>NC_091287.1:535407133-535752966 GCF_032444005.1 Ranitomeya imitator | reverse complement strand
CTTTGTCTGTTCTAAAGTGTGATGTTATGGCCTGGAGAGGCTGTGCGTCGACTTGGAAAAGCATAGACTAATGGAGTTAGCCTGAGTAAGGTTTCCGTCCGTTATGTCTGAGTGATATACAGTGGGGCAAAAAAGTATTTAGTCAGTCAGCAATAGTGCAAGTTCCACCACTTAAAAAGATGAGAGGCGTCTGTAATTTACATCATAGGTAGACCTCAACTATGGGAGACAAACTGAGAAAAAAAAATCCAGAAAATCACATTGTCTGTTTTTTTATCATTTTATTTGCATTTTATGGTGGAAAATAAGTATTTGGTCAGAAACAAACAATCAAGATTTCTGGCTCTCACAGACCTGTAACTTCTTCTTTAAGAGTCTCCTCTTTCCTCCACTCATTACCTGTAGTAATGGCACCTGTTTAAACTTGTTATCAGTATAAAAAGACACCTGTGCACACCCTCAAACAGTCTGACTCCAAACTCCACTATGGTGAAGACCAAAGAGCTGTCAAAGGACACCAGAAACAAAATTGTAGCCCTGCACCAGGCTGGGAAGACTGAATCTGCAATAGCCAACCAGCTTGGAGTGAAGAAATCAACAGTGGGAGCAATAATTAGAAAATGGAAGACATACAAGACCACTGATAATCTCCCTCGATCTGGGGCTCCACGCAAAATCCCACCCCGTGGGGTCAGAATGATCACAAGAACGGTGAGCAAAAATCCCAGAACCACGCAGGGGGACCTAGTGAATGAACTGCAGAGAGCTGGGACCAATGTAACAAGGCCTACCATAAGTAACACACTACGCCACCATGGACTCAGATCCTGCAGTGCCAGACGTGTCCCACTGCTTAAGCCAGTACATGTCCAGGCCCGTCTGAAGTTTGCTAGAGAGCATTTGGATGATCCAGAGGAGTTTTGGGAGAATGTCCTATGGTCTGATGAAACCAAACTGGAACTGTTTGGTAGAAACACAACTTGTCGTGTTTGGAGGAAAAAGAATACTGTGTTGCATCCATCAAACACCATACCTACTGTAAAGCATGGTGGTGGAAACATCATGCTTTGGGGCTGTTTCTCTGCAAAGGGGCCAGGACGACTGATCCGGGTACATGAAAGAATGAATGGGGCCATGTATCGTGAGATTTTGAGTGCAAACCTCCTTCCATCAGCAAGGGCATTGAAGATGAAACGTGGCTGGGTCTTTCAACATGACAATGATCCAAAGCACACCGCCAGGGCAACGAAGGAGTGGCTTCGTAAGAAGCATTTCAAGGTCCTGGAGTGGCCTAGCCAGTTTCCAGATCTCAACCCTATAGAAAACCTTTGGAGGGAGTTGAAAGTCCGTGTTGCCAAGCGAAAAGCCAAAAACATCACTGCTCTAGAGGAGATCTGCATGGAGGAATGGGCCAACATACCAACAACAGTGTGTGGCAACCTTGTGAAGACTTACAGAAAACGTTTGACCTCTGTCATTGCCAACAAAGGATATATTACAAAGTATTGAGATGAAATTTTGTTTCTGACCAAATACTTATTTTCCACCATAATATGCAAATAAATTGTTAAAAAAACAGACAATGTGATTTTCTGGATTTTTTTTCTCAGTTTGTCTCCCATAGTTGATGTCTACCTATGATGTAAATTACAGACGCCTCTCATCTTTTTAAGTGGTGGAACTTGCACTATTGCTGACTGACTAAATACTTTTTTGCCCCACTGTACATATCCTTGCTAGCCACGTTATTTCTATTAAAAGAATATATTTATTCCGCATTTTAGACAAACAGCTCAAATGCACTCAGGAATATATATTTTATATAAAGTATAAAGACGCTACTATGAGTGCTGTCACATATTTGGAACAGTGGCTCATATAACATATAATGAGCGCTGTCGCCAGATCTGAACAGCGGCTCATGCAAGTATGATAGGAATGCTCTGCCACATCCAAGATGGCGCTGCGGCGCTGACATAACGCTAGTGCGCAAGCGCGAGTAAAGTGAAAGTGTATTGGAACTCCTATTGGCCGGCACTATGTGACAGGTTAATTGGCTTTGTAGACATGCGCAATAGACTTGTATGAACGCCGATAACGGTCTAAACAGAGTCCTCCACGTGGAGTCATCGGATAGCGGTGAGGGTTATGAGATATGATTATTATAAATATAAATTACGCTAATGTGATAGTCTGTGGAACAAAGGAGGGAGTTGGGAAATATGATATTTTATAAAGAATACAGCACAAAGGCACTTTATTGAGCACAGAGATTGCACTGACAAGATATTATATGCACGCTTATAGAAAACTGTACAAATATCTGTTTATTTATTCATTAATGGCAACTGTAACATGCAAATTAATTCAAATTGGTTGTATAAAAGCACAGTCATTGTTAACACCCATTGCTTGAAAAAGGCTCAGTGAGCCGAAACGTCGCGCAGTGATGTGGGTCGATTAAAATTTCATCCTTTTTCACCTGAAACTTTTGGAGTGCTGCCTTCTTTTTACTATTTGGTATACATGTTGGATTAATGTTTGGACCATTTTATCCAGGGGGCTAGGCACCCACCATTGGTGAGCATTGTGCTGTTCCATTTTTTTCTATATATATATATAATTTATATATTCTACCATTTTGACTCGTAGAGCTTGCAGGTGATAGACTACAGTGCAGGCTGCATGATGCTTTTTTTTAATCTTTGATCTGAAGTCTGTCGCATCTTTCTGATCTTTACTGAAGCTGAAATCTATTAAACATTAATCAAATATGATTTTCAGCTTAGTTTAATATCAAAATTTGCGAAAGGCAAAGCTGCAAATGTGACAGATCGAGGACACACAGGATTACGCAGCTTGCGCTGTTACATGCAAGCTCTTCTAACCGATCGGCTAAAAAACATTTAATAAAAGCCCGCTGCTAATCTGTTTTCATTTCTAAACATCAAAAAAAGGCATAAAAGATGTAAAAAGTCTGTAAACCCAGCAGAATCCCAATAATCCAGAGATTCTGCTAGTCCGCCACATACTGCCCGCTACATTAGACTCTTGATCTCTTGGATTGTTTTGTTTGTAGATGTGGAATCGTCCGCTGTGTCTCTAGTTTCGGTGTTTTTTGCAGTACTGTGTTCTCTTACGAGTTCTCCTCCTGTTTTTCAGGCCTTAGACCAGGATCGGACTGCACTGCAGAAAGTGAAAAAATCTGTAAAAGCCATTTACAATTCGGGTCAAGGTAAGGCTGTTTTTACGCTTCGCTAAGGACTTCACCAAATATTCTCACTGTCACCAGTTTTCACTTTCTCCTATGGAAGAATCTTAAATCTTAGCAGCGCAGAGTATTTCAGCAGAGGACTCATCTTGTGGGATGTACGGAGCATTTCATTTTTTTTTTTTTTTTGCACCGGATTTTAAATCCATATTTGTGGGATTTCTTGCGTTACATAATGGAAATGTAGGGCTTATCGGTAATTGGATTTGATGGGGTGGATTTGGAGGCCTGTTCCCTCCGCTCCGGGTCGCGCTCTGTCACATCTGTATTAATGAGAAGTAGAGAATGATGGCCGAGAGCCAGAAGATATTGTAGACCGGGCGGTTAAAGGGGTCAGCGCTCCATGACTACCCCTGTCCCAGTATAGAGGAGGGTCTCCAGCTCCTGGCCCCCAGAACAGAGCAATGCCGCGGAGTGTTTGGCAGGTCATGGGCTCAGTGGGACAAGTACATCACTGGTAGTTTGCTACAGTGTATCATTGCAGTCCAGGGTGCTTAACTTACAGAAAAGGATACGATTGTAGCAAACCCTCAGCTCTGAGCAGGTCTAGTACAGAGATAATGATGACGTAAACAGAATGTCCGTAAATCCCTGATAGAACGTTTAGGTTTTTCTTTTTTAAAGAGAAGGTTCCTGCATTTGTAGATCATTAATAAATCAATGTAATGTATCAATGTAATGTATCAATTGCATTTGAAACATATTTCGTGTGTTATAGGAGTTTGAAAAAGGCTCTGGAGGCTGACCTCTTGCATTCACAGTAGCAGCACCACACTATCAGTGTCATAATACGGCACCCCATGGTCATAGGGTCAGTGTCTGTCTCTTATCTCCTATCTATTGTAATAGAACTGTCACTGCTGTGAACCAAGCCGGCATCTGTGGGCTGCACAATTCACAGTAGTGGGAGTGTTCTGCTGCCATATTCATGGAGTCCTTGGATCTGCTTAAGGTACCTTCACACATAACGATATTGTTAACGATATCGTTGCTATTTGTGACGTAGCAACGATATCGTTAATGAAATCGTTATGTGTGACAGCAACCAACGATCAGGCCCCTGCTGGGAGATCGTTGGTCGCTGAATAAAGTCCAGAACTTTATTTCGTCGCTGGATCTCCCTGGAGACATCGCTGGATCGGCGTGTGTGACACCGATCCAGCGATGTCTTCACTGGTAACCAGGGTAAACATCGGGTAACTAAGCGCAGGGCTGCGCTTAGTAACCCGATGTTTACCCTGGTTACCATGCTAAAAGTAAAAAAAAAAACCAAACACTAGATACTTACCTACCGCTGTCTGTCCTCCAGCGCTGTGCTCTGCACTCCTTCTGTAC
The DNA here is from genome assembly GCF_032444005.1 of Ranitomeya imitator. NCBI lineage: Eukaryota > Metazoa > Chordata > Amphibia > Anura > Dendrobatidae > Ranitomeya > Ranitomeya imitator. The sequence continues at coordinate 535,748,360 of NC_091287.1, read as the reverse complement.
TGGCTGTGAGCCGTAAAGCTGAGCGGTGACGTCACCGCTCTGCTTTCCGGCTCACAGCCAGTACAGGAGGAGAGCAGAGAAGCAGAGCGCAGCGCTGGAGGACAGACAGCGGTAGGTAAGTATCTAGTGTTTGTTTTTTTTTACTTTTAGCATGGTATCCAGGGTAAACATCGGGTTACTAAGCGCGGCCCTGCGCTTAGTTACCCGATGTTTACCCTGGTTACCGGCATCGTTGGTCGCTGGAGAGCGGTCTGTGTGACAGCTCTCCAGCGACCAAACAGCGACGCTGCAGCGATCCGGATCGTTGTCGGTATCGCTGCAGCGTCGCTTAATGTGAAGGGGCCTTAACATAAGCAGTATTGCTTCCAGCAGAACAGATCCCAGATTGAAGGCTGAGGGGGGGGGGAAGCTGTCAGCTGCTTGGTGATTAATCCCTTCATAAGATAAGGAGCTGCAGGTCTGCAGTGAATGGCCAGACATTGTGAAGGGGGGTGAGAGAATCATGTAATCTGGGTGAGAGAGACAGTAACTGCTGGTGATAGCAGATCACAGGGCAGTCACCCCCAAAATGGCGCTGTCCTGTGACGCTACTCCTCATTCTGTCTCAGGGATACTAGAACATCCAAAAGGGGAGGGAAATGGTGGTGTCAGCAGTTACTGCCCCAATTTTGCTGCTAACAGTAAAGCTAGTAAGTCTCACTATAGCTGCTTGAGGTCTAAAACGGAAAATGCTCCCCCTAGTGGTAAATTATATATATTTGTAAGAAAATATATAATATTTTTCATACAGAAATGTTTGCAAACATTGCATTAATACGTTTTAATTACAATTTTAAGCTTAATTTCACAAAAAAGCAAACTATATGAAAACTGGTGGCGCCTTCCCTTTAATGTCGGTGTTTGGCGTGTGATCGCTGGAGGACGACATTTCCTGTTTCCTGCACTTTTCACATATACTGTATAGGCTGGAGCAGAGTCATCTCATAACTACAGGGCAGGCCTATTTGTTTTATGCCAAACCAAAAGGGAAAAAAAATCCGCACTGAACAGCTGCTGAAACACTGGTATAGGGTATACAAAGCTTGCACTGCGTTAAACAAGCCAGTTCATAGGATTCGGGTGCTCGTTGAAAAAAGCCAAAGTCCAACACGATATGCAAAAACAAAAAGAAAAAAAAAAAGAGCACTCACCATCCAAATGAATTCCTAGTCTTTATTGTGGCATTAAAATAACAGCAGGGTCCCACAGGGAGAACAGTAGTGTCAGGAGACGAAATGGCCACAATAAAGACTAAGACTTCATTTGGATTGTGAGTGCTCTTTTTTTTTTTCTTTTTGTTTTTGCATATCGTGTTGGACTATTTGTTTTGTGATAGACTACTAAAAGAATACAGAAAACAAACTGCAAGATTTTGCACAGTAATCCTGTGCACACGGTGAGGATCTGCAGCAGAAAATACTTCTGAAAATGCTAATAGGTTAGCAGTAAAAATGCATAAAATGCTCAGCATCGCAGCTATGATAGAAAGGGGTCAGGAGACGCAGAGCATCACAGCTATGATAGAAAGGGGTCAGAACACACAGAGCATCGCAGCTATGATAGAAAGGGGTCAGGAGACGCAGAGCATCACAGCTATGATAGAAAGGGGTCAGAACACACAGAGCATCACAGCTATGATAGAAAGGGGTCAGGAGACGCAGAGCATCGCAGCTATGATAGAAAGGGGTCAGGAGACGCAGAGCATCACAGCTATGATAGAAAGGGGTCAGGAGACGCAGAGCATCACAGCTATGATAGAAAGGGGTCAGAACACACAGAGCATCGCAGCTATGATAGAAAGGGGTCAGGAGACGCAGAGCATCGCAGCTATGATAGAAAGGGGTCAGAACACACAGAGCATCACAGCTATGATAGAAAGGGGTCAGGAGACGCAGAGCATCGCAGCTATGATAGAAAGGGGTCAGGAGACGCAGAGCATCACAGCTATGATAGAAAGGGGTCAGAACACACAGCATCACAGCTATGATAGAAAGGGGTCAGGAGACGCAGAGCATCGCAGCTATGATAGAAAGGGGTCAGGAGACGCAGAGCATCACAGCTATGATAGAAAAGGGTCAGAAGATGCAGAGCATCGCAGCTATGATAGAAAGGGGTCAGGAGACGCAGAGCATCGCAGCTATGATAAAAAAAAGGGGTCAGGGCACACAGAGCATCGCAGCTATGATAAAAAGGGGTCAGGAGACTCAGAGCATCTCGGCTACAATAAAAAAAGGTCAGGAGACACAGAGCATCGCAGCTATGATAAAAAAGGGGTCAGGAGACGCAGAGCATCACAGCTATGATAACAAAAAAGGGTCAGGGCACACAGAGCATCGCAGCTATGATAAAAAAAGGGGTCAGGAGACGCAGAGCATCGCAGCTATGATAGAAAGGGGTCAGGAGATGCAGAGCATCACATCTATGATAGAAAAGGGTCAGAAGATTCAGAGCATCGCAGCTATGATAGAAAGGGGTCAGGAGACGCAGAGCATCGCAGCTATGATAAAAAAAAGGGGTCAGGGCACACAGAGCATCGCAGCTATGATAAAAAGGGGTCAGGAGACTCAGAGCATCTCGGCTACAATAAAAAAAGGTCAGGAGACACAGAGCATCGCAGCTATGATAAAAAAAGGGGTCAGGAGACGCAGAGCATCGCAGCTATCATATAAAGGAGTCAGGACACACAGCATTGCAGCTATCATAGAAAAGGTGTTCAGAGACACAGAGCATTACATCTATGATAGAAAGGTGTCAGGAGAAACAGCCTCCCATAGAAAGGTGTCAGTAGAGGTGGAGCATTGCATCTATGATAAGGTGTGGGGAGATGTAGAACATTGCAGCTATGATAGAAAGATGTCAGGACACACAGAGCATCGCAGCTATCATAGGTGTCAGGAGACGCAGAGCATCACAGCTAAGATAGAAAATTCAATTCTCAGATCATCACAGCTATAAAAGTTTCTCAGAACAGACAGAGCATCACAGCTATGATAGAAAGGTGTCGGACATGCAGAGCATCTTAGCTGTGATGGAAAGCTGTCAGGACACGCAGAGAATCGACACTGTGATAGAAATGAGTCAGACGCACAGCATTGCAGCTATGATAGAAAGGTGTCAGGAGACACAGAGCATCAAAGCTATGATAGAATGGAGTCAGGACATGCAGAACATCACAGGTTTGATAGAAAGCTGTCAAGACTTGTGTAGCATCGCTGCTATGATAGAAAGGCGTCAGGACATGCAGAGCATCGCAGCTATGAGAGAAAGGCGTCAGGACATGCAGAGCATCTCAGCTATGAGAGAAAGGAGTCAGATGCAGAGCATCGCTGCTATGATAGAAAGGCGTCAGGAGACACAGAGCACCAAAGTCAGGTAGGTGTGAGCATGTGCGGCGCATCGCTGCTATGACAGAGGGAAGCTGTGGACCGCCCCCACCACGATATGGCGGCCATATCACCTAATGGGGTATATGGGAAGACTTTGTGCTGCACAGTAGTGCCTTTCTCGTAGACTGCGATTGTGTGATCCTTGCAGGACGTTCAGGCGCTTTCCTCTGCTCTTCCTCCGGACTCTTCTGTTTGCTCATTAGTGCAGTGTGTGCTCCGGGGACCTCCGAGGTCGCACCGTACACGGAGCAGGTAACAAGGGGCAGACCAAGGAAAACGGAGCATATCAGTTGTTCTGTGGATTGCGATAAACGCCAAGAATGACTTAAAGGGGTTTTACCACTGGCAAAGTTAATCTTAATGAAGATTTTATTCAATAGATCTTTAAATAATAATTTCCACAATTGGATGTATTTAAAAAAAAAAAAAAAAAGTTCCTGTGCTGAGATAATGTTATAAATGTGCCCCTGCTGTGGCCGTGTCTGACCCTGCAGGAACATGGTCTGATCATTGGTCAAAAATCAGCTGAGAGGAGCTCAGAAAAAGACAGATAAGAGTTCAAACTCCCCGTCAGACCATAGCGGCTCACTGATGGATTCTCAGTAAACTCATTCTGTAGCCAGCAAAAAACACAAAAATCTACAATGCTGTATTTTAACAATCACTTCATTTTCTTAGTATCGTGTGTAATTCACCAGTCACTGCCCAAGCTGCATTCAAGCGTGACGGCCTCCACTGCCCTGACTGATGGTGGGACACTTGTGCCATCTCCTGTGGGACTACCCTATTTTTTTAATTTTTTTTTTTTTCTTAGGACCACAGCAATTTTTGATTTTTGCTTTTTTTTTTTTTTTTCCTTTCTTGCAAAAGCCATAACTTATTTATTTTTTTTACCCCACCGTTGTACGACTGCTTACTTTTCTGGTCAGTACGATTATGGTAATGCCAAAACTTGTATAGTGTTTTTAATTATTATTATTATTATTATTATTATATTATTATTTTAGTAGTTTAAAAACATTTTAACGTGCTAAAAAAAAATTTTTATGCCATTTTCTCAAACCCATTTTTATTTATTTATTTTTTCCCATTATCGGGAGCTGGTCGAGTGCTTGTTTTCTGAGCACCGATACCATTTTAGGGTAGGTTTTGATCGCCTTTTATTGCATTTTTTGGGAGAAATTAAGCTACCGGTATTTAAAAAAAAAAAAAAATAAATAATAATTCAGGCTTTTCCTTTATTTTTTTTCCTCATGAAAAAATTTAACATTATCATAGAACGTTTATAAAACCCGGTGACATCGAATGTTTTATATTTATTTTTCTAAGGGGTTAGGGTAAAGGGCGGCGATGACAATTTTTTTTTTTTTTTTTTTTTTTTTTTTATAGCAATTTTTGAATTGCTTTTTATTTAGTTTGAGTCTCCATAGGGGATGTGAACCTGTTTGATTGCTCGCACCATATACCTCAATAACGCCGCAGCCAAATCTGCTGGAAAATGTGCGGATTCCGTCGGATGTCCTGGGAGGGTGCGGCGTTATCCACGCACAGCGGAGGTTTGGGATGTGACCGTAGAGACCCGGTGACATATACGAGGCTCCGAGTCGTTCACAATGTAATTATTCTGCAAAAATACAAAAAAAAAAAAATAAATCCATTTTCTTGTTGGCTCCTCGGGAGATCTTGGGCGGACGCCGGGATATGTGTTAAATAATAGATGAAGGCCATATGCTCGGAGAACAGGAGGCTGAGCATGTGGACAGCGGGCCGAATAATGAGACCGGATTCGTGTCCCCTCCATCCTCTGAAATACTCTGTGCTGCTGGGATCCGGGCTCCTTCTGGTATGGCAGCTCTGCTTTCTTGAAGGTGAGCTGCAGTACCGCGCACAACCTGCGGTCAGACGTGGCGCTGTTTGTGGAAGGAAGCTGACTTGTTTTCTGCACACAATCCTCTTTTCCGCCGTCTGATCTCACGATTTCTCTTTGCACAGATCACGTCCAGAATGAGGAGACCTACGCGCAGGCTTTAGATAAATTTGGGAGCAACTTCTTAAGCCGCGATAATGCAGATCTGGGAACGGCGTTTGTGAAGTTTTCCACCCTCACTAAGGAGCTGTCCACACTGCTCAAGAACCTGGTAAGAGGCCGGAGGACTGGTCTTCAGTGGGGCAGTCAGGGGCTCACGTGGGGCAAAGCTTTTTTGTTTGTTTTCTGGATCGATTTGACCCCAAGAAATGATACATTTTGTCAAGATAAATGTAAGATGTGATAAGGAGAAACCATCAATGTGCAACCTGCAGAAATCTGCACCCGCCGGCAGGAAAAAGGTGAAGATTCGGGTGATGCCCACTGGTGCGCTGCAGCGGCTTCATCGCACCGGCTCCAGTGGGCATCTCTGAATCCTCAGGATTGTTTTATGAGTTTTTGAGCACAAAACGATGAGGTTTGGAGGAGGCTCTTGAAAGTTTCTGCTCCAAAAACGATTAAATAATGTTAGTCTGCCAATGCTCTTATCAATTAGACATATTGTTTATTGGAAACCCCGCTGTAAGTGTGAGCCAAACACATCATTGTTTGGGTGCCCAGAGTCCCCATGTAAGAAGTGTTGGGTCTGGGCACGATTCAGTCTGTGGAAGAAGCTAACGATGGCTCCTACTCACTGACCGCAGAGACAATGCAGACAGGAAAGGATTGAAACAGCCGATAAAGGTGTGAAACGGATCAATACAATAATGGCGTTCAGAGGAGAACGGCAGCAAGCGGAGAGGCCATAGTCCGTCTGTGTCATCGCGCAAGATCCAAGTGTCACTTTTCAGAATGTGTTTTCTGTTTTTGAATGAAGCGCGACATTAATAGATATATATTTTTCCCTCTCTGACTTTGTTTTAGCTCCAGGGATTAAGCCACAATGTCATCTTTACACTGGATTCACTTCTTAAAGGTGACTTGAAAGGAGTGAAGGGGGTAAGTGATCAAATGAAAATATAATTTTACATATTAGGTGTGTGCTGCATTCCAACAATATTCAGCAAAGTAAAGTGATGCCATACATGTTCTCTAATCACACCCAGAGCTGCACTCACTATTCTGCTGGTGCAGTCACTGTGTACATACATTACATTACTGATCCTGAGTTACATCCTGTATTATACTCCAGAGCTGCGCTCACTATTCTGCTGGTGCAGTCACTGTGTACATACATTACATTACTGATCCTGAGTTACCTCCTGTATTATACTCCAGAGCTGCACTCACTATTCTGCTGGTGCAGTCACTGTGTACATACATTACATTACTGATCCTGAGTTACCTCCTGTATTATACCCCAGAGCTGCACTCACTGTGTACATACATTACATTACTGATCCTGAGTTACACCCTGTATTATACCCCAGAGCTGCACTCACTATTCTGCTGGTGCAGTCACTGTGTACATACATTACATTACTGATCCTGAGTTACATCCTGTATTATACTCCAGAGCTGCACTCACTGTGTACATACATTACATTACTGATCCTGAGTTACATCCTGTATTATACCCCAGAGCTGCGCTCACTATTCTGCTGGTGCAGTCACTGTGTACATACATTACATTACTGATCCTGAGTTACATCCTGTATTATACCCCAGAGCTGCACTCACTATTCTGCTGGTGCAGTCACTGTGTACATACATTACATTACTGAGCCTGAGTTACATCCTGTATTATACTCCAGAGCTGCACTCACTATTCTGCTGGTGCGGTCACTGTGTACATACATTACATTACTGAGCCTGAGTTACATCCTGTATTATACCCCAGAGCTGCGCTCACTATTCTGCTGGTGCAGTCACTGTGTACATACATTACATTACTGATCCTGAGTTACATCCTGTATTATACCCCAGAGCTGCACTCACTATTCTGCTGGTGCAGTCACTGTGTACATACATTACATTACTGAGCCTGAGTTACATCCTGTATTATACTCCAGAGCTGCACTCACTATTCTGCTGGTGCGGTCACTGTGTACATACATTACATTACTGAGCCTGAGTTACATCCTGTATTATACCCCAGAGCTGCGCTCACTATTCTGCTGGTGCAGTCACTGTGTACATACATTACATTACTGATCCTGAGTTACATCCTGTATTATACTCCAGAGCTGCACTCACTATTCTGCAGGTGCAGTCACTGTGTACATACATTACATTACTGATCCTGAGTTACATCCTGTATTATACCCCAGAGCTGCGCTCACTATTCTGCTGGTGCAGTCACTGTGTACATACATTACATTACTGATCCTGAGTTACATCCTGTATTATACCCCAGAGCTGCACTCACTATTCTGCTGGTGCAGTCACTGTGTACATACATTACATTACTGATCCTGTACTGATCCTGAGTTACCTCCTGTATTATACCCCAGAGCTGCGCTCACTATTCTGCTGGTGCAGTCACTGTGTACATACATTACATTACTGATCCTGAGTTACATCCTGTATTATACCCCAGAGCTGCGCTCACTATTCTGCTGGTGCAGTCACTGTGTACATACATTACATTACTGATCCTGAGTTACATCCTGTATTATACCCCAGAGCTGCACTCACTATTCTGCTGGTGCAGTCACTGTGTACATACATTACATTACTGATCCTGAGTTACCTCCTGTATTATACCCCAGAGCTGCGCTCACTATTCTGCTGTGCAGTCACTGTGTACACACATTACATTACTGATCCTGAGTTACCTCCTGTATTATACCCCAGAGCTGCGCTAACTATTCTGCTGGTGCAGTCACTGTGTACATACATTACATTACTGATCCTGAGTTACATCCTGTATTATGCTCCAGAGCTGCACTCACTATTCTGCTGGTGCAGTCAGTGTACTTACATTACATTACTGATCCTGAGTTACATCCTGTATTATACTCCAGAGCTGCACTCACTATTCTGCTGGTGCAGTCACTGTGTACATACATTACTGATCCTGTACTGATCCTGAGTTACCTCCTGTATTATACCCCAGAGCTGCGCTCACTATTCTGCTGGTGCAGTCACTGTGTACATACATTACATTACTGATCCTGAGTTACATCCTGTATTATACTCCAGAGCTGCACTCACTATTCTGCTGGTGCAGTCACTGTGTACATACATTACATTACTGATCCTGAGTTACATCCTGTATTATACCCCAGAGCTGCGCTCACTATTCTGCTGGTGCAGTCACTGTGTACATACATTACATTACTGATCCTGAGTTACATCCTGTATTATACCCCAGAGCTGCACTCACTATTCTGCTGGTGCAGTCACTGTGTACATACATTACATTACTGATCCTGTACTGATCCTGAGTTACCTCCTGTATTATACCCCAGAGCTGCGCTCACTATTCTGCTGGTGCAGTCACTGTGTACATACATTACATTACTGATCCTGAGTTACATCCTGTATTATACCCCAGAGCTGCGCTCACTATTCTGCTGGTGCAGTCACTGTGTACATACATTACATTACTGATCCTGAGTTACATCCTGTATTATACCCCAGAGCTGCACTCACTATTCTGCTGGTGCAGTCACTGTGTACATACATTACATTACTGATCCTGAGTTACCTCCTGTATTATACCCCAGAGCTGCGCTCACTATTCTGCTGTGCAGTCACTGTGTACACACATTACATTACTGATCCTGAGTTACCTCCTGTATTATACCCCAGAGCTGCGCTCACTATTCTGCTGGTGCAGTCACTGTGTACATACATTACATTACTGATCCTGAGTTACATCCTGTATTATGCTCCAGAGCTGCACTCACTATTCTGCTGGTGCAGTCAGTGTACTTACATTACATTACTGATCCTGAGTTACATCCTGTATTATACTCCAGAGCTGCACTCACTATTCTGCTGGTGCAGTCACTGTGTACATACATTCCATTACTGAGCCTGAGTTACATCCTGTATTATACCCCAGAGCTGCACTCACAATTCTGCTGGTGCAGTCACTGTGTACATACATTCCATTACTGAGCCTGAGTTACGTCCTGTATTATACTCCAGAGCTGCACTCACTATTCTGCTGGTGCAGTCACTGTGTACATACATTACATTACCGATCCTGAGTTACATCCTGTATTATACTCCAGAGCTGCACTCACAATTCTGCTGGTGCAGTCACTGTGTACATACATTACATTACTGAGCCTGAGTTACATCCTGTATTATACCCCAGAGCTGCACTCACTATTCTGCTGGTGCAGTCACTGTGTACATACATTACATTACTGATCCTGAGTTACCTCCTGTATTATACCCCAGAGCTGCGCTCACTATTCTGCTGGTGCAGTCACTGTGTACATACATTACATTACTGATCCTGAGTTACATCCTGTATTATACCCCAGAGCTGCGCTCACTATTCTGCTGGTGCAGTCACTGTGTACATACATTACATTACTGATCCTGAGTTACATCCTGTATTATACCCCAGAGCTGCGCTCACTATTCTGCTGGTGCAGTCACTGTGTACATACATTACATTACTGATCCTGTACTGATCCTGAGTTACCTCCTGTATTATACCCCAGAGCTGCGCTCACTATTCTGCTGGTGCAGTCACTGTGTACATACATTACATTACTGATCCTGAGTTACATCCTGTATTATACCCCAGAGCTGCGCTCACTATTCTGCTGGTGCAGTCACTGTGTACATACATTACATTACTGATCCTGAGTTACATCCTGTATCATACCCCAGAGCTGCACTCACTATTCTGCTGGTGCAGTCACTGTGTACATACATTACATTACTGATCCTGAGTTACCTCCTGTATTTTACCCCAGAGCTGCGCTCACTATTCTGCTGTGCAGTCACTGTGTACACACATTACATTACTGAGCCTGAGTTACCTCCTGTATTATACCCCAGAGCTGCGCTCACTATTCTGCTGGTGCAGTCACTGTGTACATACATTACATTACTGATCCGGAGTTACATCCTGTATTATGCTCCAGAGCTGCACTCGCTATTCTGCTGGTGCAGTCAGTGTACTTACATTACATTACTGATCCTGAGTGACATCCTGTATCATACCCCAGAGCTGCACTCACTATTCTGCTGGTGCAGTCACTGTGTACATACATTACATTACTGATCCTGAGTTACATCCTGTATCATACCCCAGAGCTGCACTCACTATTCTGCTGGTGCAGTCACTGTGTACATACATTACATTACTGATCCTGAGTTACATCCTGTATCATACCCCAGAGCTGCACTCACTATTCTGCTGGTGCAGTCACTGTGTACATACATTGCATTACTGATCCTGAGTTACATCCTGTATTATACTCCAGAGCTGCACTCACTATTCTGCTGGTGCAGTCACTGTGTACATACATTACATTACTGATCCTGAGTTACATCCTGTACTATACTCCAGAGCTGCACTCACTATTCTGCTGGTGCAGTCACTGTGTACATACATTACATTACTGATCCTGAGTTACATCCTGTATTATACCCCAGAGCTGCACTCACTATTCTGCTGGTGCAGTCACTGAGTACATACATTACATTACTGATCCTGAGTTACATCCTGTATTATACCCCAGAGCTGCACTCACTATTCTGCTGGTGCAGTCACTGTGTACATACATTACATTACTGATCCTGAGTTACATCCTGTATTATTCTCCAGAGCTGCGCTCACTATTCTGCTGGTGAAGACACTGTGTACATACATTACATTACTGATCCTGAGTTACCTCCTGTATTATACCCCAGAGCTGCACTCACTATTCTGCTGGTGAATTAGGAGTAGACGACTGTCTTGTCATCAGGCCGCCCCTCTCCTATAATGCAGGAGGGCAGATAGTTGTTACTCTTGCAGACACTGAACCAGCAGGAGCAGAGTTTGTGCAGTTCCATGTGAAGATTTCCTCTATTGATTACAGCTCTTTTTTACTATTTGATGTTTTTTTTTTCTAGGATCTCAAGAAGCCATTTGACAAGGCCTGGAAAGATTATGAAACCAAATTGTAAGTGCGGCCATCAGTGCGGCGTGACTAGATGATGATGTGCAGATTCATGGACGCTGCCCTTGGCGTTACTTTTGTTTATTTTTATTTTTTTATTTTAGCACAAAAATTGAGAAGGAGAAGAGGGAGCACGCGAAGCAGCATGGCATGATCCGGACGGAGATCACCGGGGCCGAGATCGCTGAGGAGATGGAAAAGGAGCGGAGACTATTCCAGCTACAGATGTGTGAGGTGAGTGCCCCCTGCAGATCTGGGGAGGATCAGCGCCGGAGCCCCAACAGATTTACTGCATCCCTCCAGAACAGATGTGACGGTATAGATCAGGGACAGGCGACATTCATACACTTACAGAAATATACGGTCTTACTCCCAGCTTCTATCCTGACCCCTTCTCCAATGTTGGTTGAGGCCCGATCAAGACCGGTGACGTCACTTCTGCTGATTACGGCCAGAAAGCGAGACTTTATCAGTGAGTGTGTTAATGAATCTGACAGGTGCTCGCTACCTATTGATCTTACACATTTCCCGGCAGTTATCTGCATACATAATGGACTCCCCTTACCCCTCAGTCCAGAAATGTGCAGATCCAGAGTACCCCTTTAGGCACATGATTTTGTAGTGAATCAAGAAACATGGCAGTAATTCTTTTGTGGATCTTAGAGGCGGCGACCCCCAACCTGTTATCTATTTGTCCCAATGATTTCACAAACTGTATAGCCGCTTGGAAAGTGTGTGTGGACCCTGTTGGCACTGAGTGATGCTGCTGCTATAGCTGCCAGTTATGCTGCGGCTGCTGGGTGATGTTAGCGCTGTTACTGCTGAGTGGTGCTGTCTCCCTTCCTGCCACTCAGTGGCGCCATCTACCTTGCTGTCCCTGAGTGGCGCCGCCTCCAATGGAGTCCCTGAGTGGCGCCATCTCCCTTGCTGTCACTGAGTGGCACAGTCTCCTTTGCTGTCCCTGAGTGACACCATCTCCCTTGCTGTCCCTGAGTGGCGCCGTCTCCCTTCCTGCCACTCAGTGGCGCCATCTCCCTTGCTGTACCTGAGTGGCACCGCTTCCAATGGAGTCCCTGAGTGGCGCCATCTCCCTTGCTGTCCCTGAGTAGCACAGTCTCCTTTGCTGTCCCTGAGTGGTGCCATCTCCCTTGCTGACCTTGAGTGGCGCCATCTCCCTTGCTGACCTTGAGTGGCGCCATCTCCCTTGCTGACCTTGAGTGGCGCCATCTCCCTTGCTGACCTTGAGTGGCGCCATCTCCCTTGCTGACCTTGAGTGGCGCCATCTCCCTTGCTGACCTTGAGTGGCGCCATCTCCCTTGCTGACCTTGAGTGGCACCATCTCCCTTGCTTCCCTTGAATGCGCTGTCTCCCCTGGAGCCCCTGAGTTGCGCCGTCTCCCCTGGAGCCTCTGAGTGATGATGTCTCCCTTTCCAGCCCTTGAGTAGCGCCTTCTCCCCTGGAATCCGTTAGTGGCGCCATCTCCCCTGGAGCTTCTAAGTGTCGCCCTCTCTCCCCTGGAGCCCCTGAGTAGCGCCATCTTCCTCGGAGCCCCTGAGTGTCACCCTCTCTCCCTCGGAGCCGCCGAGTGTCGCCCTCTCTCCCCTGGAGCCTCCGAGTGCCACCCTCTCTCCCTAGGAGCCCCCGAGTGTCGCCCTCTCTCCCCCGGAGCCCCAGAGTGTCGCCCTCTCTGCCCCGGAGCCCCCGAGTGTCTCCCTCTCTCCCTCGGAGCCGCCGAGTGTCGCCCTCTCTCCCCTGGAGCCTCCAAGTGCCACCCTCTCTCCCTCGGAGCCCCCGAGTGTCGCCCTCTCTCCCCCGGAGCCTCCGAGTGCCACCCTCTCTCCCTCGGAGCCCCCGAGTGTCACCCTCTCTCCCCCGGAGCCCCCGAGTGTCGACCTCTCTCCCTTGGAGCCGCCGAGTGTCGCCCTCTCTCCCCCGGAGCCCCCGAGTGTCGCCCTCTCTCCCCCGGAGCCCCCGAGTGTCTCCCTCGGAGCCCCCGATTGCCGCCCTCTCTCCCCCGGAGCCCCCGAGTGTCGATCTCTCTCCCTTGGAGCCGCCGAGTGTCGCCCTCTCTCCCCCGGAGCCCCCGAGTGTCGCCCTCTCTCCCCCGGAGCCCCCGAGTGTCGCCCTCTCTCCCCCGGAGCCCCCGAGTGTCGCCCTCTCTCCCCCGGAGCCCCCGAGTGTCGCCGTCTCCCCCCGAGTGTCGCCCTCTCTCCCCCGGAGCCCCCGAGTGTCGCCGTCTCCCCCCGAGTGTCGCCCTCTCTCCCCCGGAGCCCCCGAGTGTCGCCGTCTCCCCCCGAGTGTCGCCCTCTCTCCCCCGGAGCCCCCGAGTGTCGCCGTCTCCCCCCGAGTGTCGCCCTCTCTCCCCCGGAGCCCCCGAGTGTCGCCCTCTCTCCCCCGGAGCCCCCGAGTGTCGCCGTCTCCCCCCGAGTGTCGCCCTCTCTCCCCCGGAGCCCCCGAGTGTCGCCCTCTCTCCCCCGAGTGTCGCCCTCTCTCCCCCGAGTGTCGCCGTCTCCCCCCGAGTGTCGCCCTCTCTCCCCCGGAGCCCCCGAGTGTCGCCGTCTCCCCCCGAGTGTCGCCCTCTCTCCCCCGGAGCCCCCGAGTGTCGCCGTCTCCCCCCGAGTGTCGCCCTCTCTCCCCCGGAGCCCCCGAGTGTCGCCGTCTCCCCCCGAGTGTCGCCCTCTCTCCCCCGGAGCCCCCGAGTGTCGCCCTCTCTCCCCCGGAGCCCCCGAGTGTCGCCGTCTCTCCCCCGGAGCCCCCGAGTGTCGCCCTCTCTCCCCCGGAGCCCCCGAGTGTCGCCGTCTCCCCCCAAGTGTCGCCCTCTCTCTCCCGGAGCCCCCGAGTGCCGCCTCCCTTGCAGCTTCCTAGTGACACCGCCTCTGCTGCTGCCCACAACCATGAAGAGCTGTAGAAATTGAATCGATGCTGTTTCTGGTCTTCCATTTTATGTGAATGGAACTGAACTGTAATACCAGTCTCAGCCTGTGCAGCATGGTGGCGCCTTTTAGAGAGCACAAGATTCTTTTTTGCCAATCTCCTGTATTGCTGCGGTAAAGGTGCGTCCCGGCACTAGAGAGTACACGCTTAATAGCGCGATATAGTAAGAATTTTCTGTTGACTACTGAAGATAAATATACGGCAGCAGGAGCGGGATGATTATTTAATTACACCCGCTCGCCCCCTTCCTATACGACACCCGCACGGCGTGCAATTACACCCTAACCGCCGTCTTTGTCTTCTGACAGTATCTTATTAAAGTTAATGAAATCAAGACGAAGAAGGGCGTGGACCTGCTGCAGAATCTGATCAAGTATTACCACGCGCAGTGCAAGTGAGTACGGGGTTAATCTAAGTGGCAGGCAGCGTGCACATATGGCGCCCACGTGGCACCGCCGCTGATGGAGCAGCTCCTCATGCGTCCTTTTTTCTCAGTTTCTTCCAGGACGGCCTGAAAACTGCAGATAAACTGAAGCAATACATCGAGAAGCTGGCGGCCGATCTGTACAATGTAAGTACTGGGGTCTCTCCGGGGTCCTGGCTGGGAGAGTGTACTGGGATTGTGCAGAATTTAGAAAGACATGACTGCTTTCTTCTATACACAGCGCCACTCCAGTCCATAGGTTGTGTGTGGTATTGCAGCCCCATTCACCTACATAGAGCTCATTATTAGCACTGACGGAGAATACGACATTCAGCAAAGGCTGAGTAACATCCCATGTCCACAGAATTAGTGGCAGTCGTCACACGGCTATTATACTTTTTTTTGGGGGGGAGAATGTTGTTGTGTATCTCACAATCCTCCATAACTCATCACGTGGGTCGCTATGTATGATAAAGGGAACGAAGACTAAGTAATATAATGCTACACTTTGTGATAATCTCCTGGAATTAGAGAAGTGTTTTTACATCATCACGACTGATTACTACAAGTTCCTGTTATATACTATCAGTGTTATGTGTTGTTTTATCTGGCAACAAGGAACAAATTCCTGAATACGAGAAGTGCAAGAGTGTAACTACTATAATACTGCCCCTATGTACAAGAATATAACTACTATAATACTGCCCCTATGTACAAGAATATAACTACTATAATACTGCCCTTATGTACAAGAATATAACTATGATAATACTGCCCCTATTTACAAGAATATAACTACTATAATACTGCTCCTATGTACAAGAATATAACTACTATAAAGCTGCCCCCATGTACAAGAATATAACTACTATAATACTGCTCCTATGTACAAGAATATAACTACTATAATACTGCTCCTATGTACAAGAATATAACTACTATAATACTGCTCCTATGTACAAGAATATAACTACTATAAAGCTGCCCCCATGTACAAGAATATAACTACTATAATACTGCTCCTATATACAAGAATATAACTACTATAATACTGCCCCTATGTACAAGAATATAACTACTATAATACTGCCCCTATGTACAAGAATATAACTACTATAATACTGCCCCTATGTACAAGAATATAACTACTATAATACTGCCCCTATGTACCTGAATATAACTACTATAATACTGCCCCTATGTACAAGAATATAACTACTATAATACTGCCCTTATGTACAAGAATATAACTACTATAATACTGCCCCTATGTACAAGAATATAACTACTATAATACTGCTCCTATGTACAAGAATATAACTACTATAACACTGCCCCTATGTAGAAGAATATAACTGCTATAATACTGCTCCTAGATACAAGAATATAACTATTATAATACTGCTCCTATATACAAGAATATAACTACTATAATACTGCTCCTATGTGCAAGAATATAACTATTATAATACTGCTCCTATGTACAAGAATATAACTACTATAATACTGCCCCTATATACAAGAATATAACTAATATAATACTGCACCATGTACAAGAATATAACTACTATAACACTGTCCCTATGTACAAAAATGTAACTTCTATAATACTGCCCCTATGTACAAGAATATAACTGCTATAATACGGCTCCTATATACAGGAATATAACTACTATAACACTGCTCCTATGTACAAGAATATAACTGCTATAATACGGCTCCTATATACAGGAATATGACTGCTATAATACTGCCCCCTATATACAAGAATATAACTACTATAATACTGCCCCTATATACAATAATATAACTGCTATAATACGGCTCCTATATACAGGAATATAACTGCTATAATACTGCCCCCTATATACAAGAATATAACTGCTATAATGCTGCCCTGTATATACAGGAATATGAAGATGTGTGAGTGGTAGTATCGCCATACTGTTTGGTTCAGTAGTGTATTATCACATTGTTATGTATAATTTCTTCTTCTGTAGATAAAGCAGACGCAGGATGAGGAGAAGAAGCAGCTCACTGCCCTGCGGGACCTCATTAAGTCTTCTCTTCAGCTGGATCAGAAGGAGGTAGGCATATAGGTAGTTCCCAGGACATCTGGAGAGGGTTCAGATTTTGGTGCATGTTTTGCAGCATGCCATAAATCGGGGAGAGCTGAACAGATTGGTATATTGAGAAGATGTTATAGTGAGTTATTTGGTGCAGTCCCACTAATTGACAACCTTATCAATATTTATCGGACCGCCCCTTTGACTCCAAAGCCTAGAGCGACCATATATCAGTCGTTTCAGCTGCTCCTGCGGTATAACGTCCTTGTCTTATATTTACCCTTTGTTACATATAGGGGGCGCTGCAGGAGTCAGCTTTTCATGCATGTGTGGAAGTGATTCCATTGGTGGCGCCTCTGTCTTGTTGGAGCAGAGCAGCAGCGCAGTGTTCACCTGTTATAGTTTGTTACAATGTGTCAGTGCAGGTAACATCTATCCTCTTGTCTACGCCAGATGTCATTGTAGCAAGCTCTCAGCTGTGAGAGGCAGTAGATTGCTACAGTTTTCCAGGTAATTCGGCTCATTAGTAAGTTCTTCATTATAGCAAGTCGTTATTGACAGTTTTGGCTTCTCGGAGATCCAGGAAGCCCCCGTTCCTGGGGGACCCCACTGATCAGGCTTAATCATTTGTAGACACCGTCCCTTTAAGACATCTTGAAAAGTATTATAAGAAGGAAACAGAATAATCCCCAATTCAATCTGACCAGTTATTCCCGCCCCCCCCACCCGACTGGGGGTCTGTTCCCTTTCTTATCTGAATATGTTTTCTAATTACTGAGGGTTATGACCAGTGGCCGGACGGGTGGGATTTCTAGACCAGAATAATGGGCCATATAAATAGTGTCATATTTTTGGGATTTTTCACAATTTTTTTTTACTCTATATTGCACCAGTTTTTCCTGATTTTTTTTTTTTGTTTTGTTTTTTTTGCCGGTCAATGCCGTTTTTTTCTTTGTTTTTGTTTTTTAACCCTTTGTTGGAGTCGTCAGTGCTGTACCATGCTGGTAGCCAGTGTGATTACACTCGTTCCTGGCAACCAGTGTTGTGCCACCCTGGCTGCTCAGTCTATGTGCCAGATAGGGCCGTGGGTAGACAGAACATATCGGTGCCGGCGTTGGTATGAACTGACGCAGCGCAGATGGCGACGAGAGCTGGGATTGCTTTACTGTCTTAGGGTTGGGTTTTTTTTTTTTTGGGGCGTAGCTTCTGCTTATGGACAAGGATCACCGTTCCCTTACAATTTGGAAAGATCTTTGAAAAAGTATATTAAAATTTTTTTTTATTTTTTTATTATGAAGTCATTTGACAAATTTCTTATTTAAAAAAAAAAAAGCATTTTCACGTGCCTTTTTGGGGTCCCATTCAGGACCTCTATAGCTGCAGAGAAGGTTTTTCGCTCTGGAGGACCCGGCGCATTGATTTATATTGAATCGGTGTAATACTCCATTTGTCCTGTTGTGGCGCTGCAGAAAAATCGAACGCTTACTGCCAACTTCTTATCATAGCAGAATTAAAGGGATTTTCCGCTACTATTTTAATCATTCCGTTGGTTCAATGTATTGCAAAAAATTAAAAAAAAAACCTCTTGTTTTGTACCGCTGGCCAGAATTTCAGCGCTGCAAGCGATCACTGGCCACTGATGGACTGCAGTGGTCATATTATGCCAGGAATCCGGTGCAGGATGCTGGCACCAGAATGGAGGAAGGAGAATGCATATTAGTCTTTGGTGTCTGCCCTCTCCTCCATCCTGCCAACACCAGTCTGTATATATTAAGACACATTACTAACAATAAGATCTATTATATCACATTATTACAGTATTTACAGGACATTGCAGAAGTTTTAGGCAGGTGTGGAAAAAATGCTGCAAGGTAAGATTGATTCCAAAAATCCAATTGACAATAGTCTATTTATCAATTAACAAAATTAAAGTGAACAAACAAAAGAGAAATGTAAACCCCATCAGTATTTGGTGACCCCCCGTCGCCTCCATCATTTCTCGGTCACTTGCTCACAGTTTTTGAAGGAACTCGGCAGGAGATTGTTCCAAACATCTTGGAGAACTGACCCCAGATCTTCTGTGGTTGAGGCTTATGCAGATCCTTCTGTCTCTTCATGTGATCCCAGACAGACTGGGATGATGTGAGATCAGGGCTCTGTGGGGCCGGATCATCACCTCCAGGGTTCCTCGTTTTTAGTGACATTGACAGGATGTTGGGGGTCATTGTTCTGCTGGAGAATAAATTTGGAGCCAATCAGATGCCTCCCTGATGGTATGACGTGTTGGATCAGTATGGAGACATGGGGGTCAGTGGGTGCTCTCATCCGCTGACCCGAGACCGCACGGACCGGGGCTAGCAGGCGACAGCAGCCACTGACCCCCACCCCGCCATATGTCCACATTTGGTGTCAGCGGTGGGATGTTACTCAGCGGAGTGGATACAGCGGAGCTGCAGGGGACTGGTGTTCGTAGACACCATCCAAGGGCTCTACAACCGAAGATGCATATAGACAGACCCAGCAGACCATAGGTGAGGCATGCAGAAGGTTTCGGTTGCCACCATGTCCACCCCACCAGGTCGGCCTTGGGAAGAAGACCCTAGTGGATGTATAGCCGCAACAAGAAACTGCAACTATAGGAGCTGTTCCAGCTTCCATGGATTGATTACTTGACCACCGACACTTGGTCTGTTTTGATCAAGGAATTGGTTTGTTGGGATGCCCAGAACATTGGAGGTGGACGACAAAAACTCAGCTGGGATGGACCCAGTGGATTTGACAGATCAAGGATCCAGGAGTCAACCCAGTCCCCAGCAGCCCGAATCCAGGAGTTTTTGGTTGCATTGGGACCTGGAGTCTCAAGTGGGGAAAGGGCTTGTGTTATGGAGTCAGTTTTGGGAGTTTCAGTACCCCTGTCGATAGTCATCCAACAAGGAACTCATCTCTCCTACAGAGACATGCCAGTGTTTCATGAGTCCAACACTGAAGTCGATGAACATCTGCAAGATTTTGAGACGTTGATGCTGATGCCCCAGATGCCTACAGCTGATTGAGCTAAATTTTTGTGGACTAGTTTGACTATTTGGGCACTGGATGCCGCCCAGTCACTTAGGCTTCAGGACTGTCTGGACTATGGAACTATTAAGAACACCTTGCTGGCACATTTTACCATCACCCCCGAAAGATATCGCACCAAGTTCCAGACACTCTCTGTCCAGGGGGTCTCATGTGTAGAATTTGGCAGTCAACTCCGGCGATACTGTAACTGCTGGCTCAACGGTAGGGCGGCCCACCAAACTGCTGCCCTTCGGGACGTGATCATGCTCGAGCAATTTATGGACACAATGGCCCCAGAATTACAAAAGTGGGTAGCCAAGCAGAAGACCGACACCCCAGAGCAAGCAGCCCGTTTGGCGGACGAGTTTACAGCCAACCGGCCCCGCTGGAAACACAATATGCCCACCGTTCCCAGCAGACCCATCAACTAAGTATTCCACTGGCCACCAGTCATTCAAGCAGGATTATCCTTCTACAAAGCAGAAAACCCACCAGGACAAATGGTTACCAACAGTTCCCATCATTTGCCCAACCCATGGTGCTGTTATATATGCAAGCACCTTGCACACGTTACCAAACATTATCCCCAAGTCCGGGGCTGTATTCCTGGGTCCCGTCTGCTAGCCCAGCCAGTCAATATCGGCCATCAAGTGTGGAGACACAGGGGGTCAGCGGGTGCTCTAATTCGCTAGCCCGAAACCGTGTGGACCAGGAATCATCCCTCTGAATGCCCACTCTCCTTTTACCGTGGACATATTACTCAGACAACACAAGGTGAGGGTAAAACAGTGGTGCAATACTTTATTGAACCACAAAACAGACAAATAACACATAGAACAGCCCCAGCAAAATACCCAAAATGGTGTAAGATTCTAGAGTCTCACCCTTCTGCTGACTCGCTGGGATAAGGGCAGCTGTGACTTCAGAGCTTCCAGGACCGACTACCCCCTCCTGTGGCACGCACAGAGAGGAGGTATCGAAAAGCTTAGGCTTTTTTTAAAGCTAACCGAGAGCAGTCAGGTATGTGAACAGGTGACCTGATTGTCCCAAACTGGATCCCTCAAGACGTCTCTGAGGGTTCAGCGATGGTCAGTGGAGCTGATTTGTTTTCTTCCAGGTGGGATCGTGGTCCCCTAAGCTGGCATCCTGTAGAGTCACTTGGAACAGAGGCAAAGTCTTCTCATATAGTTCACAACTGTCCTTTAAGCCATCATTCACAGGTCAAGAGGAGGGGGCGATGAGGTTAATCTTTATTGTTTGAGTATTTATAGTTTATCCTTCAATGTTTGCAAGTCAACAAACAGCATGGCCTGGAATAATGTGTAATCAACATGATAGCAATAGTCATGAGCGAGTGTGCTCGTTACTTGAGTTTTCCGAGCATGCTCGAGTGTTCTAGTATCTTGGGCGTGCTGGTAGATTATGTTTGTGTCTTCGCAGCTGCATGATTTGCGGCTGTTAGACTGCCCGAACACATGCAGGGATTGCCAGTTTGTTTGGGAATCCCCCACTTGTAATCAGACTCTAGCAGCCACAAATCATGCAGCTGCAGGGACTCAAACATAATATATGAGCACGCACAAGATACTCGGGGAACACCCGAACATCCTCAGAAAACTCGAGTAACGAGCACACTCTCTCATCACTAATTAGCAAACATAATTGTTCAGTGACCTTGCGTCCCTGTTTTGCAAAGATAACAGTACAATAAACTGTAGGAGCTGATATAAGAAGTAAATAACAACCATTCATCAATTTACAAATATCAATTCAACCTACAGGAAGAGTCAATAATTCAGACAATAGTCTTTGATTCTGGACCTACGGAAACTACGTCTGGCATAATTAAGTCTGGCCTTTTGTTTCTCAGCATTGAGGACACCATTAATCCTGATTAAATCCCGAACTCCATTTGTTAAAATACAGTTGCTAACTTGCAGGACCCTCCACCGAGCTTCACTGCAGACCCTCATTATTGTGCCGCTCTCCAGCCATTCATTGAACAAACGTTGTGACGCCTCAGTCCAGAGCTCCTGTGGCCATTTTTCTGCACCCCGTTTCCTATGTTTTCTTACATGGTTATGTCCTTTGTTCTCTTTTCCATGTTGAAGATATTACTTTTGGCAGTACATTTTTCTTGAAGACCACTTCAGGCCTGTGATGGTGTGATATGCTATGTGGGCATCATTTTTCTGTATATTTCTATTTTACTTATATTCATGGTGTTCTCTTGTAGAAGGAGTTATTTGCTAATTGATGAATGGCTGTTGCTGCCATCTGATATCAGCCCCCACAGTACTGTATTGTATGCTAATATGCTAATGACATGTTGACCTATCTTGTTGAAACAATGAGCCCCTGGGACCCACCCCCCTAACCTGTGAATGAGGAGGGAGACTTGTAAATATCAGTGAGGTGAGACAGAGATCAGATCCTGTGGGGAACCATGATGTGAAGAGCATATCAGAGAGAGAAAAAAGGGAATATGGACTGTTATCCTCTGTGCTGGATTGTTGGAGTTTTATTCTGTAACTGAACTGCATTCGTGTTCTGGAATATTTTATCCTTTGTGTGGTGGTTTGTATATGGACCTTTCGTACTTTTGTGTTGTGACTTCTGTGGCAGAGCTCCCTCCTGTGGTCACAAGTGGTACTTCGGCTGATTCTCTCTATGAGCTTCCGTTGGTGGAGGAAAGTGGTACTGCGGCTTCTGAGTTTCCTTCCTCAGGTGATGTGGTGAGGTCGTTAGGTGCTGCTCTATTTAACTCCACCTAGTGCTTTGATCCTGGCCTCCAGTCAATGTTCTAGTATTGGACTAGCTTCCTCCTGGATCGTTCCTGTGGCCTGCTGCTCTGCATAGCTAAGTTGCTCTTGTGTTATTTTTGTTTGCTGTTTTTTCTGTCCAGCTTGTTAATTTGTTTTTCTTGCTTGCTGGAAGCTCTGGGACGCAGAGGGTGTACCTCCGTGCCGTTAGTCGGTACGGAGGGTCTTTTTGCCCCCTTTGCGTGGTTGTTTGTAGGGTTTTGTGTTGACCGCAAAGTTACCTTTCCTATCCTCGCTCTGTTCAGAAAGTCGGGCCTCACTTTGCTAAATCTATTTCATCTCTACGTTTGTCTTTTCATCTTTACTCACAGTCATTATATGTGGGGGGGCTGCCTTTTCCTTTGGGGTATTTCTCTGAGGCAAGGTAGGCTTATTTTCTATCTTCAGGCTAGCTAGTTTCTCAGGCTGTGCCGAGTTGCATAGGGAGCGTTAGGCGCAATCCACGGCTGCCTCTAGTGTGGTTGGAGAGGATTAGGGATTGTGGTCAGCAGAGTTCCCACGTCTCAGAGCTCGTTCTATGTTTTTGGGTTATTGTCAGGTCACTGTATGTGCTCTGACTTCTATGTCCATTGTGGTACTGAATTACCAAAGCATAACACTTTTGCCTAAATAAAGGTATTGGGATCGTTCACTTTTCGCTGGCTCTGTTGATTGTGTGGTACCGGAGAAGGAACCTGTGACAAGGCCATATTTCTCCAACCGGTAGATGAGTGTAGCTGTGTCTCAATGGGTGCTTCCAGTTCTGAGTTGATGGCACTGCTGAACATCTTCTGAGTTTGAAGGGAAGTGATCAGGATGTATGTTTCATCTGCTGCACTAAGTTTTCTTGGCCAACCACTGCATCTATGGTCTTCAACTTTGCCAATTTTTGGTGCTTCTTCAAAACAGCTTGAGCAACACATCTGGAAATCCCAGTCTGCTGTGAAATCTTTCCCTGGGAGACTCCTTGCTGATTCAGTATAACTACCTTCTTTCTTGTTGCATTTTTTCCCACCTGCCCAAAACTCTTGCCCAGTATTGTATGTATAATTGTATATATATTTGGCATTACTGGATTTTCCTGGTGTACTGCAGGCTGTGGTTCTCCACCAGTTGAGAAACTACAACTCTGCCCTGCTACAAACTGTCAGAGCCTGTTGGTTGTTGTAGTTGGTGTATATGTGAGACCAGTGCCCTGCGATCCAGCATCTGTTATACAGTGGAGGAGATCTTGTCTTATTTCAGAATTTACAGATATTTCTTATCGCTCTGGGATTTCTCATAGAAAGTGAAACATCAGGAAATTCCTGTTTCTCTGTGGGAAAAATGTGACAGGCGTAAAACCGGGTTGTCTGTGTCATGGCAGACCTCAAAAACCAGAAATGTGGGCTGAAAGTAAGACCAGAGATCAGCGGTTATAGCGTAGATGCTTGGTAAATGCAACAATTAAAGGGGAACTCCACCTGCTGAAGTCATTTCATCCTCGTGACACTGAGATGAAGCACAACCGCCCTCATCCTCCTTTCTTAATCATTGTCTGCTGTCAATGGTTTCCTGTATCAGTGACCACCCTGTCTATACAGATAATGGCCGTGGTCACCTATAGTTATTATGTGCAGCACAGAGGGCCTGTCCATGATAAAGACAAAAAGTAGCAAGATGGCGCGGAGGACAGTCTGCAAAAATAGAAGAGTCAGAGAAAATGAACACTCCACAGACAAACTAGCAATAAAGAGCTCACTGAACGCTTTTCTGCTCCTGTTCCTTAGAGATCATTGAGCCCTGAGGTGCACACACACCTTAGATAGCTATTTCTCCCGAATTCCCCAGACACACACAGGTAGTACTGCTACACAGTTAGTAGTACTTTCTTTTAAGTGTTTATCTCCTCCCAGTGCTGGATTTACAACTACACCGCTCAGAAGTTTTCTGTAATGTCCTGCATGCTGCTGATTTCTAGCAAGTGTTTTATCCCAGAACTGGATGCACAGTTACACTGCTCAGAACTGTTCTATAATGTACTCCATGCTTCTCCTTTCTAGCAAGTGTTATCACAGCCCTGGATTCACAGTTATACTGCTCAAACCTTTCTATAATGTCCTCCATGCCGCTGCTTTCTAGCAAGTGTTTTATCTAAACCCAGCACTGGATTCATAGTTACACTACTCAGAACTGTTGTATAATGTCATCCATGCCGCTGCTTTCTAGCAAGTATTTTATCCCAGAACTGGATTCACAGTTACACTGCTCAGAACTGTTCTATAATGTCCTCCATGCTGCTGCTTTGTAGCAAGTGTTTTATCTAAACCCAGCACTGGATTCATAGTTACACTGCTCAGAACTGTTGTATAATGTCCTCCATGCCGCTGCTTTCTGGCAAGTGTTTTATCTAAACCCAGCACTGGATTCATAGTTACACTGCTCAGAACTGTTGTATAATGTCTCTCATGCCGCCGCTTTCTAGCAAGTGTTTTATCTTATCTCAGCACTGTATTAACAGTTACACTGCTCGGAACTGTTCTATAATGTCCTCCATTATGATGCTTTCTAATAAGTGTTTTATCTCTCCCTTGTTCTGGATTCACAACTACACCACTCAGTAGTGCTGTATAATGTCTTTCATGCTTTTGAAGAACATCTGCATAGCGACAGAAGAGTAGAAATCCCTCATCTCTGTGTATGGGAAATGTCATAACAGCTCATCTCCATGCACTAGCTCAGTGACGACTGAACATTAGAGCCTGCAAAGCAAAAAACTGGGGAAAAATGAAGGATATATTTCCTTTAAGGGATATTATTATGGGGTACTTATGCACGCACTAGGGTTGTGAGGTGTTAGATGTTTGGAATTGTCTGATTAATGAACTTCATTGTGCAGGGAGCCATGTGGGAAGGAGGGAATGTTGTGTCACTTGTGGTTCCCCTCCCACTAGAAGGATCTGACAGAACGTCTCGGAAATTGCAGGGTTACTTTACATATTACGTACCGCTCCATAATGCAGTCACGCTGGGAAAAACGCAGCCGGCAGAATCTTTACCTCCGCACGGCACTGTTATTTAGTAATAAGTCTGGGACTTGTTGTTCCTGAATCCTGGCAGGAGGCAGCCGTGTAATATCCTTCTGTGTATCTCTCCGCTCTTGTAAGAGTCTTGTAGAGGCTTTGTATCTGCTGTGTGAGACACGTCAGCGGTGCCGGAGATCGGGACGCGATGTGCTCAGGGTGACAATAGGCGGCAGAGACAATGATGTCCGCCTGCAAACCAAGGCCTCCATAAGGCAGCGCAACATTGCATGGACGCTGCAGGCAGCCAAAGCGGGCTTAAAGGGGTTGTCCCGTTCCACAAAGGTTTTTCATATTCATTCTGTTAGTAGTAGTAAAAAAAAAATAAAAAAATAAAAAAATACTTATCACACCCTCCCCAGGTCCAATGTTGTTGTATCACTTCTGCAGCTCCCGGGGTCGGTTTCTGTCTGTACTGACGATGTCCCGTAGCCCATAGTCTATAGTGCTGCAGACAATAACAGACTCTGGGAGCAGCAGTTGAGATTTTTTGCTGGACCCGAAGACGGTGAATAAAGCACTTTTTTTCCTTTTTTTTTATACTATTAAAGGATCTTATAGCAAAAACATTTTCTGAAAGGTGACAACCCCTTTCAGACCTAAGTAGTTTCTCCCCCATTGTTTTCATACTTAAGAGTTGCATTCATAATTTTGTAAGCTGCAGAGCTAAGATCTCCCAGCAAGCCCTGCTTGTTCAGTGCCTTGATAGAACGGACTATATTGAATTCCTTTACGAAGTGAAAAGTAATGTAGCAAACACTAGAAACCTACAGCTTTGTAAGAGCTCAGCTGTTAGGGGCGTCCAGCAACACGTTCCCTGACTGTTTCATTCTGGTTCATTGCATGGAGCTTCTGCTGATTTGCCTTTTGGGAGGGATGTACTTAAATCAGCACCAGCAGAATAGTGAGTGCAGCTCTGGGGTACAATACAGCATGTAACTCACGATCAGTAATGTAATGTATGTACACAGTGACTGCACCAGCAGAATAATGAGTGCAGCTCTGGAGTATAATACAGGATGTAACTCAGGATCAGTAATGTAATGTATGTGCACAGTGACTGCACCAGCAGAATAGTGAGTGCAGCTCTGGGGTATAATACAGGATGTAACTCACGATCAGTAATGTAATGTATGTACACAGTGACTGCACCAGCAGAATAATGAGTGCAGCTCTGGAGTATAATACAGGATGTAACTCAGGATCAGTAATGTAATGTATGTACACAGTGACTGCACCAGCAGAATAGTGAGTGCAGCTCTGGGGTATAATACAGCATGTAACTCACGATCAGTAATGTAATGTATGTACACAGTGACTGCACCAGCAGAATAATGAGTGCAGCTCTGGAGTATAATACAGGATGTAACTCAGGATCAGTAATGTAATGTATGTACACAGTGACTGCACCAGCAGAATAGTGAGTGCAGCTCTGGGGTATAATACAGGATGTAACTCACGATCAGTAATGTAATGTATGTGCACAGTGACTGCACCAGCAGAATAATGAGTGCAGCTCTGGAGTATAATACAGGATGTAACTCAGGATCAGTAATGTAATGTATGTACACAGTGACTGCACCAGCAGAATAGTGAGTGCAGCTCTGGGGTATAATACAGGATGTAACTCACGATCAGTAATGTAATGTATGTACACAGTGACTGCACCAGCAGAATAATGAGTGCAGCTCTGGAGTATAATACAGGATGTAACTCAGGATCAGTAATGTAATGTATGTACACAGTGACTGCACCAGCAGAATAGTGAGTGCAGCTCTGGGGTATAATACAGCATGTAACTCACGATCAGTAATGTAATGTATGTACACAGTGACTGCACCAGCAGAATAATGAGTGCAGCTCTGGAGTATAATACAGGATGTAACTCAGGATCAGTAATGTAATGTATGTACACAGTGACTGCACCAGCAGAATAGTGAGTGCAGCTCTGGGGTATAATACAGGATGTAACTCAGGATCAGTAATGTAATGTATGTACACAGTGACTGCACCAGCAGGATAGTGAGTGCAGCTCTGGGGTATAATACAGCATGTAACTCGGGATCAGTAATGTAATGTATGTACACTGTGACTGCACCAGCAGAATAGTGAGTGCAGCTCTGGAGTATAATACAGGATGTAACTCAGGATCAGTAATGTAATGTATGTACACAGTGACTGCACCAGCAGAATAGTGAGCGCAGCTCTGGAGTGTAATACAGGATGTAACTCAGGATCAGTAATGTAATGTATGTACACAGTGACTGCACCAGCAGAATAGTGAGTGCAGCTCTGGAGTATAATACAGGATGTAACTCAGGATCAGTAATGTATGTACACAGTGACTGCACCAGCAGAATAGTGAGTGCAGCTCTGGGGTATAATACAGGATGTAACTCAGGATCAGTAATGTAATGTATGTACACAGTGACTGCACCAGCAGAATAGTGAGTGCAGCTCTGGGGTATAATACAGCATGTAACTCGGGATCAGTAATGTAATGTATGTACACAGTGACTGCACCAGCAGAATAGTGAGTGCAGCTCTGGAGTGTAATACAGGATGTAACTCAGGATCAGTAATGTAATGTATGTACACAGTGACTGCACCAGCAGAATAGTGAGCGCAGCTCTGGAGTGTAATACAGGATGTAACTCAGGATCAGTAATGTAATGTATGTACACAGTGACTGCACCAGCAGAATAGTGAGTGCAGCTCTGGAGTATAATACAGGATGTAACTCAGGATCAGTAATGTAATGTATGTACACAGTGACTGCACCAGCAGAATAGTGAGTGCAGCTCTGGAGTGTAATACAGGATGTAACTCAGGATCAGTAATGTAATGTATGTACACAGTGACTGCACCAGCAGAATAGTGAGTGCAGCTCTGGAGTATAATACAGGATGTAACTCAGGATCAGTAATGTAATGTATGTACACAGTGACTGCACCAGCAGAATAGTGAGTGCAGCTCTGGAGTATAATACAGGATGTAACTCAGGATCAGTAATGTAATGTGTGTACACAGTGACTGCACCAGCAGAATAGTGAGTGCAGCTCTGCGGTATAATACAGGATGTAACTCAGGATCAGTACAGGATCAGTAATGTATGTACACAGTGACTTCACCAGCAGAATAGTGAGTGCAGCTCTGGAGTATAATACAGGATGTAACTCAGGATCAGTAATGTAATGGATGTACACAGTGACTGCACCAGCAGAATAGTGAGTGCAGCTCTGGGGTATAATACAGGATGTAACTCAGGATCAGTAATGTATGTACACAGTGACTGCACCAGCAGAATAGTGAGTGCAGCTCTGGAGTATAATACAGGATGTAACTCAGGATCAGTAATGTAATGTATGTACACAGTGACTGCACCAGCAGAATAGTGAGTGCAGCTCTGAGGTATAATACAGGATGTAACTCAGGATCAGTATTGTATGTATGTACACAGTGACTGCACCAGTAGAACAGTGAGTGCAGCTCTGGGGTATAATACAGGATGTAAATCAGGATCAGTAATGTATGTACATGGTGTCTGCACCAGCAGAATAGTGAGTGCAGCTCTGGGGTATAATACAGGATGTAACTCTGGATCAGTAATGTATGTACACAGTGACTGCACCAGCAGAATATTGAGTACAGCTCTGGAGTATAATACAGGATGTAACCCAGGATCAGTAATGTAATGTATATACACAGTGACAGCACCAGCAGAATAGTGAGTGCAGCTCTGGGGTATAATACAGGATGTAATTCAGGATCAGTAATGTAATGTATGTACACAGTGACTGCACCAGCAGAATAGTGAGTGCAGCTCTGGGGTTTAATACAGGATGTAACTCAGGATCAGTAATGTAATGTATGTACACAGTGACTGCACCAGCAGAATAATGAGTGCAGCTCTGGAGTATAATACAGGATGTAACTCAGGATCAGTAATGTAATGTATGTACACTGTGACTGCACAAGCAGAATAGTGAGTGCAGCTCTGGGGTATAATACAGGATGTAACTCAGGATCAATATTGTATGTACACAGTGACTGCACCAGCAGAACAGTGAGTGCAGCTCTGGTGTATAATACAGGATGTAACTCAGGATCAGTAATGTAATGTATGTACACAGTGACTGCACCAGCAGAACAGTGAGTGCAGCTCTGGGGTATAATACACGATGTAACTCAGGATCAGTAATGTATGTACACAGTGACTGCACCAGCAGAATAGTGAGTGCAGCTCTGGGGTATAATACAGGATGTAACTCAGGATCAGTAATGTAATGTATGTACACAGTGACTGCACCAGCAGAATAGTGAGTGCAGCTCTGGGGTATAATACAGGATGTAACTCAGGATCAGTAATGTAATGTATGTATACAGTGACTGCACCAGCAGAATAGTGAGTGCAGCTCTGGGGTATAATACAGGATGCAACTCAGGATCAGTACAGGATAAGTCATGTATGGTGCATCATGTTGGCCTCTGCCAAGTTGAAATATACGGTATATTACAGAGTGTCACATCATATGAATAAACTTTCTTTGAAATTAATGATTACATTGTGGTGAGCTCAGTATTATTTCCTCAATTTCTGCAGTAGTGACAAAGTGTGATGTTGATTTACTTCATTCTGATGTTTAATTAGTGTTTTGCTTTTTTCCTCCTTGTCTTTCAATTTGCTTACATGATCGAAGTCTAGGAGAGTAAGTTTTCTTTTGTTGGTCTGACTTCAATGTCAGTACATTCCTCCATAATCACGCTCTATCGGCTCCATTATTTTATTGATGTGAATTACCACAAAGCACCACAACAGCTCACAGGGATTTTATAAGGAATGTACCGTAATACTGCTCCTATGTACTAGAATATAACTATTATAATACTGCTCCTAAGTACAAGAATATAACTACTGTACTATAATACTGCCCCTATGTGCAAGAATAGAACTGCTATAATACTGCCCCTATGTACAAGAATATAACTACTATAATACTGCGAAAGAAGAAAAATAAGCCAGCTCACCCTTGATGCATAAACCAATCTTCGGGAGCACGGACCCGCTGTGTCCAGGCGTATAAAGTCCAAAAAAAAAAGGAATGTCCAGCTTCACCGATTCCGTAAAAAATGATTTTCTTTATTCACAAACATTGAACATTGAGGTTACAGACTTCAGCACAACCATGATTAAGGGAGCTTAGTCTCCAGAAACTCGTTGAGATTCTTACCCATATGGTTCGTGCTGAAGCTGGACATTCGGTGAAGCTGGACATTATTTTTTGGACTTTTTTGGAATACTGCCCCCTATGTGCAAGAATCTAACTACTATAATACTGCCCCCATGTACAGGAATATAACTACTATAATACTGTCCCCTATGTACAAGAATATAACTACTATAATACTGCTCCCATGTACAAGAATATAATTACTATAATACTGCTCCTATGTACAGGAATATAACTACTATAATACTGCCCCTATGTACAAGAATATAACTACTATAATACTGCCCCTATGTACAAGAATATAACTACTATAATACTGCTCCTATGTACAAGAATATAACTACTATAATACTTCTCCTATGTACAAGAATATAAATACTATAATACTGCCCCTATGTACAAGAAAATAACTACTATAATACTGCTCCTATGTACAGGAATATAACTACTATAATACTGCCCCTATGTACAAGAATATAACTACTATAATACTGCCCCTATGTGCAAGAATATAACTACTATAATACTTCTCCTTTGTACAAGAATATAAATACTATAATACTGCCCCTATGTACAAGAATATAACTACTATAATACTGCTCCTATGTACAAGAATATAACTACTATAATACTGCCCCTATGTACAAGAATATAACTACTATAATACTGCCCCTATGTGCAAGAATATAACTACTATAATACTTCTCCTATGTACAAGAATATAAATACTATAATACTGCCCCTATGTACAAGAATATGACTACTATAATACTGCTCCTATGTACAAGAATATAACTACTATAATACTGCTCCTATGTACAAGAATATAACTACTATAATACTGCCCCTATGTACAAGAATATAACTACTATAATACTGCCCCTATGTGCAAGAATATAACTACTATAATACTTCTCCTATGTACAAGAATATAAATACTATAATACTGCCCCTATGTACAAGAATATGACTACTATAATACTGCTCCTATGTACAAGAATATAACTACTATAATACTGCCCCTATGTACAAGAATATAACTACTATAATACTGCTCCTATGTACAAGAATATAACTACTATAATACTGCCCCTATGTACAAGAATATAACTACTATAATACTGCCCCTATGTGCAAGAATATAACTACTATAATACTTCTCCTATGTACAAGAATATAAATACTATAATACTGCCCCTATGTACAAGAATATGACTACTATAATACTGCTCCTATGTACAAGAATATAACTACTATAATACTGCCCCTATGTACAAGAATATAACTACTATAATACTGCCCCTATGTGCAAGAATATAACTACTATAATACTTCTCCTATGTACAAGAATATAAATACTATAATACTGCCCCTATGTACAAGAAAATAACTACTATAATACTGCTCCTATGTACAGGAATATAACTACTATAATACTGCCCCTATGTACAAGAATATAACTACTATAATACTGCCCCTATGTACAAGAATATAACTACTATAATACTGCTCCTATGTACAGTAATATAACTACTATAATACTTCCCCCTATGTACAAGAATATAACTACTATAATACTGCCCCTATGTACAAGAATATAACTACTATAATACTGCTCCTATGTACAAGAATATAACTACTATAATACTGCTCCTATGTACAAGAATATAACTACTATAATACTGCCTCCTATGTACAAGAATATAACTACTATAATACTGCTCCTATGTACAAGAATATAACTGCTGTACTATAATACTGCCCCTATGTGCAAGAATAGAACAAGAATAGAACTGCTATAATACTGCCCCTATGTACAAGAATATAACTACTATAATACTGCGAAAGAAGAAAAATAAGCCAGCTCACCCTTGATGCATAAACCAATCTTCGGGAGCACGGACCTGCTGTGTCCAGGCGTATAAAGTCCAAAAAAGAAAAGAATGTCCAGCTTCACCGATTCCGTAAAAAATAATTTTCTTTATTCACAAACTTTGAACATTGAGGTTACAGACTTCAGCACAACCATGATTAAGGGAGCTTAGTCTCCAGAAACTCGTTGAGATTCTTACCCATATGGTTCGTGCTGAAGCTGGACATTCGGTGAAGCTGGACATTATTTTTTGGACTTTTTTGGAATACTGCCCCCTATGTGCAAGAATCTAACTACTATAATACTGCCCCCATGTACAGGAATATAACTACTATAATACTGTCCCCTATGTACAAGAATATAACTACTATAATACTGCTAATATGTACAAGAATATAACTACTATAATACTGCTCCTATGTACAAGAATATAACTACTATAATACTGCCCCTATGTACAAGAATATAACTACTATAATACTGCTCCTATGTACAAGAATATAACTACTATAATACTTCCCCCTATGTTCAAGAATATAACTACTATAATACTGCCCCTATGTACAAGAAAATAACTACTATAATACTGCTCCTATGTACAAGAATATAACTACTATAATACTGCCCCTATGTACAAGAATATAATTACTATAATACTGCTCCTATGTACAGGAATATAACTACTATAATACTGCCCCTATGTACAAGAATATAACTACTATAATACTGCCCCTATGTACATGAATATAACTACTATAATACTGCTCCTATGTACAAGAATATAACTACTATAATACTTCCCCCTATGTACAAGAATATAACTACTATAATACTGCCCCTATGTACAAGAAAATAACTACTATAATACTGCTCCTATGTACAAGAATATAACTACTATAATACTGCTCCTATGTACAAGAATATAACTACTATAATACTGCTCCTATGTACAAGAATATAACTACTATAATACTGCCTCCTATGTACAAGAATATAGCTACTATAATACTGCTCCTATGTACAAGAATATAACTACTATAATACTGCTCCTATGTACAAAAATATAACTACTATACTACTGGTCCTATGTACAAGAATATAGCTACTATAATACTGCTCCTATGTACAAAAATATAACTACTGTAATACTGCCCCTATGTACAAGAATATAGCTACTATAATACTGCTCCTATGTACAAGAATATAACTACTATAATACTGCTCCTATGCACAAGAATATAACTACTATAATACTGCCTCCTATGTACAAGAATATAACTACTATAATACTGCCCCTATGTTCAGGAATATAACTACTATAATACTGCCCCTATGTACAAGAATATAGCTACTATAATACTGCCCCTATGTACAAGAATATAGCTACTATAATACTGCCCCTCTGTACAAGAATATAACTAATATAATACTGCCCCTATATACAAGAATATAACTACTATAATACCGCTCCTGTGTACAAGAATATAACTACTATAATACTGCTCCTATGTACAAGAATATAACTACTATAATACTGTCCCCTATGTACAAGAATATAACTACTATAATACTGCTCCTATGTACAAGAATATAACTACTATAATACTGCTCCTATGTACAAGAATATAACTACTATAATACTGCTACTATGTACAAGAATATAACTACTATAATACTGCTCCTATGTACATGAATATAGCTACTATAATACTGCTCCTATGTACAAAAATATAACTACTATAATACTGGTCCTATGTACAAGAATATAGCTACTATAATACTGCTCCTATGTACAAAAATATAACTATAATACTGCCCCTATGTACAAGAATATAGCTACTATAATACTGCTCCTATGTAAAAGAATATAACTACTATAATACTGCTCCTATGTACAAGAATATAACTACTATAATACTGCTCCTATGTACAAGAATATAACTACTATAATATTGCGTCCTATGTACAAGAATATAACTACTATAATACTGCCCCTATGTTCAGGAATATAACTACTATAATACTGCTCCTATGAATAAGAATATAACTACTATAATACTGCCCCTATGTTCAGGAATATAACTACTATAATACTGCCCCTATGTTCAGGAATATAACTACTATAATACTGGCCCTATGTTCAGGAATATAACTACTATAATACTGCTCCTATGAATAAGAATATAACTACTATAATACTGCCCCTATGTTCAGGAATATAACTACTATAATACTGCCCCTATGTTCAGGAATATAACTACTATAATACTGCCCCTCTGTACAAGAATATAACTACTATAATACTGCCCCTATGTACAAGAATATAACTACTATAATACTGCCCCTCTGTACAAGAATATAACTACTATAATACTGCTCCTATGTACAAGAATATAACTACTATAATACTGCCCCTATGTTCAGGAATATAACTACTATAATACTGCCTCTCTGTACAAGAATATAACTACTATAATACTGCCCCTATGTACAAGAATATAACTACTATAATACTGCCCCTCTGTACAAGAATATAACTACTATAATACTGCTCCTATATACAAGAATATCACTACTATAATACTGCCCCTATGTACAAGAATATAACTACTATAATACTGCTCCTATGTACAAGAATATAACTACTATAATACTGCCCCTATGTTCAGGAATATAACTACTATAATACTGCCCCTCTGTACAAGAATATAACTACTATAATACTGCTCCTATGTACAAGAATATAACTACTATAATACTGTCCCTATATACAAGAATATAACTACTATAATACTGCTCCTATGTACAAGAATATAACTACTATAATACTGCTCCTATGTTCAGGAATATAACTACTATAATACTGCCCCTATGTATAAGAATATAACTACTATAATACTGCTCCTATGTACAAGAATATAACTACTATAATACTGCTCCTATGTTCAGGAATATAACTACTATAATACTGCTCCTATGTACAAGAATATAACTACTATAATACTGCTCCTATGTACAAGAATATAACTGCTATAATACTGCTCCTATGTTCAGGAATATAACTACTATAATAAAGCTACATGTAGAGGAGATATTTGTCTCGTAGTGTTAATCCTCATCTCTTTGGAATATCTTGGTCCTGTTGATATGTTGCTTTCTATGTATAATTGTTTTTTCTTTATTTCTAGGACTCTCAGAGCAGACAGGGAGGGTACAGTATGCACCAGCTCCAAGGGAACAAGGAGTACGGCAGTGAGAAGAAAGGCTACCTGTTAAAGAAGAGCGATGGGTAAGGTCAGGACTTTCCACATCTGATGGACCTTGTGTGTCACCATGGAGCTGCAGTAGCACCGGCACCTTGATGAGTAGTATGAAGAGTCTCCTCTGTGCTGTGTCCTTTTATCATGTTATTACCGTATGTTTATTTGGTGCCATGATAATTACAACATGAGCTGCGGCACTAGATCCCTGCATTGATTGAATGAGATCCTGAGATTCGTTCCAATGAATTAAGGGAACAGCTACTTGGCAGGAACGGCTGCACTGATTTGTAATGTTCCAGAGGTTCTCATTTGATTTTGGAGTTGAGGAATTTTTTAGGACAGTCAGTGACGACTTCATTCCGGATCTGACCACACATTTTGCGCCTGGCGTTGTGTTGGGGCTGCAGGAACTTCACGATGGTTCTGGGCTTCGAGGTACCCGTGACTATCATTTGGAGGTCTGTAGGAACATCGCTGACCCACGGCCAAGCCAATTATGGCAGACGATATTGCAGGCAGCATTACGTTCACCGCACCATCTCCAGACTGACATTTGATCATCGTGAATCTGCTCCATGTATTTGTGCCATTTGTGACACTACTGTCCTCCTTCTCCTGGACCTGTGTTCTGCCTTTGACACTGTGGACCACTCCCTCCTGCTACAGATTCTCTCATCTCTCAGCATCACAGTCTTGGCCCTATCCTGGATCTCGTCATATCTGACAGACCGAACATTGTGTCTCCCTCTCCGACACCACCTCCTCACCTCGCCCCTGGTCTGTCGGTGTTCCCCAAGGCTCAGTTCTAGGACCCCTACTCTTCTCCATCTACTCCTTCAGCCTGGGACAGTTCAGAATCCCACGGTTTGCAGTATCATCTCTATGCGGATGACACGCAGATCTACCTATCCGGACCTGACCTCACCACCTTACTTACCAAAATCCCACAATGTCTGTCTGCTATTTCATCTTTCTTTTCTGCTCTCTTTCTAAAACTGAACATGGACAAAACAGAATTCATCATCTTCCCCATCTCACTCTACCCCTCCACCAGACCTATCCATCAATGTCAATGGCTGCTCACTTTCCCCAGTCCCACACGCCCGGTGCCTCTGGGTGATCCTTGACTCTGCCCTCTTTCAAGCCACATATCCAAGCCCTTGCCTCCTCCTGCCGTCTCAAACTCAAAATATTTGCGACTCCTGGTTGAGCGTCTCACCTGATGTGCAGGCTGGTTGCTGGCTTCTTTTGCCCCCTGCAAGCAGAAGCCTGGGACTTGGCTCCTTCACTCATCCCAGGAAACCCATTCCCTCCCTGGGTAAGAGAGAGAGCAGGTCCCCAGGTGGAGAGGTGGTGGTTCCCAGGAGCTCAGGAGCACACTGCAGGAACAGCAGCGACCATACCCACAATTAGCACAATGAGCAGAGCTGCACTCACTATTCTGCTGGTGCAGTCACTGTGTACATACATTACATTACTGATCCTGAGTTACATCCTGTATTATACTCCAGAGCTGCACTCACTATTCTGCTGGTGCAGTCACTGTGTACATACATTACATTACTGATCCTGAGTTACATCCTGTATTATACTCCAGAGCTGTGCTCACTATTCTGCTGGTGCAGTCACTGTGTACATACATTACATTACTGATCCTGAGTTACATCTTGTATTATACTTCAGAGCTGCACTCACTATTCTGCTGGTGCAGTCACTGTGTACATACATTACATTACTGATCCTGAGTTGCCTCCTGTATTATACTCCAGAGCTGCACTCACTATTCTGCTGGTGCAGTCACTGTGTACATACATTACATTACTGATCCTGAGTTGCCTCCTGTATTATACCCCAGAGCTGCACTCACTATTCTGCTGGTGCAGTCACTGTGTACATACATTACATTACTGATCCTGAGTTACATCCTGTATTATACCCCAGAGCTGCACTCACTATTCTGCTGGTGCAGTCACTGTGTACATACATTACATTACTGGTCCTGAGTTACATCCTGTATTATACTCCAGAGCTGCACTCACTATTCTGCTGGTACAGTCACTGTGTACATATATTACATTACTGATCCTGAGTTACATCCTGTATTATACTCCAGAGCTGTGCTCACTATTCTGCTGGTGCAGTCACTGTGTATATACATTACTGATCCTGAGTTACATCCTGTATTATACTCCAGAGCTGTGCTCACTATTCTGCTTGTGCAGTTACTGTGTACATTCATTACATTACTGATCCTGAGTTACATCTTGAATTATACTTCAGAGCTGCACTCACTATTCTGCTGGTGCAGTCACTGTGTACATACATTACATTACTGATCCTGAGTTGCCTCCTGTATTATACTCCAGAGCTGCACTCACTATTCTGCTGGTGCAGTCACTGTGTACATACATTACATTACTGATCCTGAGTTACATCCTGTATTATACCCCAGAGCTGCACTCACTATTCTGCTGGTGCAGTCACTGTGTACATACATTACATTACTGATCCTGAGTTACATCCTGTATTATACCCCAGAGCTGCACTCACTATTCTGCTGGTGCAGTCACTGTGTACATACATTACATTACTGATCCTGAGTTGCCTCCTGTATTATACTCCAGAGCTGCACTCACTATTCTGCTGGTGCAGTCACTGTGTACATACATTACATTACTGATCCTGAGTTGCCTCCTGTATTATACCCCAGAGCTGCACTCACTATTCTGCTGGTGCAGTCACTGTGTACATACATTACATTACTGATCCTGAGTTACATCCTGTATTATACCCCAGAGCTGCACTCACTATTCTGCTGGTGCAGTCACTGTGTACATACATTACATTACTGATCCTGAGTTGCCTCCTGTAT
Source organism: Ranitomeya imitator (assembly GCF_032444005.1). Lineage (NCBI taxonomy): Eukaryota > Metazoa > Chordata > Amphibia > Anura > Dendrobatidae > Ranitomeya > Ranitomeya imitator. The sequence goes on along the minus strand of NC_091287.1, from coordinate 535,709,309 downwards.
TATACCCCAGAGCTGCACTCACTATTCTGCTGGTGCAGTCACTGTGTACATACATTACATTACTGATCCTGAGTTACATCCTGTATTATACCCCAGAGCTGCACTCACTATTCTGCTGGTGCAGTCACTGTGTACATACATTACATTACTGATCCTGAGTTACATCCTGTATTATACCCCAGAGCTGCACTCACTATTCTGCTGGTGCAGTCACTGTGTACATACATTACATTACTGATCCTGAGTTGCCTCCTGTATTATACCCCAGAGCTGCACTCACTATTCTGCTGGTGCAGTCACTGTGTACATACATTACATTACTGATCCTGAGTTACATCCTGTATTATACCCCAGAGCTGCACTCACTATTCTGCTGGTGCAGTCACTGTGTACATACATTACATTACTGATCCTGAGTTGCCTCCTGTATTATACCCCAGAGCTGCACTCACTATTCTGCTGGTGCAGTCACTGTGTACATACATTACATTACTGATCCTGAGTTACATCCTGTATTATACTCCAGAGCTGCACTCACTATTCTGCTGGTGCAGTCACTGTGTACATACATTACATTACTGATCCTGAGTTACATCCTGTATTATACTTCAGAGCTGCACTCACTGTTCTACGTCTACAAGCTAGCTGTATGTGACTGCTCACACTGGCAAGTTATATTTACGCTTGTTGTGGTGTAGATGTTATTTCTGCAGATGACGGTGAATTGTTTTTGTCTTTTCAGTCTGAGGAAAGTTTGGCAAAGAAGAAAGTGTATGGTGAAAAACGGAATCCTCACAATATCGCATGCCACAGTAAGTAGCTCTGTTAGCGACATTCTTTCCATTGCACAATCTTTTTTTATCAGAAGAGTTTCCCCTGACAGTAAGCTGATTACGACCGTCTTGCTGTTTTGTGATAATATCTCTATAACCATGTGCAAAGCAATCCAAAATATATCTCCCCAAATGGAAGAATAAAAGATAAAAAAAAAGATAAAAATAATTTTTCCTTCCAAAAAAGACATTTTGCCCTATCCTCAATAATAATGTAACCCGAGCATCGGAGACACACCGTCAACATCACTGGACAGCGATTGTTGGTAAGGGGTCCATTGCTGGGAACCCTCCAATAAACAAGAAAAACAACAAAAATGTTAAAAAATAATAATAAAATAATATATGTACAGTTATGTGAAAAAGTTTGGGCACCCCTATTAATCTTAAGCTTAATGTTTTATAAAAAATAGTTTTTTTTGCATCAGCTATTTCAGTTTCATATATCTAATAACTGTTGGACACAGTAATGTTTCTGCCTTGAAATGAGGTTTATTGTACTAACAGAAAATGTACAATCTGCATTCAAACACAATTTGACAGGTGCATAAGTATGGGCACCCCACCAGAAAAGTGACATTAGTATTGAGTAGATCCTCCTTTTGCAAAAATAACAGCCTCTAGTCACTTCCTGTAGCTTTTAATGAGTTCCTGGATCCTGGATGAAGGTATTTTTGACCATTCCTCTTTACAAAACAATTCCAGTTCAGTTAAGTTTGATGGTCGCCGAGCATGGACAGCCCTCTTCAAATAATCCCACAGATGTTCAATGATATTCAGGTCTGGGGACTGGGATGGCCATTCCAGAACAGTGTAATTGTTCCTCTGCATGAATGCCTGAGTGGATTTGGAGCGGTGTTTTGGATCATTGTCTTGTTGAAAGATCCATCCCCTGCGTAACTTCAACTTTGTCACTGATTCATGAACATTATTGTCAAGAATCTGCTGATACTGAGAGGAATCCATGCGTCCCTCAACTTTAACAAGATTCCCGGTGACGGCATTGGCCACACAGCCCCAAATCATGATGGAACCTCCACCAAATTTTACTGTGGGTAGCAAGGGTTTTTCTTGGAATGCTGTGTTTTTTGGCCGCCATGCATAACGCCTTTTTGTATAACCAAACAACTCAATCTTGGTTTCATCAGTCCACAGGACCAAAAAGAAATTGGCTTCTCCAAATGTGCTTTTGCATACCTCAGCCGACTCTGTTTGTGGCGTGCTTGCAGGAACGGCTTCTTTCGCATCACTCTCCCATACAACTTCTCCTTGTGCAAAGTGCGTTGTATAGTTGATGGATGCCCAGTGAACCATCTGCAGCAAGTTGATGCTGCAGCTCTCTGTAGGTGGTCTGAGGATTGTCCTTGACTGATCTCACTATTCTTCTTCTCTGCCTTTCTGATGTTTTTCTTGGCCTGCCACTTCAGGCCTTAACAAGAACTGTACCTGTGTTCTTCCATTTCCTTACTATGTTCCTCACAGTGGAAACTGACAGGTTAAATCTCTGAGACAGCTTTTTGTATCCTTCCCCTGAACAACTATGTTGAATAATCTTTGTTTTCAGATCATTAGACAGTTGTTTTGAGGAGCCCATGATGCCACTCTTCAGAGCAGATTCAAACAGGAGAACAACTTGCAAGTGGCCACTTTAAGTAGCTTTTCTCATGATTGCATACACCTGGCTATGAAGTTCAAAGCTCAATGAGGTTAGAAAACAAAAAAAGTGCTTTAGTAAGTCAGTAAAAAGTAGGTAGGAGTATTTAAAACAAGAAAATAAGGGTGCCCATACTTATGCACCTGTCAAATTTTGTTTGAATGCAGGTTGCACATTTTCTGCAATAAACCTCATTTCAAGGCAGAAACATTACTGTGTCCAACAGTTATTAGATATATGAAACTAAAATAGCTGTTGCAAAAAAAAAAACAAAAACAATTTTTACAAAACATTAAGCTTAAGATTAATAGGGGTGCCCAAACTTTTTCATATAACTGTGTGTGTGTGTGTGTATATATATATATATATATATATATATATATATATATATATATATATATATATATATATATATATATATATATATATATATATATATATATATATATATATATATATATATATATACACATACACACGCTTTTACATGTTTCCAAAAATGAGACTTTAACATTGATTTTCAGGCCACCAGTTTATGTCCTAATGTAAGCTCCAGGATTTTCTTTTGTGGGAGTGTCACTTCCAGAAGTATAGGCTGGATTTGAGGTCTGATTGTCTCTCTCAGGCATATAGGCTGGTTGTGTATCCAGGGGTCTGCCAGCTGTCTTCATTACTTCATTAGTCCATATGTCAGCACATTCTCTATCCGTTCCATATACAGTGGGGCAAAAAAGTATTTAGTCAGTCAGCAATAGTGCAAGTTCCACCACTTAAAAAGATGAGAGGCGTCTGTAATTTACATCATAGGTAGACCTCAACTATGGGAGACAAACTGAGAAATAAAAATCCAGAAAATCACATTGTCTGTTTTTTTTAACAATTTATTTGCATATTATGGTGGAAAATAAGTATTTGGTCTGAAACAAACAATCAAGATTTCTGGCTCTCACAGACCTGTAACTTCTTCTTTAAGAGTCTCCTCTTTCCTCCACTCATTACCTGTAGTAATGGCACCTGTTTAAACTTGTTATCAGAATAAAAAGACACCTGTGCACACCCTCAAACAGTCTGACTCCAAACTCCACTATGGTGAAGACCAAAGAGCTGTCAAAGGACACCAGAAACAAAATTGTAGCCCTGCACCAGGCTGGGAAGACTGAATCTGCAATAGCCAACCAGCTTGTAGTGAAGAAATCAGCAGTGGGAGCAATAATTAGAAAATGGAAGACATACAAGACCACTGATAATCTCCCTCGATCTGGGGCTCCACGCAAAATCCCACCCCGTGGGGTCAGAATGATCACAAGAACGGTGAGCAAAAATCCCAGAACCACGCGGGGGGACCTAGTGAATGAACTGCAGAGAGCTGAGACCAATGTAACAAGGCCTACCATAAGTAACACACTACGCCACCATGGACTCAGATCCTGCAGTGCCAGACGTGTCCTAATGCTTAAGCCAGTACATGTCCGGGCCCGTCTGAAGTTTGCTAGAAAGCGTTTGGATGATCCAGAGGAGTTTTGGGAGAATGTCCTATGGTCTGATGAAACCAAACTGGAACTGTTTGGTAGAAACACAACTTGTCGTGTTTGGAGGAAAAAGAATACTGAGTTGCATCCATCAAACACCATACCTACTGTAAAGCATGGTGGTGGAAACATCATGCTTTGGGGCTGTTTCTCTGCAAAGGGGCCAGGACAACTGATCCGGGTACATAAAATAATGAATGGGGCCATGTATCGTGAGATTTTGAATGCAAACCTCCTTCCATCAGCAAGGGCATTGAAGATGAAACGTGGCTGGGTCTTTCAACATGACAATGATCCAAAGCACACCGCCAGGGCAACGAAGGAGTGGCTTCGTAAGAAGCATTTCAAGGTCCTGGAGTGGCCTAGCCAGTCTCCAGATCTCAACCCTATAGAAAACCTTTGGAGGGAGTTGAAAGTCCGTGTTGCCAAGCGAAAAGCCAAAAACATCACTGCTCTAGAGGAGATCTGCATGGAGGAATGGGCCAACATACCAACAACAGTGTGTGGCAACCTTGTGAAGACTTACAGAAAACGTTTGACCTCTGTCATTGCCAACAAAGGATATATTACAAAGTATTGAGATGAAATTTTGTTTCTGACCAAATACTTATTTTCCACCATAATATGCAAATAAATTGTTAAAAAAACAGACAATGTGATTTTCTGGATTTTTTTTTCTCAGTTTGTCTCCCATAGTTGAGGTCTACCTATGATGTAAATTACAGACGCCTCTCATCTTTTTAAGAGGTGGAACTTGCACTATTGCTGACTGACTAAATACTTTTTTGCCCCACTGTAGATGTGTGTATGTATGTGTGTACATATATATATACATCTACCGTATATACTCGAGTATAAGCCGACCCGAGTATAAGCAGACCCCCCTAATTTTGCCACAAAAAACTGGGAAAACTTATTGACTTGAGTATAAGCCTAGAGTGGAAAATGCAGCAGCTACCGGTGAATTTCAAAAATAAAAATAGATGCTCCATACCGTTCATTATTGCCCCATAGATGCTCCACATAAAGCTGTGCCATATAGAATGCTCTGCACAGTTTATATGGAGCATCTATGGGGCCATAATGAAGCTGTGCCATATAGAATGCTCTGCACCGTTCATTATTGCCCCTTATAAAGCTGTGCCCCATATATAATGCTCTGCACCCGTTCATTATGGCCCCATAGATGCTCCATATAAAGCTGCCCCATATATAATGCTCTGCACCGTTGATTATGGCCCCATAGATGCTCCATATAAAGCTGTCCAATATATAATGCTGCTGCTGCTGCAATAAAAAAAAAAAAATCACTCACCTCTCTTGCTCAGGACGCCGGCGCTTTCAATATTTACCTGCTCCTCGTGCGGCTCCGTCTCCAGCACTGACGCTCAGCAGAGGGCGCGCACTGACTATGTCACCGCGCCCTCTAACCTGAGCGTCACTGCTAGAGGACGCTGGAGACGGAGCCGCACCGGAGCGAGGAGCAGGTAAATATCGCACAGTGCTCCCCTCCCCATATACTTACCTGCTCCGGCTCGGTCCCTGCTTCTCCCGGCGCTGCATCTTCTTCCTGTATTGAGCGGTCACAGTTACCGCTCATTTTCAGTCATGAATATGCGGCCCCACCTCTATGGGAGGTGGAGCCGCATATTCATTTCTGTAATGAGCGGTACCATGTGACCACTCAGTACAGGAAGAAGATGCAGCACTGGAAGAAGCAGGGACCGAGCCGGAGCAGGTAAGTATAATTACACAGCCCCCGCTCCCCCTCCCCTGCCGACCCCCGGGTATGACTCGAGTATAAGCCGAGAGGGGGACTATAGTTTTACGTTGTGTGTGTGTATATAATATACATATATCACTAAAGAAACATGGAATGTGAAATATTAAAAATCTTAAGAAAATGAAATGAGCAAACAGAATTTTGAAAATAATGGACATATTTTTAAATCTTCTTTTATTTTTGCTCTCCATCCGTTCCTTTCGTTTTTCTTTCTTTCTTTTTAAACCACAGTTTGTACATTTTTTTCAGTTTTTCTATATTATTGTCGATGACATTTCCGACTTGCAGGAATAGATATATGATCTCGTCTGTGGCGTTTGCCGTGTTTAGGCTGAGATTTCAAAGCAGAAGCAAATAAATCTGCTCGTCTGAACGTATCACATGGTCCATGAAAATGTATTTCCCCTCGCTTCCTTGCCATCTCGGGTGAGCAGCTGACGCGAGCTGGCAGACGCTCGGCCTGACAACAATTAGCCAGGCAGTCGCACGAGTCGGGGCGCTGATACGTGCTCAGTAAGCAGCTGCCCCCGCCGATGGCATGTGGCGGGGTCCCGTCTTCTCGCTGTAGTGCCAGCGCCATTATCTGCTGCGGTATTAATCATACAGTGACAGCGTGAGATCTCACCAGTATAGGGGGTGTGAAAACGTATTTCTAACACCCGCATGTAATTTACGTGTTCTGTCCTACACCTGACGCTTTACATAGTGACCTGTGCATTGAGGACTCATGCACGCTCAGCTGAATCGAGTGTGCATGTTTCTTGTTTGCCCCATCCAATGAGTAGAGGACCTCTCTTATCCATTCCTTCTTTGCCAATGACTCCCAGGGCCCCAATCTAGCAGCTCCACTGCATCAATAGCTTCCTCAGGGGTTGTCCCAGTCGTTGGTACATCGAATTTGGACAATATGGACCTGGGCACAGAACGAAAAGTGATCTTAGAGCAATGGTGGCCTTCATATGGATAACCCACAGGTCACCAGGCTCTACTATTATGAGCGAATCTATAGGACCTTATACAGAGAAAAATCATCAGTAATTACATTTAAGTAGTGAAATTGCAGTTTGTCTAAAATCTTCATTCCCTCATTCATTTTCAGACCACCTATAATGCAATTTACAGTCTTATCAAAATTTCAAGTTTTTCTCTTGTAGGAGTGTCTCTCTCAGTAATATAGGCTGAATGTGAACTCTGAGTGCCTCTTCCTATTATGCAGTCTGGATATGAGTTCATAGTGCCTCTCCCTATAATATAGGCTGTATTTAAGATCTGAGTGCTTCTCCCTGTAATATAAGCAAGGTGTGAGGACTGAGTGCCTCTCACTGGAATATAGGCTTCATGTGATGTTTGAGTGCATGTCTCCATAATATGGGCTGGATGTGAGGTCTGATTGTCTCTCCCAGTAATATGGGCTGGATGTGAGCTCTGTGTCTGTCCCAGTAATATAGGCTGTGTGTGAGGTCTGAGTGCCTCTCCCTGTAATATAGGCTGGATGTGAGGTCTGTGTGTACTGTGCTACTGTCTGCATTAGTTCATATGTCAGTACAGCTTCTATCCTGTTCTTATTTCATTCTCTCACTCTTCAGCAGCAAAATGGCTGAACATTTTAATGACGGCCATCTAGAAAGTTGCACTTTGCTATTAGGGAGTAAATGAAGGAAAAAAAATTGATGCGATTGTTCACAAAACTGTAACCATTCACATTCATGGGTAATGACATGCACCATTATTGCCAAAGGACAGCTTGGCTAGTTTTTGTTCCCTTTCCACATTCAATCCCTCGTAGGGATTATAGTCCTGTGGATGTTTGCTAAAATTGTTCTGTTTGGTGTACTCCAACATGAGGTGTGGACCCCTTTTTCCACGAGTCCATCACCTATCCTACCTATACAGTAAGTATACCCCTACGTTAACCATTGGAGGCTATGTATTCAGAATTCGGCCAAGAATCTGCGGATTTCCTCCCACTCTTGGTTAATTAGTGCCGTACTGGTTAATTGTCGTCCTGTGACTTGTTCTCAGTAAGAGGAGGAGGCCGTAATGGGACCCTCGCAATGGTTCACGGTGGCCACAGATGGACCTTTACCGCCTTCTCGTTTACTCCTTGACTTTTTACACCACATTTTTTGTTTTTCTCGCTAATCACACGTGGCGCCGTCCGACGCTTACCTTTAATTATGCATTAACTACACGCCGGGATAATGGGCCGTATTACACAATTAAGGGAACGGCCGGAGCTCTGATTTTGTTTTTCCACTGATTTAAACGAGGACCTGGCACCAGACTGGTTACCACCGAGGCAATATCGCCTGGCTCAGAACACTGCCCTAGCCCGTATAACAAATCTTATCAGACGACTCTTAGAGGGGATTTTGCTTTTATAGAGATTATATTTCAAGAGGTCTTTTCTTACAGTTTTCCCTGCATTCAGCCGATCAAGCAGATCCTGCAAATATGTGTACGGTACGCACCTGCCATTCTAGTGAATGGACATCAGTGGAGTACACTCGTGGTCAAAAGTTCTGAGACTGACACAAAGTTCACTGCTTCTGTTTTCATACCGGCAATTTGCTTTAAGCCTTGATTGTTATGAAGAGTGATCAGATAAATTACTAAAAAAATAGCATTCATTCCTTGCCATGAATGTTAGTTCAGTCGAGAAAAAAGAAAAACCTTTTCACTGAATTTCAGTCCTGCCACAAAATGACCAGCGGAAATCACTTCAATGATCTTGTAGTTGGTTCAGGAGAAAGTTTTAATAAGGACAAGGCAGCTGATGTCACTCTATTTTTTATTTTCTGTTAACCATGATTTTGCATCGAATAGGGCTTTACAGTCAAGGACATTGCTGCTTGTAAGATTGGCTCTAAATTGACCGTTTATCAGATCATCAAGATCTTAAAAGAGAGAGGTTAAATTTCTGTGAAGAAGGCTTCATGGCGCCCAAAAAAATCCAGCTAGTACCATCTATAAGAAAATTCGGCTATGGGATCGGTTCAACACCAGTGCAGAGCTTGCTCAGAGATGGCAGCAGGCAGGCGTCAGGACGTCTACATGTACAGCGAGGCAAAGCCTTTAAGAGATCCTGGAGACAGGAACAGCAAAAAAAATCAACTTCTCTGCAAGGAAAAGATCAAGAACAGATTGACATTGCAAGAAGTACAGGGTTCGGACTACAGAGGGTGGGGTAAAGTTATTTTCTCTGATAAAGCCCCCTTCAGACTTGAAGAGTGATTTCCAGAGAAGAAAAAGTGACGCTACCATGAATCCCATGTCTGCCAGCAGTGAAGCCTCCATTCATCTATGGGGGCTTCTCATCAGTGGAGGGGCTCACTCATAATTTTGCATAAAAACACGGCCATGAATAAAGAACGGGACCTACACCTCCTCCAAGAGCAACTTCTCCCATGATCCAGGAGCAATGTGTGGTGCTGATGCTTTGTCCCACATGATGGAGACCACTAAGTGACTCGGTGAACAAAATATTGACATTTTGGGTCCATGGCCAAGACACTCCCCAGATCTCAGTCCTATTGAGAATGTGTTTTCAATCCTCATAAGTGTGGGACCTCTGCGTAGGGTGACCATATGCCCAAGTAGAACATAAGAAACTGGCTCGTCCAATGTACAATGAACGCTCTAAAACTTTCTAATACCGTTGTGCGTTCCTTTTCATTGTCACTGCTTGCTGTCAGTGAATGTAAACACTTAGAAACTGTAACTCTAAATGTAGCGGAGTTGTGTGTTGGGGCGAGTCTGCATCTATGTAAGTCAGGAAGGGTGAGATTTCGGTTTCTAGGAAGGTTGCAACAAGCAAGCGGAGGTCTTAAAAGTAGTGAAGAAATCAAACACTTGTAAAAGTCCCACAATTCTCCTCAAACTATTATTACTTCAACTACAAGTCCTAGCATGTCAAGAAAGTTAGACTAGTGTAGCGTGCTAGTATTTGTAGTTCTACGATATCTGGAACATTGAGCTTTACAGCGGCCGGCATAATGTAGGCAGGCCTAGCTTGGCATAGTGCTGGAAATGATTGACACAAAGTTACCGAACACTGATTGGTTGACAATGAGCGCTAACAGAGGGTTACTGGATACTGATTGGTTGACGATGAGCGCTAACAGAGGGTTACTGGATACTGATTGGTTAACAATGAGTGCTAACAGAGGGTTACTGGATACTGATTAGTTGACAATGAGCGCTAACAGAGGGTTACTGGATACTGGTTGACAATGAGCGCTAACAGAGCGTTACCGGACACGGGTTGACAATGAGCGCTAACAGAGGGTTACCAGACACTGGTTGACAATGAGCGCTAGCAGAGGGTTACCGGACACTGGTAGTTGACAATGAGCGCTAACAGAGGGTTACCGGACACGGGTTTACAATGAGCGCTAACAGAGGGTTACCGGACACTGGTAGTTGACAATGAGCGCTAACAGAGGGTTACCGGACACTGGTAGTTGACAATGAGCGCTAACAGAGGGTTACTGGATACTGATTGGTTGACAATGAGCGCTAACAGAGGGTTACTGGATACTGGTTGACAATGAGCGATAACAGAGGGTTACCGGACACTGGTAGTTGACAATGAGCGCTAACAGAGGGTTACTGGATACTGGTTGACAATGAGCGATAACAGAGGGTTACCGGACACTGGTAGTTGACAATGAGCGCTAACAGAGGGTTACTGGATACTGATTGGTTGACAATGAGCGCTAACAGAGGGTTACTGGATACTGGTTGACAATGAGCGCTAACAGAGGGATACTGGTTGACAATGAGCGCTAACAGAGGGTTACCGGACACGGGTTGACAATGAGCGCTAACAGAGGGTTACCAGACACTGGTAGTTGACAATGAGCGCTAACAGAGGGTTACTGGATACTGATTGGTTGACAATGAGCGCTAACAGAGGGTTACTGGATACTGGTTGACAATGAGTGCTAACAGAGGGTTACTGGATACTGGTTGACAATGAGCGCTAACAGAGCGTTACCGGCCACGGGTTGACAATGAGCGCTAACAGAGGGTTACCGGACACTGGTAGTTGACAATGAGCGCTAACAGAGGGTTACTGGATACTGATTGGTTGACAATGAGCGCTAACAGAGGGTTACTGGATTCTGGTTGACAATGAGCGCTAACAGAGGGTTACTGGATACTGGTTGACAATGAGCGCTAACAAAGGGTTACTGGATACTGGTTGACAATGAGCGCTAACAGAGGGTTACTGGATACTGGTTGACAATGAGCGCTAACAGAGCGTTACCGGACACGGGTTGACAATGAGCGCTAACAGAGGGTTACCGGACACTGGTAGTTGACAATGAGCGCTAACAGAGGGTTACTGGATACTGATTGGTTGACAATGAGCGCTAACAGAGGGTTACTGGATTCTGGTTGACAATGAGCGCTAACAGAGGGTTACTGGATACTGGTTGACAATGAGCGCTAACAGAGCGTTACCGGACACGGGTTGACAATGAGCGCTAACAGAGGGTTACCGGACACTGGTAGTTGACAATGAGCGCTAACAGAGGGTTACTGGATACTGGTTGACAATGAGCGCTAACAGAGGGTTACTGGATACTGGTTGACAATGAGCGCTAACAGAGGGTTACTGGATACTGGTTGACAATGAGCGCTAACAGAGGGTTACTGGATACTGGTTGACAATGAGCGCTAACAGAGGGTTACCGGACACTGGTAGTTGACAATGAGCGCTAACAGAGGGTTACTGGATACTGGTTGACAATGAGCGCTAACAGAGGGTTACCGGACACGGATTGACAATGAGCGCTAACAGAGGGTTACCGGACACTGGTAGTTGACAATGAGCGCTAACAGAGGGTTACTGGATACTGGTAGTTGACAATGAGCGCTAACAAAGGGTTACCGGACACTGGTAGTTGACAGTGAGCGCTAACAGAGGGTTACCAGACACTGGTTGACAATGAGCGCTAACAGAGGGTTACCGGACACTGGTTGACAATGAGCACTAACAGAGGGTTACCGGACACTGGTAGTTGACAATGAGCGCTAACAGAGGGTTACCGGACACTGGTAGTTGACAATGAGCGCTAACAGAGGGTTACCGGATACTGGTAGTTGACAATGAGCGCTAACAGAGGGTTACCGGACACTGGTAGTTGACAATGAGCGCTAACAGAGGGTTACCAGACACTGGTTGACAATGAGCGCTAACAGAGGGTTACCGGATACTGGTAGTTGACAATGAGCGCTAACAGAGGGTTACCGGACACTGGTAGTTGACAATGAACGCTAACAGAGGGTTACTGGATACTGATTAGTTGACAATGAGCGCTAACAGAGGGTTACAGGATACTGGTTGACAATGAGCGCTAACAGAGGGTTACCGGACACCGGTTGACAATGAGCGCTAACAGAGGGTTACCGGACACTGATACTTGACAATGAGCGCTAACAGAGGGTTACCGGATACTGGTAGTTGACAATGAGCGCTAACAGAGGGTTACTGGATACTGGTTGACAATGAACGCTAACAGAGGGTTACCGGACACTGGTTGTTGACAGTGAGCGCTAACAGAGGGTTACCGGACACTGGTAGTTGACAATGAGCGCTAACAGAGGGTTACCAGACACTGGTAGTTGACAATGAGCGCTAACAGAGGGTTACCGGATACTGGTAGTTGACAATGAACGCTAACAGAGGGTTACCGGACACTGGTAGTTGACAATGAGCGCTAACAGAGGGTTACTGGATACTGGTTGACAATGAGCGCTAACAGAGGGTTACTGGATACTGGTTGACAATGAGCGCTAGCAGAGGGTTACCGGACACTGGTAGTTGACAATGAGCGCTAACAGAGGGTTACTGGATACTGGTTGACAATGAGCGCTAACAGAGGGTTACCGGACACGGATTGACAATGAGCGCTAACAGAGGGTTACCGGACACTGGTAGTTGACAATGAGCGCTAACAGAGGGTTACTGGATACTGGTAGTTGACAATGAGCGCTAACAAAGGGTTACCGGACACTGGTAGTTGACAGTGAGCGCTAACAGAGGGTTACCAGACACTGGTTGACAATGAGCGCTAACAGAGGGTTACCGGACACTGGTTGACAATGAGCACTAACAGAGGGTTACCGGACACTGGTAGTTGACAATGAGCGCTAACAGAGGGTTACCGGACACTGGTAGTTGACAATGAGCGCTAACAGAGGGTTACCGGATACTGGTAGTTGACAATGAGCGCTAACAGAGGGTTACCGGACACTGGTAGTTGACAATGAGCGCTAACAGAGGGTTACCAGACACTGGTTGACAATGAGCGCTAACAGAGGGTTACCGGATACTGGTTGTTGACAATGAGCGCTAACAGAGGGTTACCGGACACTGGTAGTTGACAATGAACGCTAACAGAGGGTTACTGGATACTGATTAGTTGACAATGAGCGCTAACAGAGGGTTACCGGATACTGGTTGACAATGAGCGCTAACAGAGGGTTACCGGACACCGGTTGACAATGAGCGCTAACAGAGCGTTACCGGACACGGGTTGACAATGAGCGCTAACAGAGGGTTACCAGACACTGGTTGACAATGAGCGCTAGCAGAGGGTTACCGGACACTGGTAGTTGACAATGAGCGCTAACAGAGGGTTACCGGACACGGGTTTACAATGAGCGCTAACAGAGGGTTACCGGACACTGGTAGTTGACAATGAGCGCTAACAGAGGGTTACCGGACACTGGTAGTTGACAATGAGCGCTAACAGAGGGTTACTGGATACTGATTGGTTGACAATGAGCGCTAACAGAGGGTTACTGGATACTGGTTGACAATGAGCGATAACAGAGGGTTACCGGACACTGGTAGTTGACAATGAGCGCTAACAGAGGGTTACTGGATACTGGTTGACAATGAGCGATAACAGAGGGTTACCGGACACTGGTAGTTGACAATGAGCGCTAACAGAGGGTTACTGGATACTGATTGGTTGACAATGAGCGCTAACAGAGGGTTACTGGATACTGGTTGACAATGAGCGCTAACAGAGGGATACTGGTTGACAATGAGCGCTAACAGAGGGTTACCGGACACGGGTTGACAATGAGCGCTAACAGAGGGTTACCAGACACTGGTAGTTGACAATGAGCGCTAACAGAGGGTTACTGGATACTGATTGGTTGACAATGAGCGCTAACAGAGGGTTACTGGATACTGGTTGACAATGAGTGCTAACAGAGGGTTACTGGATACTGGTTGACAATGAGCGCTAACAGAGCGTTACCGGCCACGGGTTGACAATGAGCGCTAACAGAGGGTTACCGGACACTGGTAGTTGACAATGAGCGCTAACAGAGGGTTACTGGATACTGATTGGTTGACAATGAGCGCTAACAGAGGGTTACTGGATTCTGGTTGACAATGAGCGCTAACAGAGGGTTACTGGATACTGGTTGACAATGAGCGCTAACAAAGGGTTACTGGATACTGGTTGACAATGAGCGCTAACAGAGGGTTACTGGATACTGGTTGACAATGAGCGCTAACAGAGCGTTACCGGACACGGGTTGACAATGAGCGCTAACAGAGGGTTACCGGACACTGGTAGTTGACAATGAGCGCTAACAGAGGGTTACTGGATACTGATTGGTTGACAATGAGCGCTAACAGAGGGTTACTGGATTCTGGTTGACAATGAGCGCTAACAGAGGGTTACTGGATACTGGTTGACAATGAGCGCTAACAGAGCGTTACCGGACACGGGTTGACAATGAGCGCTAACAGAGGGTTACCGGACACTGGTAGTTGACAATGAGCGCTAACAGAGGGTTACTGGATACTGGTTGACAATGAGCGCTAACAGAGGGTTACTGGATACTGGTTGACAATGAGCGCTAACAGAGGGTTACTGGATACTGGTTGACAATGAGCGCTAACAGAGGGTTACTGGATACTGGTTGACAATGAGCGCTAACAGAGGGTTACCGGACACTGGTAGTTGACAATGAGCGCTAACAGAGGGTTACTGGATACTGGTTGACAATGAGCGCTAACAGAGGGTTACCGGACACGGATTGACAATGAGCGCTAACAGAGGGTTACCGGACACTGGTAGTTGACAATGAGCGCTAACAGAGGGTTACTGGATACTGGTAGTTGACAATGAGCGCTAACAAAGGGTTACCGGACACTGGTAGTTGACAGTGAGCGCTAACAGAGGGTTACCAGACACTGGTTGACAATGAGCGCTAACAGAGGGTTACCGGACACTGGTTGACAATGAGCACTAACAGAGGGTTACCGGACACTGGTAGTTGACAATGAGCGCTAACAGAGGGTTACCGGACACTGGTAGTTGACAATGAGCGCTAACAGAGGGTTACCGGATACTGGTAGTTGACAATGAGCGCTAACAGAGGGTTACCGGACACTGGTAGTTGACAATGAGCGCTAACAGAGGGTTACCAGACACTGGTTGACAATGAGCGCTAACAGAGGGTTACCGGATACTGGTAGTTGACAATGAGCGCTAACAGAGGGTTACCGGACACTGGTAGTTGACAATGAACGCTAACAGAGGGTTACTGGATACTGATTAGTTGACAATGAGCGCTAACAGAGGGTTACAGGATACTGGTTGACAATGAGCGCTAACAGAGGGTTACCGGACACCGGTTGACAATGAGCGCTAACAGAGGGTTACCGGACACTGATACTTGACAATGAGCGCTAACAGAGGGTTACCGGATACTGGTAGTTGACAATGAGCGCTAACAGAGGGTTACTGGATACTGGTTGACAATGAACGCTAACAGAGGGTTACCGGACACTGGTTGTTGACAGTGAGCGCTAACAGAGGGTTACCGGACACTGGTAGTTGACAATGAGCGCTAACAGAGGGTTACCAGACACTGGTAGTTGACAATGAGCGCTAACAGAGGGTTACCGGATACTGGTAGTTGACAATGAACGCTAACAGAGGGTTACCGGACACTGGTAGTTGACAATGAGCGCTAACAGAGGGTTACTGGATACTGGTTGACAATGAGCGCTAACAGAGGGTTACTGGATACTGGTTGACAATGAGCGCTAGCAGAGGGTTACCGGACACTGGTAGTTGACAATGAGCGCTAACAGAGGGTTACTGGATACTGGTTGACAATGAGCGCTAACAGAGGGTTACCGGACACGGATTGACAATGAGCGCTAACAGAGGGTTACCGGACACTGGTAGTTGACAATGAGCGCTAACAGAGGGTTACTGGATACTGGTAGTTGACAATGAGCGCTAACAAAGGGTTACCGGACACTGGTAGTTGACAGTGAGCGCTAACAGAGGGTTACCAGACACTGGTTGACAATGATCGCTAACAGAGGGTTACCGGACACTGGTTGACAATGAGCACTAACAGAGGGTTACCGGACACTGGTAGTTGACAATGAGCGCTAACAGAGGGTTACCGGACACTGGTAGTTGACAATGAGCGCTAACAGAGGGTTACCGGATACTGGTAGTTGACAATGAGCGCTAACAGAGGGTTACCGGACACTGGTAGTTGACAATGAGCGCTAACAGAGGGTTACCAGACACTGGTTGACAATGAGCGCTAACAGAGGGTTACCGGATACTGGTTGTTGACAATGAGCGCTAACAGAGGGTTACCGGACACTGGTAGTTGACAATGAACGCTAACAGAGGGTTACTGGATACTGATTAGTTGACAATGAGCGCTAACAGAGGGTTACCGGATACTGGTTGACAATGAGCGCTAACAGAGGGTTACCGGACACCGGTTGACAATGAGCGCTAACAGAGGGTTACCGGACACTGATACTTGACAATGAGCGCTAACAGAGGGTTACCGGATACTGGTAGTTGACAATGAGCGCTAACAGAGGGTTACTGGATACTGGTTGACAATGAACGCTAACAGAGGGTTACCGGACACTGGTTGTTGACAGTGAGCGCTAACAGAGGGTTACCGGACACTGGTAGTTGACAATGAGCGCTAACAGAGGGTTACCGGACACTGGTAGTTGACAATGAGCGCTAACAGAGGGTTACCGGATACTGGTAGTTGACAATGAACGCTAACAGAGGGTTACCGGACACTGGTTGTTGACAATGAGCGCTAACAGAGGGTTACCGGACACCGGTTGACAATGAGCGCTAACAGAGGGTTACCGGACACTGGTACTTGACAATGAGCGCTAACAGAGGGTTACCGGATACTGGTAGTTGACAATGAGCGCTAACAGAGGGTTACTGGATACTGGTTAACAATGAGCGCTAACAGAGGGTTACCGGACACTGGTTGACAATGAGCGCTAACAGAGGGTTACCGGACACTGGTTGACAATGAGCACTAACAGAGGGTTACCGGACACTGGTTGACAATGAGCGCTAACAGAGGGTTACCGGACACTGGTACTTGACAATGAGCTCTAGCAGAGGGTTACTGGATACTGGTTAACAATGAGCGCTAACAGAGGGTTACCGGACACTGGTTGACAATGAGCGCTAGCAGAGGGTTACCGGACACTGGTTGACAATGAGCGCTAACAGAGGGTTACCGGACACTGGTAGTTGACAATGAGCGCTAACAGAGGGTTACCGGACACTGGTTGACAATGAGCGCTAACAGAGGGTTACTGGACACTGGTTGACATTGAGCGCTGACAGGGTTACTGGTGACTGATTGGTTGACAGTGAGCTCTAACAGAGGAAGTGAAGAGCAAAAGTCATGCAGGATTATACGTTCTGAGCTTGGATGGCTGACAGAGGCATGAGCTCCTAGAGAACTAATATGGCAGACAAGAAACGAGCTAGAAGAAAAGTCTGGAGCACTAATGGCTGCGCTTCACGAGAATATTCATACCGCCTGATGCGTAGGAGTAAAAATATAGCTGCTAGGTTGAGTCTAGTACTGCAACTTTACTCCATTGGAGTAATTTGTGCTGAGCACAGAACCTAACATAGTAACATAGTTAGTAAGGCCGAAAAAAGACATTTGTCCATCCAGTTCAGCCTATATTCCATCATAATAAATCCCCAGATCTACGTCCTTCTACAGAACCTAATTGTATGATACAATATTGTTCTGCTCCAGGAAGACATCCAGGCCTCTCTTGAACCCCTCGACTGAGTTTGCCATCACCACCTCCTCAGGCAAGCAATTCCAGATTCTCACTGCCCTAACAGTAAAGAATCCTCTTCTATGTTGGTGGAAAAACCTTCTCTCCTCCAGACGCAAAGAATGCCCCCTTGTGCCCGTCACCTTCCTTGGTATAAACAGATCCTCAGCGAGATATTTGTATTGTCCCCTTATATACTTATACATGGTTATTAGATCGCCCCTCAGTCGTCTTTTTTCTAGACTAAATAATCCTAATTTCGCTAATCTATCTGGGTATTGTAGTTCTCCCATCCCCTTTATTAATTTTGTTGCCCTCCTTTGTACTCTCTCTAGTTCCATTATATCCTTCCTGAGCACCGGTGCCCAAAACTGGACACAGTACTCCATGTGCGGTCTAACTAGGGATTTGTACAGAGGCAGTATAATGCTCTCATCATGTGTATCCAGACCTCTTTTAATGCACCCCATGATCCTGTTTGCCTTGGCAGCTGCTGCCTGGCACTGGCTGCTCCAGGTAAGTTTATCATTAACTAGGATCCCCAAGTCCTTCTCCCTGTCAGATTTACCCAGTGGTTTCCCATTCAGTGTGTAATGGTGACATTGATTCCTTCTTCCCATGTGTATAACCTTACATTTATCATTGTTAAACCTCATCTGCCACCTTTCAGCCCAAGTTTCCAACTTATCCAGATCCATCTGTAGCAGAATACTATCTTCTCTTGTGTTAACTGCTTTACATAGTTTTGTATCATCTGCAAATATCGATATTTTACTGTGTAAACCTTCTACCTGTGCACAGGAGTGGCGCTGCTTCACGTGCAGGCCAGCCATCTACTATATAATTGTCTAAAGGTCACTTCCGTCTGTCCTTCTGTCTGGCTCGGATATTCATTGGTTGCGGCCTCTGTCTGTCATGGAAATGCAAGTCGCTGATTGGTCACGCCAGCTGCCTGTCATGGCTGTCGCAACCAATCAGTGACGGCCACAGTCCGATTATTCCCTCCCTACTCCCCTGCAGTCAGTGCCCGGCGCCGCTCCATACTCCCCGCAGTCAGTGCCCGGCGCCCGCTCCATGCTCCCCGCAGTCAGTGCCCGGCGCCCGCTCCATACTCCCCTCCAGTCACCGCTCACACAGGGTTAATGGCAGCGGTAACGGACAGCGTTATGCCGCGGGTAACTCACTCCGTTAACACCGCTATAAACCCTGTGTGAGCAAGTTTTTACTATTAATGCTGCCTATTTATCTGACCTATTGACCCATTTATCTGAATAGTATCCAGAAGTGGTGAAGCTGCAGTGCATGACAGGATGACATAGGGGCAGCGTTGGAGAATTAGGATGGAGCCCACCATAGCTCCGCACTAGGTAATAAACAGGCTTTGTTATGTGGACTTTCCTTTGGGTACACTACGGGACTTCTGTAGCAGTAATCATTATGCAGCACATTGGGGGTGGTCACTATGAGAAACATCAGAGGTGGCCACCATGCGGTCCATCAGTGATGGGTACTATGAGGAACATTGGCCATGACCACTATGCAGTCCATCAATGATGGGTACTATGAGGAACATCAGTGGTGGCCACCATACAGTCAATCAGTGATGGGTACTATGAGGAACATCCGTGGTGGCCACCATACAGTCCATCAATGATGGGTACTATGAGGAACATTGGCCATGGCCACCATACAGTCCATCAATGATGGGTACTATGAGGAACATCAGTGGTTGCCACCGTACAGTCCATCAGTGATGGGTACTATGAGGAACATTGGCCATGGCCACCTTACAATCAATCAATGGTGGATTATATGAGGAACATTGGCCATGGTCACTATGCAGTCCATCAATGATGGATACTATGAGGAACACCATAGGGGCTCTTGTGATGTTTGCTGTATTGTGCCATTGGAGGCTGCTCTGTCGAGAGCGTTTGGAGCAGTTGTGGTTGCTGAAACCCTCACTTTCCGATGTAGCAGAGCAGTGTCTCGTACATTACGTACATTTCTTACACTGGTTCCACTAATGTATCACAAAGTCCGTGCTGACAAACATATGGCACGAGGTTTTATTGAAGCAAATTATTCTCCTACGTAACTAAAGTCGTCTTTGATTTTTCACGGAGCCCAGGCTCCTATTAATACATTGTGCCGAGAAACCTTGGGGTAACAGCAGGACATATCTCCACGTCCCTCATCTATCTGTCATCTTTATCCTCCAGGGATGAAATCTGTTGTTACATCATGGCTCCTAATCCTTTACTCCATGGAGGGGATTATAGATGACTTATAATAGAATACTGGGTGAATACTACAGGACTACCGGTGGTGCGTCAATATTTGCTCTGCCATTGTTCTGGGCAGATGAACCCTGTGCTATGGCGTCTATTCAGGAAAGACCTGTAACGACTGTCACTACACGGATCACTTTCCACAAAGCAAACAGTGAGGTTAGCTTTATAGGTAGCACATGGTGAGACGACCGATCCTGCACCAGACTTACAATGTGGCTCCATTTTTTATGAAACTTTACAGGGTTAATCCACATCTAATATGGAGTTACTATGTGATGACTTTGCTTTCCTCATCTTGTACCGATCTTGAGTTCCATCAGGTTTTCCTTCTACCTGCCGATATCTCTTTACTTGCTGAATGGGCTTTCCCTGGTGTGATGTCACAGCTGTGTTCTGGCCAATCAGATGGCTTCAGTGTGTTGTTGCTCCTCCCCTTCTGTGAAGCTTCATCTCCCCCTCCTCCCCATCTTCTGTTACTATTTTGCTCTACATGGGAAACAATGTGTTAAAGAGAAGCCGTTTTCTGCAATGCCAGCTACTAACTCTTGATTTTTTTTTTTCCATGACTTTTACACGTTATTTAGGTGCGATTTCCCATAAGCCCAACCAAAACGAAGTACTCGTTATCTGAGCCCCCATAATGCGCTGCCCCCTGATAATAGGATGCAAAAATATAGGAATTAAGTAAAGCAAGTTAATTCAGATTGTTATTAATTTACATAATTTATCGTGAACGAAGTGTGCAATACAGCGAATATGGAGCTGCAGAGCTGCGCTCACAATTCATTGAAACTCACTTTTTTATATGTATTTTTTCCCGTGATGGCATCAAAAAATACAAAATTAAAAATGGCATCAAATTAAAACTTCATGTATAACATAACCAGAAAGTCGGGGATCACTTTCACACTGGTGTGAACTAAAAAAGTTAAAATATGCCTAGTTGTTTACAGGGAAAGTGTCCTGGTCCTGAACTGGTTACACTGGTTCTGTACTCATTACTAGGGTTGAGCGAAACGGGTCGAACATTTTCAAAAGTCGCCGACTTTTGGCTAAGTCGGGGTTTCATGAAACCCGATCCGACCCCTGTGCGGGGTCGGCCATGCGGTACGCGACTTTCGCGCCAAAGTCGCGTTTCAATGACGCGAAAAGCGCCATTTCTCAGCCAATGAAGGTAAACGCAGAGTGTGGGCAGCGTGATGACATAGGTCCTGGTCCCCACCATCTTAGAGAAGGGCATTGCAGTGATTGGCTTGCTGTCTGCGACGTCACAGGGGCTATAAAGAGGCGTTCCCGCCGACCGCCATGTTACTGCTGCTGATCTGAGCTTAGGGAGAGGTTGCTGCCGCTTTGTCAGAAGCAGGGATAGCGTTAGGCAGGGTCCATTAACCACAAAACCGCTTGTGCTGCAGCGATTTGCACTGTCCAACACCACCCTCGGTGTGCAGGGACAGTGGAAGTTTTTTTTTTTTTTTTCCCCTCAGCGCTGTAGCTCATTGGGCTGCCCTAGAAGGCTCCCTGATAGCTGCATTGCTGTGTGTACGCCGCTGTGCAAACCAACTGCTTTTTTCAAAGCACAAATCCTCTTGTTCCTTCCTTTCTGCACAGCTATCTTTTTTGTTTGTCCACACTTTTTATTTGATTTGTGCATCAGTCCACTCCTTATTGCTGCCTGCCATACCTGGCTGAGATTACTGCAGGGAGATAGTAATTGTTGGACACTCCCTGTTTTTTTTTTTTTTTTTTTTTTTTTTGGTGGGAGATTAAGATTGGCAATTTGGCATTTCTGCTAGAGTGCCATCCCTGTGTGTGCCATCTCTCTCACATAGTGGGCCATAGAAAGCCTTTTCATTTTTCTGTATTTTTTTTTGTGGGGTGTATAAATTCTCCCTGATAAAAATACAGTGGGAGATTAATATTGGCCTTTGGGCTTGTGTGCCAGTCCTGAGTGTGCCATCTCTCTCACAAATAGTGGGCCATAGAAAGCCTATTTTATTTTTTTTTGGGTTTTATAAATTCTCCCTGAAAAAAGGGAGATTAATATTGGCCTCTGGGCTTGTGTGCCAGTCCTGAGCGTGCCATCTGTGCCAGCCCTGAGCGTGCCATCTCTCTCACAAATAGTGGGCCATAGAAAGCCTATTTAATTTTTTTTTTGGTTTTATAAATTCTCCCTGAAAAAAAGGGAGATTAATATTGGCCTCTGGGCTTGTGTGCCAGTTGTGAGCGTGCCATCTGTGCCAGTCCTGAGCGTGCCATCTCTCTCACAAATAGTGGGCCATAGAAAGCCTATTTAATTTTTTTTTTGGTTTTATAAATTTTCCCTGAAAAAAGGGAGATTAATATTGGCATCTGGGCTTGTGTGCCAGTTGTGAGCGTGCCATCTGTGCCAGTCCTGAGCGTGCCATCTCTCTCACAAATAGTGGGCCATAGAAAGCCTATTTAATTTTTTTTTTGGTTTTATAAATTTTCCCTGAAAAAAGGGAGATTAATATTGGCCTCTGGGTTTGTGTGCCAGTTGTGAGCGTGCCATCTGTGCCAGTCCTGAGCGTGCCATCTCTCTCACAAATAGTGGGCCATAGAAAGCCTATTTAATTTTTTTTTTGGTTTTATAAATTCTCCCTGAAAAAAAGGGAGATTAATATTGGCCTCTGGGCTTGTGTGCCAGTTGTGAGCGTGCCATCTGTGCCAGTCCTGAGCGTGCCATCTCTCTCACAAATAGTGGGCCATAGAAAGCCTATTTAAATATTTTTTTGGTTTTATAAATTCTCCCAGAAAAAAAGGGAGATTAATATTGGCCTCTGGGCTTCTGTGCCAGTCCTGAGCGTGCCATCTGTGCCAGTCCTGAGCGTCCCATCTCTCTCACAAATAGTGGGCCATAGAAAGCCTATTTTTTTTTTTTTTTTGGGTTTTAGAAATTCTCCCTGAAAAAAAAAGGGAGATTAATATTGCCCTTTGGGCTTGTGTGCCAGTACTAAGCGTGCCATCTCTCTCTCTCTCTCAGTCAGTGGGCCATAGAACGCCTATTTTTGGTTTTATTTGTTTTCTAAATTCTCCCTGAAAAAATCATTTTATTTTATTTGGTTTCTAAATTCTTCCTGATAAAATCATATTTTTTTTATTATTTTTTTTTCTAAAGTCTCCCTGAAAAAAACAAAACAAAAAAAAAAACAAACAAAAAAAACAGTGGGGGATTAATATTGGCCTTTCTGCTTGTGTGCCAGTCTTGACTCCTGTGTGCGTCATCTCTCACTCAGTGGGCCATAGAACGCCTATTTTTTGTTTTATTAGTTTTATAAATTCTCCCTGAAAAAATCATTTTATTTTATTTGGTTTCTAAATTCTTCCTGATAAAATCATATTTTTTTTATTATTTTTTTTTCTAAAGTCTCCCTGAAAAAAACAAAACAAAAAAAAAAACAAACAAAAAAAACAGTGGGGGATTAATATTGGCCTTTCTGCTTGTGTGCCAGTCTTGACTCCTGTGTGCGTCATCTCTCACTCAGTGGGCCATAGAACGCCTATTTTTTGTTTTATTAGTTTTATAAATTCTCCCTGAAAAAATCATTTTATTTTATTTGGTTTCTAAATTCTTCCTGATAAAATCATATTTTTTTTATTATTTTTTTTTCTAAAGTCTCCCTGAAAAAAAAAAAAAAAAAAAAAAAAACAGTGGGAGATTAATATTGGCCTTTCTGCTTGTGTGCCAGTCTTGACTCCTGGGTGTGCCATCTCTCTCTCTCTCTCTCTCTCTCTCTCTCTCTCTCTCTCCAATTGTGGTCCATAGAAAGCCTATATTTTTTTTCCTTGATTTGGGTTCCAAAATCTACCAGAGAAAATAACTACATCAATCATTGGTAGAAAAATATTGGCCTCTGGGCTTGTGTGCCACTCCTGACTCCTGTGTGCGTCATCTCTCAGTCAGTGGGCCATAGAACGCCTATTTTTGTTTTTATTTGTTTTATAAATTCTCCCTGAAAAAATCATTTTATTTTATTTGGTTTCTAAATTCTTCCTGATAAAATCATATTTTTTTTATTATTTTTTTTTCTAAAGTCTCCCTGAAAAAAAAAAAAAAAAAAACAACCAAAAAAAACAGTGGGAGATTAATATTGGCCTTTCTGCTTGTGTGCCAGTCTTGACTCCTGGGTGTGCCATCTCTCTCTCTCTCTCTCTCTCCAATTGTGGTCCATAGAAAGCCTATATTTTTTTCCCTTGATTTGGGTTCCAAAATCTACCAGAGAAAATAACTACATCAATCATTGGTAGAAAAATATTGGCCTCTGGGCTTGTGTGCCACTCCTGACTCCTCTGTGCGTCATCTCTCAGTCAGTGGGCCATAGAACGCCTATTTTTGTTTTTATTTGTTTTATAAATTCTCCCTGAAAAAATCATTTTATTTTATTTGGTTTCTAAATTCTTCCTGATAAAATCATATTTTTTTTATTATTTTTTTTTCTAAAGTCTCCCTGAAAAAAACAAAACAAAAAAACAAACAAACAAAAAAAACAGTGGGGGAGTAATATTGGCCTTTCTGCTTGTGTGCCAGTCTTGACTCCTGTGTGCGTCATCTCTCACTCAGTGGGCCATAGAACGCCTATTTTTTGTTTTATTAGTTTTATAAATTCTCCCTGAAAAAATCATTTTATTTTATTTGGTTTCTAAATTCTTCCTGATAAAATCATATTTTTTTTATTATTTTTTTTTCTAAAGTCTCCCTGAAAAAAAAAAAAAAAAAAAAAAAAACAGTGGGAGATTAATATTGGCCTTTCTGCTTGTGTGCCAGTCTTGACTCCTGTGTGCGTCATCTCTCAGTCAGTGGGCCATAGAACGCCTATTTTTGGTTTTATTTGTTTTATAAATTCTCCCTGAAAAAATCATTTTATTTTATTTGGTTTCTAAATTCTTCCTGATAAAATCATATTTTTTTTATTATTTTTTTTTCTAAAGTCTCCCTGAAAAAAAAAAAAAAAAAACAACCAAAAAAAAACAGTGGGAGATTAATATTGGCCTTTCTGCTTGTGTGCCAGTCTTGACTCCTGGGTGTGCCATCTCTCTCTCTCTCTCTCTCTCTCCAATTGTGGTCCATAGAAAGCCTATATTTTTTTTCCTTGATTTGGGTTCCAAAATCTACCAGAGAAAATAACTACATCAATCATTGGTAGAAAAATATTGGCCTCTGGGCTTGTGTGCCACTCCTGACTCCTGTGTGCGTCATCTCTCAGTCAGTGGGCCATAGAACGCCTATTTTTGTTTTTATTTGTTTTATAAATTCTCCCTGAAAAAATCATTTTATTTTATTTGGTTTCTAAATTCTTCCTGATAAAATCATATTTTTTTTATTATTTTTTTTTCTAAAGTCTCCCTGAAAAAAAAAAAAAAAAACAAACCCAAAAAAAAAATGGGAGATTAATATTGGCCTTTCTGCTTGTGTGCCAGTCTTGACTCCTGGGTGTGCCATCTCTCTCTCTCTCTCTCTCTCTCTCTCTCTCTCTCTCTCTCCAATTGTGGTCCATAGAAAGCCTATATTTTTTTTCCTTGATTTGGGTTCCAAAATCTACCAGAGAAAATAACTCCATCAATCATTGGTAGAAAAATATTGGCCTCTGGGCTTGTGTGCCACTCCTGATTCCTGTGTGCGTCATCTCTCACTCAGTGGCCCATAGAAAGCATATAGTTTGTTACATTTGTTTTCTAAATTCTCCCTGCAAAAATCTATTTTTTTTTTGGGGGGGTTTCTAAAGTGTTCCTGAAAAAAATAAAAATAAAAAAAAAATAATAGTGTGACATTAATATTAACATTTGTGCTTCAGTGACAGTCCTGCGTGTGGGGCATCTCTCTAATTTGCAGCCACCAAAAACAGAGTGTGTAACATTGGGCCTGATTTTCGCTGTGGTCTCACCAACCTGTAAAGGGGTAGCTAAATCATACTGAAGTTATAGCTCACCGTGTAAGTTGTGTGACTGCAACAAATAACGTTAGTTTGGTTACGTTTTTAAAACAATGAGGAAGTCTAGTGGAAGAGGTCGTGGCCGGGGGCGTTCATTGTCAGCTGGTAATGAGGGTAGTGGTAGTGGTGGAGCATCAGGTGGTCGTGGGGAAAAAAATATTGCACCTAAGTCTGGAGCTGTGGAGCCAGGTTCGTCGTCCGGCTACACAAGGCCTCGAACGCTCCCTTTTCTGGGATTAGGAAAACCGCTTTTAAAGCCGGAGCAGCAAGAGCAAGTTTTGGCTTATCTTGCTGACTCAGCCTCTAGCTCTTTTGCCTCCTCTCGTGAAACTGGTAAAAGTAAAAGCAGCGCGTCGTTAGTGGATGTTCACGGTCAGGGACAAGTCACTTCCTTGTCCTCTTCAGCAAAAACAACAACAGAGAAGAATGCAGCAGGCGACACAACGGGTTACTCCATGGAGCTCTTTACACATACCGTCCCTGGCTTAGAAAGTGAAGCAGTTAACAGTCCATGCCCATTACAAGTTGAATCTGACATGGAGTGCACTGATGCACAGCCACAGCCAGACTACTATGCTGGTCCTTTGACTCAGACCACAACATTGCCCTCGCAGGGTGCTGATCAAGAATCAGACCCTGATGAGACTATGTTGCCCCATCACGAACGCTATACCACCGAACGACACGGTGACACAGACGAAGTTGCGCAGGAGGTACAAGAAGAGTTATTAGATGACCCAGTTCTTGACCCCGATTGGCAGCCATTGGGGGAACAGGGTGCAGGCGGCAGCAGTTCTGAAGCAGAGGAGGAGGAGGGGCCGCAGCAGGCATCAACATCGCCACAGGTTCCATCTGCCGGGCCCGTATCTTGCCCAAAACGCGTGGCAAAGCCAAAACCTGGTGGAGGACAGCGTGGCCATCCGGTTAAAGCTCAGTCTGCAATGCCTGAAAAGGTATCCGATGCTAGAAAGAGTGCAGTCTGGCATTTTTTTAAACAACATCCAATTGATCAGCGCAAAGTCATCTGTCAAAAATGTTCTACTTCCTTAAGCAGAGGTCAGAATCTGAAAAGTCTCAATACTAGTTGCATGCATAGACATTTAACCACCATGCATTTGAAAGCTTGGACTAACTACCAAACGTCCCTTAAGGTTGTTGCACCCTCGGCCAATGAAGCTAGTCATCAACGCAACATCCCTTCCGGCAGTGTAGGACCACCATTTAGCGCACCACCTGCTGTATCTGTGCAGGTATCTTTGCCAGGCCAAAGCAGTCAGGGTCAGGGAATCACCAGTTTCGTAGTAGGAAACACTGCATCTAGGGCACCGGCGGCAACAATACCATCTCCCACCGTCTCTCAGTCTGCCATGTCCACCGGCACCCCCGCTAGTTCCACGATCTCCAGCTCTCCAGTCCAGCTCACCCTACATGAGACTATGGTTAGAAAAAGGAAATACTTAGCCTCGCATCCGCGTACACAGGGTTTGAACGCCCACATAGCTAGACTAATCTCGTTAGAGATGATGCCCTACCGGTTAGTTGAAAGCGAAGCTTTCAAAGACCTGATGGACTACGCTGTACCACGCTACGAGCTACCCAGTCGACACTTTTTTTTCCAGAAAAGCCATCCCAGCCCTCCACCAGCATGTTAAAGAGCGCATCGTCCATGCACTCAGGCAATCTGTGAGCACAAAGGTGCACCTGACAACAGATGCATGGACCAGTAGGCATGGCCAGGGACGTTACGTGTCCATCACGGCACACTGGGTAAATGTGGTGGATTCAGGGTCCACAGGGGACAGCAAGTTTGGGACAGTTCTGCCTAGGCCACGGTCTAGTAAACAGTTGTCTGTAGCCGTTCGCACCCCCTCCTCCTCCTCCTCCTCGTCCTCCTGCAGAAGCAAGAGCTCGTCCACAGACCGCAGTCGCACAAACACTCCATCCGCACCTGCCACTGTTGCACACCAGGTCTCCCATTATGGGGCAGCTACTGGCAAACGTCAGCAGGCTGTATTGGCTATGAAGTGTTTGGGCGACAATAGACACACCGCGGAAGTTCTGTCCGAGTTCTTGCAGCAAGAAACGCAGTCGTGGCTGGGCACTGTAGATCTTGAGGCAGGCAAGGTAGTGAGTGATAACGGAAGGAATTTCATGGCTGCCATCTCCCTTTCCCAACTGAAACACATTCCTTGCCTGGCTCACACCTTAAACCTGGTGGTGCAGTGCTTCCTGAAAAGTTATCCGGGGTTATCCGACCTGCTCCTCAAAGTGCGTGGACTTTGCGCACATATCCGCCGTTCGCCTGTACACTCCAGCCGTATGCAGACCTATCAGCGTTCTTTGAACCTTCCCCAGCATCGCCTAATCATAGACGTTGCAACAAGGTGGAACTCAACACTGCACATGCTTCAGAGACTGTGCGAACAGAGGCGGGCTGTTATGTTTTTGTGGGAGGATACACATACACGGGCAGGCAGTAGGATGGCAGACATGGAGTTGTCAGGTGTGCAGTGGTCGAAGATTCAAGACATGTGTCAAGTCCTTCAGTGTTTTGAGGAATGCACACGGCTGGTTAGTGCAGACAACGCCATAATAAGCATGAGCATCCCCCTAATGCGTCTGCTGATGCAAAGTTTGACGCACATAAAGGATCAGGCGTCTGCACCAGAGGAAGAGGAAAGCCTTGATGACAGTCAGCGATTGTCTGATCAGGGCAGTGTACATGACGAGGTACCGGGCGAAGAGGAGGTGGAGGATGAGGAGGATGATGGGGATGAGTATATTTTTAATGAGGAAGCTTTCCCGGGGGCACGGGAAATTGGTGGCGTGGCAAGGCCGGGTTCTGGTTTTTTGAGGGACACAAGTGACGTAGATTTGCCTGCAACTGCCCCTCAACCAAGCACAACCGCAGATTTGACAACGGGAACTTTGGCCCACATGGCGGATTATGCCTTGCGTATCCTCAAAAGGGACACACGCATTACAAAAATGATGAACGATGACGATTACTGGTTGGCCTGCCTCCTTGATCCTCGCTATAAAGGCAAATTGCAAAATATTATGCCACATGAGAACTTGGAACTAATATTAGCAACAAAACAATCAACTCTTGTTGACCGTTTGCTTCTGGCATTCCCTGCACACAGCGCCCGTGATCATTCTCACACGAGCTCCAGGGGCCAGCAGACCAGAGGTGTTAGAGGGGCAGAAATCAGAAGTGGCGTTGGCCAGAGGGGTTTTCTGACCAGGTTGTGGAGTGATTTTTCTATGACCGCAGACAGGACAGGTACTGCAGCATCAATTCAAAGTGACAGGAGACAACATTTGTCCAGTATGGTTACAAACTATTTTTCATCCCTTATCGACGTTCTCCCTCAACCGTCATTCCCATTTGATTACTGGGCATCCAAATTAGACACCTGGCCAGAATTGGCAGAATATGCATTGCAGGAGCTTGCTTGCCCGGCAGCTAGTGTCCTATCAGAAAGAGTATTCAGTGCTGCAGGTTCAATACTAACAGAAAAAAGGACTCGTCTGGCTACCCAAAATGTAGATGATCTAACCTTCATTAAAATGAACCACAACTGGATTTCAAAATCTTTTGCCCCACCCTGCCAGGCTGACACCTAGCTTTCCTATGAAAAGGTCTTGCCTGTGGACTATTCTGAATGACTTTTCCAATCTCGTAATTTTCTTCACCTGATTGTCCAGCATACGACATGTTTCCACCTCACGAAATGGCCAAACTCCCCACACGGGGCCGTGCTATCGCCACTTTGCGCTTGGACCCTTGAGAGTGCTGTTTGTCTGAAGAGGTGGGTGTGGCCGCTTTTGGTCGACGGCACTGCCACTGGGTCCCTCATAGTACAATAAAGTGTCTCTGGCGGTGGTGGTGCGCACCCAACGTCAGACACACCGTTGTAATATGAGGGGCCCTGTGCCTGTACCGCCGGCCACAAGACAGTTCCCCTCCCCAGCTCAAACAGTGCTCTACCACTAGCAAAATTATCTCTCACAGCTTCACCAATGTGTAGTCTAGGCGCTGACATCCTTCAATGCCTGGCACTGACAATACCATTGTTTTGACATTTTTGTTATGTTAGGCCTTCGAAGCCTGTCTGCGGTCCCTTCTTTCTACAACTACTACACTGACCAGGCCACTGCTGGCCGTGTTACCCTGGAACCAATTTAAAAGTGCCTACAGTCAGCCCAATTTTGTTATGTTAGGCCTTCGAAGACTGTCTGCCGTCACTCCTTCCACTAGACTTCCACAGACCAGACCACTGCTGCCCGTGTACCCCTGGAACCAATTTAAAAGTGCCTACAGCCAGCCCAAGTTTGTTATGTTAGGCCTTGGAAGCCTGTCTGCGGTCACTCCTTCCACTAGACTTCCACAGACCAGACCACTGCTGCCCGTGTACCCCTGGAACCAATTTAAAAGTGCCTACAGCCAGCCCAAGTTTGTTATGTTAGGCCTTGGAAGCCTGTCTGCGGTCACTCCTTCCACTAGACTTCCACTGACCAGACCACTGCTGCCCGTGTACCCCTGGAACCAATTTAAAAGTGCCTCCAGCCAGCCCAAGTTTGTTATGTTAGGCCTTCGAAGCCTGTCTGCGGTCACTCCTTCCACTAGACTTCCACAGACCAGACCACTGCTGCCCGTGTACCCCTGGAACCAATTTAAAAGTGCCTACAGCCAGCCCAAGTTTGTTATGTTAGGCCTTGGAAGCCTGTCTGCGGTCACTCCTTCCACTAGACTTCCACTGACCAGACCACTGCTGCCCGTGTACCCCTGGAACCAATTTAAAAGTGCCTACAGCCAGCCCAAGTTTGTTATGTTAGGCCTTCGAAGCCTGTCTGCGGTCACTCCTTCCACTAGACTTCCACAGACCAGACCACTGCTGCCCGTGTACCCCTGGAACCAATTTAAAAGTGCCTACAGCCAGCCCAAGTTTGTTATGTTAGGCCTTGGAAGCCTGTCTGCGGTCACTCCTTCCACTAGACTTCCACTGACCAGACCACTGCTGCCCGTGTACCCCTGGAACCAATTTAAAAGTGCCTACAGCCAGCCCAAGTTTGTTATGTTAGGCCTTCGAAGCCTGTCTGCGGTCACTCCTTCCACTAGACTTCCACAGACCAGACCACTGCTGCCCGTGTACCCCTGGAACCAATTTAAAAGTGCCTACAGCCAGCCCAAGTTTGTTATGTTAGGCCTTGGAAGCCTGTCTGCGGTCACTCCTTCCACTAGACTTCCACTGACCAGACCACTGCTGCCCGTGTACCCCTGGAACCAATTTAAAAGTGCCTACAGCCAGCCCAAGTTTGTTATGTTAGGCCTTCGAAGCCTGTCTGCGGTCACTCCTTCCACTAGACTTCCACTGACCATACACTGCTGCCCATGTACCCCTGGAACAAATTTAAAAGTGCCTACAGCCAGCCCAAGTTTGTTATGTTAGGCCTTCGAAGCCTGTCTGCGTCCCGTTCTTTCAACTACAACTACACTGACCAGGCCACTGATGGCCGTGTTCCCCTGGAACCAATTTTAACTTGCCTACAGCCAGCCCTATGTTATTATGTTAGGCCTTCGAAGCCTGTCTGCGTCCCGTTCTTTCAACTACAACTACACTGACCAGGCCACTGATGGCCGTGTTCCCCTGGAACCAATTTTAACTTGCCTACAGCCAGCCCAATGTTAGGCCTTTGATGCCTGTCTGCCGTCACTCCTTCCACTAGGCCTCCACTGACCTGTCTATTGCTGCCCGTGTACCCCTTGAACCAACATCATTAAATATAAAAAAAATTAATTTGATTATAAAAAATAAGATCGTGTTGAGATCTCAAATGCAGACATTTTAACAATCAAAACAAACACACAACAAATATCTGGAACTGTACTACAAAGGTCCAACAGCTACAATTTCTTTCTCCTGCAAGAAGTTAACTGAAAGTTTTTTGGAGTTGTTAACACAGATATGGCATCCACCGAGTGTTGTCCTGTCGCGTCTCCTTTAAATTATTTCCAATAAGATGTTAAACTATTAATTTAATAAAATCAATAATTAAAAAAATAATTGAGTAAGTCAAAAGCACATTGCAAATAAACATTAATTACAAATCAAGAAGCATGGCGCGTCCGAGGGTGAGTAGATACCGAATAAGAATATAATCACCCTCGGACGCGCAATGCTTATTTACAACAGCCTTCCTTCCTAAGAATCAGCCCTTCCGTGGTGTAGAGAGAGGTTGTGTTACACTCCAAGGTGTTCCCCAGGTTGCCTTTCCTGAGCTTCGATCTTCCGGCTCTCGTTTAGTAGCTGTTGGAAACTACGCTGCATTAGGCCTACTAATTGTGTATGGGTGAAACAGTGGCGCATCTGCGGTCCCTCCTTCCACTAGGCCTCCACTGACCTGTCTACTGCGGCCCGTGTACCCCTTGAACCAACCTAATAAAATATTTAAAAAATTAATTTGATTATAAAAAATAAGATCGTGTTGAGATCTCAAATGCAGACATTTTAACAATCAAAACAAACACACAACAAATATCTGGAACTGTACTACAAAGGTCCAACAGCTACAATTTCTTTCTCCTGCAAGAACTTAACTGAAAGTTTTTTGGAGTTGTTAACACAGATATGGCATCCACCGAGTGTTGTCCTGTCGCGTCTCCTTTAAATTATTTCCAATAAGATGTTAAACTATTAATTTAATAAAATCAATAATTAAAAAAATAATTGAGTAAGTCAAAAGCACATTGCAAATAAACATTAATTACAAATCAAGAAGCATGGCGCGTCCGAGGGTGAGTAGATACCGAATAAGAATATAATCACCCTCGGACGCGCAATGCTTATTTACAACAGCCTTCCTTCCTAAGAATCAGCCCTTCCGTGGTGTAGAGAGAGGTTGTGTTACACTCCAAGGTGTTCCCCGGGTTGCCTTTCATGAGCTTCGATCTTCCGGCTCTCGTTTAGTAGTTGGTGGAAACTACGCTGCATTAGGCCTACAAATTTGGTATGGGGTGTAGAGACAGGTTGTGTTACACTCCAAGGTTTTCACCAGGTTGCCTTTCCTGAGCTTCTATCTTCAGGCTCTCATTAAATTGTGGTTAAATGGAACAACTGCATTTGGCGTACTAGTTGGTTTGGGGCCTACTATCGGTGTCTGCCACTCCTTGCTGTTCTCCTGGTTTCCTGTCCTGAAATTCCATTTTCAGCCTCTCGTTAAGTAGTTGTTAATGTTAGACTGCATTTGGCCTACTAGTTGGGTTGGGGCCTACTATCGGTGTCTGCCACTCCTTGCTGTTCTCCTCCACTGAACAAAGCTGTGCCGCCTGTTTACTACGGTTGTCAATTTTGAACTGCATTTCGACTACTTACTGATTTGGCCCTACTCTCTGTGTCAGCCTCTCATTCCAGTTGTCCTCCACTGCAATGCCCCCTGGTTATTCCTGTGTTACCAATTTTGAACTGCATTTAGCCCACTTTCTTCTTTGGGCCTATATCTGTGTTTCCACTTCATCGTGCCCATTGCCCAGCCAGTGATAGATGAGTCTGCTGGTACATTGACCCATAACGCAACATTCCCCGTGCACGCTACACAACAACATTGTGACCCTGCTGAAAGTCAGGTTGCTCTTCCCGCATACCATACCACCTTACACGGGGACAAAGAGGAAGGTGCAGATGAAAGTGCAGGTTCCTTCATCAGGTGGGGGGAGGAATACTAGTTGGCGACGTCACTGGCACAGGGCCTCTCATAGTACGCAAAAGTGTTGCTGCCGGTGGGAGGCGCCCCCGCCGTGCAAACACACCGCTGTACTTTGAGGGGCCCTGTGCCAGTGCCAATGCCAACGAGTGGGCCCCCCCTGCTTGCTCAGGTTCACAGCACTTGCAAAGTTGAAATACTTACCTCTCCCTGCTCCACTGCCGTGACGTGGTCCAGATTTCCTGGGCCCACTAATTACTTGAACCAGCCCTACCCCCCACAACTTTAGCCAAATGACCCCCAATTTCAAATGCCTTCCAATTATTATAAGGTAAATTACGCTTGACAAGCTTCATTAAGAAGAATGGATGGTATTGACATTAAAATGTGTACTCTAGGTGTTTTCCTGGCCCCCACTCACTGCCGACTATGCTGCCCCATTGACTTGCATTGGGTTTCGTGTTTCGGTCGATCCCGACTTTACGTCATAATCGGCCGATTTCACTCGACCCGACTTTGGACATAGTCGGGTTTCGCAAAACCCGGCTCGACTCTAAAAAGGTCAAGGTCGCTCAACTCTACTCATTACAATTGTTGCATTTTTATCTGACATTTCTGATCCTTTGAGACATTTTGGTAATGAGTATGATTACTATCTAGTCTCTGCCCTCCCTGATCTCCCAGCACCGCACTTTAGGCTCTGTGCACACCATGCGGATCCGCAGCAGTTTCCCATGAGTTTACAGTACAATGTAGACCTATGGAGAAACCGAAAACGCTGTGCCCATGCTGCGGAAAAACTGCACGGAAACGCAGCGGGTTACATTTCGCAGCATGTCAATTCTTTGTGCGGAATCCGCAGCGGTTTTACACCTGCTCCATAATAGAAAACCGCAGTGGAATCCGCACAAAAACCGCGGTAAATCCGCAGGAAAAACGCAGTGTGTTTGCCCTGCAGATTTATCAAATCCGCTGCGGAACAAATCCACAGAGGACCATTCTACGTGTGCACATACCCTTAATGTCACCTCATTGTTTGATACCTATTCATTATTCCAGTCCAACAGGCCACCTGCAAAACTGAACCTGCTCACCTGCCAAGTGAAACCCAACGCCGATGAGAAGAAATGCTTCGACCTGATATCACGTATGTTCACTCTCTGCACTATGGTCTACATTTCATTCGTAAAAGGTGGATATAGAATAGACAAAAAGAGGAATAGCTGTAACATACAATATTACTGACCCTGCACTGATTCTGAGTTACATCCTGTATTAGGCTGGTTTCACACTTGCGTTTTAAAACGCATGCGGTTTTTTAAAAATACGCAAGTAAACGCGTGCAAACGCCGCGTTTTTTTGACGCATGCGTTTTTGCATGTGGTGAAAAAAACGCGGCGTTTTAACGCATTTACATACATTTTTTCATGCATTTGTGTTTTTTTAAACGCATGCAGATAAATGTGTGACAGCTGCCAATCATCAAAATAAAGTAAAAAACCCACTATAAACAGAAAGAGCTAGGGTTAGGGGTAGGGTTAGGGGTAGGGTTAGGGGTAGGGATCCTAACCCTAACCCTAAAGGGATCCTGACCGTAACCCTAAAGGGATCCTAACCCTAACCCTAAAGGGATCCTGACCCTAACCCTAAAGGGATCCTAACCCTACCCCTAACCCTACCCTTAAAGGGATTAGGGTTAGGGGTAGGATCCCTTTATCAATTTTATGGTGTGGGGTGGTTTATCAGTGTGTTATTTTTGTTTTTTTTTTAAACGCATGCGTTTTTAACGCATGCAAACGCATGTGATTAAAAACGCATGCGTTTACATAGACAGCAATGCAGGGTTTTTTTGCGGCAAAAAAAACGCAGCTAAAAATACTACATGTTGCATTTCTGCAACACAACGCATGCAGAAAAAAAACGAATGCGTTGCAAAAACGCGTCAAAACGCATACAAGAAAACGCATGCGTTTTTAATGTTAAATATAGGGGGAAAAAACGCATGTGTGTTTTTTTTACCGCAAAAACGCAAAAAAAAAAAAACGCAAATGTGAAACCACCCTTACTGTGCACATACATTACATTACTGATCCTGAGTTACATCCTGTATTATACCCCAGAGCTGCACTCACTATTCTGCTGGTGCAGTCACTGTGCACATACATTACATTACTGATCCTGAGTTACATCCTGTATTATACCCCAGAGCTGCACTCACTATTCTGCTGGTGCAGTCACTATGTACATACATTACATTGCTGATCCTGAGTTACATCCTGTATTATACCCCAGAGCTGCACTCACTATTCTGCTGGTGCAGTCGCTGTGTACATACATTACATTACTGATCCTGAGTTACATCCTGTATTATACTCCAGAGCTGCACTCACTATTCTGCTGGTGCAGTCACTGTGTACATACATTACATTACATTACTGATCCTGAGTTACATCCTGTATTATACTCCAGAGCTGCACTCACTATTCTGCTGGTGCAGTCACTGTGTACATACATTACATTATTGATCCTGAGTTACACCCTGTATTATACTCCAGAGCTGCACTCACTATTCTGCTGGTGCAGACACTGTGTACATACATTACATCACTGATCCTGAGTTACATCCTGTATTATACTCCAGAGCTGCACTCACTATTCTGCTGGTGCAGTCACTGTGTACATACATTACATTACTGATCCTGAGTTACATCCTGTATTATACTCCAGAGCTGCACTCACTATTCTGCTGGTGCAGACACTATGTACATACATTACATTATTGATCCTGAGTTACACCCTGTATTATACTCCAGAGCTGCACTCACTATTCTGCTGGTGCAGTCACTGAGTACATACATTACATTACTGATCCTGAGTTACATCCTGTATTATACTCCAGAGCTGCACTCACTATTCTGCTGGTGCAGTCACTGTGTACATCCATTACATTACTGATCCTGAGTTACATCCTGTATTATACCCCAGAGCTGCACTCACTATTCTGCTGGTGCAGTCACTGTGTACATACATTACATTACTGATCCTGAGTTACATCCTGTATTATACCCCAGAGTTGCACTCACTATTCTGCTGGTGCAGTCACTGTGTACATACATTACATTACTGATCCTGAGTTACATCCTGTATTATACCCCAGAGCTGCACTCACTATTCTGCTGGTGCAGTCACTGTGTACATACATAACATTACTGATCCTGAGTTACATCCTGTATTATACCCCAGAGCTGCACTCACTATTCTGCTGGTGCAGTCACTGTGTACATACATTACATTACTGATCCTGAGTTACATCCTGTATTATACCCCAGAGCTGCACTCACTATTCTGCTGGTGCAGTCACTGTGTACATACATTACATTACTGATCCTGAGTTACATCCTGTATTATACTCCAAAGCTGCACTCACTATTCTGCTGGTGCAGTCACTATGTACATACATTACATTACTGATCCTGAGTTACATCCTGTATTATACTCCAGAGCTGCACTCACTATTCTGCTGGTGCAGTCACTGTGTACATACATTACATTACTGATCCTGAGTTACTTCCTGTATTATGCCCCAGAGCTGCACTCACTATTCTGCTGGTGCAGTCACTGTGTACATACATTACATTACTGATCCTGAGTTACATCCTGTATTATACCCCAGAGTTGCACTCACTATTCTGCTGGTGCAGTCACTGTGTACATACATTACATTACTGATCCTGAGTTACATCCTGTATTATACCCCAGAGCTGCACTCACTATTCTGCTGGTGCAGTCACTGTGTACATACATAACATTACTGATCCTGAGTTACATCCTGTATTATACCCCAGAGCTGCACTCACTATTCTGCTGGTGCAGTCACTGTGTACATACATTACATTACTGATCCTGAGTTACATCCTGTATTATACCCCAGAGCTGCACTCACTATTCTGCTGGTGCAGTCACTGTGTACATACATTACATTACTGATCCTGAGTTACATCCTGTATTATACTCCAAAGCTGCACTCACTATTCTGCTGGTGCAGTCACTATGTACATACATTACATTACTGATCCTGAGTTACATCCTGTATTATACTCCAGAGCTGCACTCACTATTCTGCTGGTGCAGTCACTGTGTACATACATTACATTACTGATCCTGAGTTACTTCCTGTATTATGCCCCAGAGCTGCACTCACTATTCTGCTGGTGCAGTCACTGTGTACATACATTACATTACTGATCCTGAGTTACATCCTGTATTATACCCCAGAGCTGCACTCACTATTCTGCTGGTGCAGTCACTGTGTACATACATTACATTACTGATCCTGAGTTACATCCTGTATTATACCCCAGAGCTGTACTCACTATTCTGCTGGTGCAGTCACTGTGTACATACATTACATTACTGATCCTGAGTTACATCCTGTATTATACCCCAGAGCTGCACTCACTATTCTGCTGGCCACTGTGTACACCATCACTACGTCCTGTGCCCCTCCTGTGTAATGGTAGTACAGTACATGCTGATTATACTCTAGATGATGATGATGATGATGATGATGATGATGATGGTGGTGGTGATGTCAGTAATCCTCCTTCCTTTACCTCTCAGATAACAGAACCTACCACTTTCAGGCAGAAGATGAGCAGGATTATATCGCGTAAGTTTGTTTCCTATTGGATGTTTTTCGATGTTTAGTGCAGTGCTGAGCGCAGAGCCGGACCTGGATCTGTCCCCGTCGCCCCCGAGGTTCTGCATTTCTGTCTGTCCTCTACAGATCTACGTCTGGGGTCAGTGCAGGAGCCCCGGCTGCATCGTGGGGGTGATAAATAATGCTCCCACCTCCATCACTGCGCTGAGGACGCTTATGGGGGTTGATGAAGACTCCTTGCACTTAAAGGGACCCCCTGAGTGATGTCTAGAGCGGGGATTCTCTTCGGAGCTCTTGTAGCGTCATCGCCTGCCCCTCAGTCTTTACCCCAGGTGGCCCCTTTATTTGCTAGTTCTCCTCGCGCTCTTTTGTAGTGAAAAAATAATCTAGAAATTGCAGAAACGTTCATTGTAAAAGGATTAAAGGACTTGTCCAGGACTTAGTAATTGGGCTCTAGGAAAGGTCATAAATATCAGATCTGTGGGGGTCCGACATCCCGCTGATTGCAGCTCCCACGACAGTGTATATATTCTGGGCGGCACAGGTCCGTACGCTGCACAGTCATCCTTGGATACTTCAGTCCATTCCTAGTGAAGTCAATGGGAGCTGAACTGCAGTACCCAAGAGCGGCCACTACACAATGTATGGTGCTGTGCTGCCGCGACCATATCCACTGGAGCGGGGGCTGCAGTCAGCGGGATGTCGGACCCCCACAGATCTGACATGACTTCTAGGAACCAACTTCGAAGCCTTGGACAACCCCTCCTTAGTTCTCATTAGAAAATATAAAGCCCGTATACCCTCGTCCCACCGTGAGGTCGCGCAAATATCTGCTCCAGGTCTGACAGTCACATGACATTGCTGTGCCATGTAAGCGCTGCAGCCGATCATCTGTTTGCTGATTGTCTGCAGTGCTCAAATTTTTTTCTGTTAACAAAACCCCTTGTCCCGACCTTTATTTTTCTTCTTTTCATCAGTTGGATATCAGTTCTAACAAACAGCAAAGAGGAGGCGTTGAACATGGCCTTCCATGACGGTCAGAGCACTGGAGAGAGCAGCCTGGAGGACCTGAGCAAGGCCATCATCGAGGACGTACAGAAGACGGCGGGAAACGAGGCGTGCTGCGACTGCGGATCAGCCGGTGCGTACCTGTTCACCTGTAATACTCCCTATAATTGCCGATACGGGACCTTACTCTTTCAGAGAGGACGCAGGTGGTCTTATTGGTAAATCAGTTGAGAACGAGCCACTGGTGCTATTTTTACGATGACACCATTGAACGGTGGTATAAAATGAAGATCGTTGGGGTCTTTCCCTTCCAGTACACATACTTTCATGACATTCTCAAGTGGCCAACCCCTTTAAGTTTCAATTTTCTCGGTGTTAGGTGTATAACACAGTGCCAAAAGGGTTAATAGGTGGACAAACACCAAGAGCAAATATGAAGGGTATTGTAATGGTAGGCTGAGATTTCGGGAGATCGTCATCAACTAAGTGTTTAGTTTCCCCACAGCGACCCCACAGGAGAAATGAGGTATTACAGCGTCCATTCATATCACTGGTCTGTGTAATGCGGGTCGGGTCCTCCAGAGCGGGAGGTGTATCTGCTCTATGGGAGGTAAATGTCGGGTAGATGGAAATCGTCTGATCCTCCATACTGTGGTTCTCGCTTTATGTGGCCCAGTTACCATATAATTAGCGATATCATGGCCGCCTTTGTTCCGAGCTCTCGACAGTCTGAGATGTGCGCGGCTCGCCTACCGAGACCTAAACTCCTATATAATTTGCACATTTTCTCTCCATAACATAGATCATTCCACGAGTCGCGGCCGAGCAGGACGATAATTAGAGCGTTCCATAAATCCGAGAGCGCAGCGCTCATTCTTCACCGGGGCGGTATTATTTTCTATAGCTTAGTACTGTAATAACCATAATGAGTATAATTATCCCCCCCGTAACAACCGGCACATTTACTCCTATAGACATCACATCCATGGAAAGCGCGGCCGATAGCGCCATTACGGGGCTCATCGAAAGCTGCCAATTCTGCAAATTTCCAATGTCAGTTGTGTTACAATTTCCCACCACTGTCAGTGAATGGGGGGCATTTTCATACCCGTTCTGACCTACCACTTTTCATATATAGCCTCGGAGGACCCCTGACTAAGATAAGCCATGGCATTGTGATTGGTTTGGAGACCCCCACCCATCATGAGCCATAAGGGACAGATGTCTTTTTGGAGCATCAATGTGCAGGATTGATCTATTAAGGGGTTATCCAGCCCTGTGTGCTCATGGTTTCTAGAACTGGTGGGAGTCCCATCTATCAGGATGCTAACACCATGCCATCCCTATATGTTTTCAATACCCCTTTAAGTGCAGATCTATAGACTAAGCCTCCCTACTCTATTGATTTGCTGTGTGTCTGGTGCCACCTGCTGGATGAAAAGGTTAATTTACATTTTTCTAATCAGCATCGTCTTTTTATGGCTATGCGATCTTGTCTGGCACCCCGACTTCTGATTCTGTTGAGGGTCGTGTGAAGCGCAAAAAAAAAAAATCGCTAAATACACTTTTAAAAAAAAAACATAAATTAAAAGAAATTAAAGAAAAGGTGTTATGTTGTATGGGCAGCACGGTGGCGCAGTGGTTAGCACTACAGCCTTGCAGCGCTGGGGTCCTGGGTTCTAATCCCACCCAGGACAACATCTGCAAAGAGTTTGTATGTTCTCTCTGTGTTTGCGTGGGTTTCCTCCGGGCACTCCGGTTTCCTCCCACATTCCAAAGACATACTGATAGGAATTCTAGATTGTGAGCCCAATCGGGGACAGTGATGATAATGTGTGCAAAACTGTAAAGCGCTGCGGAATATGTTAGCGCTATATAAAAATAAAGATTATTATGTTATGTATCTCTTTGGGTATGAGTTTTTAAGGCTAAATAATATGACCAGAAATGCTTAGATAATTTTCTCCACCTGCCATGCTTCACACTGCAGCCCTGCTTTTTCTTTCTGCAGTGTGTAAGGTCCGCATAAGTTTACGTGGGAGCTGCAGGCTAGAATGGACTTTTTTTTCTTCAGTCCACGTATTTTGAGCTAAAAATAATTTTTTCAATTGGGTTTAATTTAAAATGTTGCACCGTTCTCCTTCTGCAGCCTCTGTGCCACACTGCCTATTGCTGGCTGCAGAATGAGTTATCGAAGAATCCATCAGTGAGCTCACTAGGATGGTCTGACGGAGTGTTTGTAACTCTCTTCTCCGTCTTTTCTGAGCTCGTCTCCTCTCATTTTTAGCCCCAGACCACATCAGAGGTGAATGTGAAGGAAAACAAGTGTCTGCAAAACACAAATAGTGAAAAATGTTTAATGGAACCCAAGTGCAAAATTAATTTTTCACATGCATTGAAGTCAAATAAAAAATAGCCCTTTGTTGTTTATAAGCTCCAAACAACTAAACCCCCAGTGAAGAAAAGAAAATCTTTCCATGTAGCTGCCACCATGAGATGCAGTAAATATGGGTCTTGACATTCCCGTTCAGTATCCAACAAAGATATTCCGATAATCCCTCACACAACGGGATCTCGTGTGATAATGAATAGACCATCAAAATCGCCTTGTATATAAATTATATTGTATAATTCTCCAAAAGAATCACACTCCATAGTGCCGGCCACTAGGTGTCTCCCTTCTGTGTAATCTGCTGCCCTTACCTGTTGTCAGGTGTCAGAAACAGAGGCCAAGACAGCTTATGTCTCTGTACAGGTAGTGCGGGTGAGGCTTTCTCTATAGGAAGTGGGGCGAGGCTTTATCTCTATAGTAAGTGGGAACGAGTCTTTATCTCTATAGGAAGTGGGGGCGAGGCTTTATCTCTATAGGAAGTGAGGGTGAGGCTTTATCTCTATAGGAAGTGGGGGTGAGGCTTTATCTCTATAGGAAGTGCGGGTGAGGCTTTATCTCTATAGGAAGTGCGGGCGAGGCTTTATCTCTATAGGAAGTGCGGGTGAGGCTTTATCTCTATAGGAAGTGGGGGCGAGGCTTTATCTCTATAGGAAGTGTGGGCAAGGCTTTATCTCTATAGGAAGTGGGGGCAAGGCTTTATCTCTATAGGAAGTGCGGGCGAGGCTTTATCTCTATAGGAAGTGCGGGTGAGGCTTTATCTCTATAGGAAGTGGGGGCGAGGCTTTATCTCTATAGGAAGTGTGGGCAAGGCTTTATCTCTATAGGAAGTGGGGGCAAGGCTTTATCTCTATAGGAAGTGCGGGTGAGGCTTTATCTCTATAGGAAGTGCGGGTGAGGCTTTATCTCTATAGGAAGTGCGGGTGAGGCTTTATCTCTATAGGAAGTGGGGGTGAGGCTTTATCTCTATAGGAAGTGGGGGTGAGGCTTTATCTCTATAGGAAGTGGGGATGAGGCTTTATCTCTATATAGGAAGTGGGGACGAGGCTTTATCTCTTTAGGAAGTGGGGACGAGGCTTTATCTCTTTAGGAAGTGGGGGCGAGGCTTTATCTCTATAGGAAGTGGGGGTGAGGCTTTATCTCTATAGGAAGTGGGGGTGAGGCTTTATCTCTATAGGAAGTGGGGGTGAGGCTTTATCTCTATAGGAAGTGGGGACGAGGCTTTATCTCTTTAGGAAGTGGGGACGAGGCTTTATCTCTAGGAAGTGGGGGCGAGGCTTTATCTCTATAGGAAATGGGGGCAAGGCTTTATCTCTATAGGAAGTGGGGGTGAGGCTTTATCTCTATAGGAAGTGGGGGTGAGGCTTTATCTCTATAGGAAGTGGGGGTGAGGCTTTATCTCTATAGGAAGTGGGGGTGAGGCTTTATCTCTATAGGAAGTGGGGGTGAGGCTTTATCTCTATAGGAAGTGGGGGCGAGGCTTTATCTCTATAGGAAGTGGGGGTGAGGATTTATCTCTATAGAAAGTGGAGGCGAGGCTTTATCTCTATAGGAAGTGGGGGTGAGGCTTTATC
Source organism: Ranitomeya imitator (assembly GCF_032444005.1). Lineage (NCBI taxonomy): Eukaryota > Metazoa > Chordata > Amphibia > Anura > Dendrobatidae > Ranitomeya > Ranitomeya imitator. Next base: position 535,665,797 of record NC_091287.1, on the reverse strand, counting down.
TCTATAGGAAGTGGGGGCGAGGCTTTTTCTCTATAGGAAGTGGGGGTGAGGCTTTATCTCTATAGGAACTGGGGGCGAGGCTTTATCTCTATAGGAAGTGGGGACTGTTATGACCTGGTGGTTAGGAGCACCCGGAATGACCTGATAGTTAAAACTCACACAGGACAAGCTCTGGGATGTGGGAGCTCTGCTGACCGCAATCCCTAATCCTATCACACACACTAGAAATAGCCGTGGAGCGCTCCTGACGCTCCTTAGGCGCCTCGTCACAGCCTAAGAGCTAGCTAGCCCTAGAGATAGAAAATAAAGCCTACCTTGCCTCAGAGAAATTCCCCAAAGGAAAAGGCAGCCCCCCACATATATTGACTGTGAGTAAAGATGAAAGTCACAAACGCAGAAATGAAACAGGTTTCAGCAAAGGGAGGCCAGACTTACTAAATAGACAGAGGATAGGAAAGGTAGCTTTGCGGTCAGCACAAAAAACTACAAAAAACCACGCAGAGTGTGCAAAAAAGACCTCCGCACCGACTCACGGTGCGGAGGTGCCACTCTGCATCCCAGAGCTTCCTGCTAGCAAGACAAAATCATGATAACCAGCTGGACAAGAAAACAATGAACAAATAATAACTATCAGGAACTTAGCTTCTGCTGGAGTAGACAGGTCACCAGAAAGATCCAAGAGCGAACTGAACCAATGCAGAAACATTGACAGCTGGCATGGAGTAACGATCTAAGTGGAGTTAAATAGAGCAGCCAACCAAAGGATAAACCACGTCACCTGTGTAAGGAACCTCAGAAGCAGCAGATCCACTCACAGCCACCAGAGGGAGCCCACGGACAGAACTCACCGAAGTACCATTCACGACCACAGGAGGGAGCTCGACAACAGAATTCACAACAGGGGACCAGGCTTTATCTCTATAGAAAGTGGGGGCGAGGCTTTATCTCTATAGAAAGTGGGGGTGAGGCTTAATCTCTCTATAGGAAGTGGGGGCGAGGCTTTATGTTTATAGGAAGTGGGGGTGAGGCTTTATCTCTATAGAAAGTGGGGGTGAGGCTTAATCTCTCTATAGGAAGTGGGGGCGAGGTTTTATCTCTATAGGAAGTGGGGGTGAGGCTTTATCTCTATAGATAGTGGGGGCGAGGCTTTATCTCTATAGAAAGTGGGGGTGAGGCTTAATCTCTCTATAGGAAGTGGGGGCGAGGCTTTTTCTTTCTAGGAAGTGGGAGCGAGGCTTTATCTCTATAGGAAGTGGGGGCGAGGCTTTATCTCTATAGGAAGTGGGGGCGAGGCTCTATCTCACTAGGAAGTGGGGATGAGGCTTTATCTCTATAGGAAGTGGGGGCGAGGCTTTATCTCTAAAGGAAGTGGGGGTGAGGCTTTTTCTTTCTAGGAAGTGGGAGCGAGGCTTTATCTCTATAGGAAGTGGGGGCGAGGCTTTATCTCTATAGGAAGTGGGGGCGAGGCTCTATCTCACTAGGAAGTGGGGCAAGGCTTTATCTCTATAGGAAGTGGGGGCGAGGCTTTATCTCTATAGGAAGTGGGGGCGAGGCTTTATCTCTCTATAGGAAGTGGGGGTGAGGCTTTATCTCTATAGGAAGTGGGGGCGAGGCTTTATCTCTATAGGAAGTGGGGGCGAGGCTTTATCTCTATAGGAAGTGGGGGCGAGGCTTTATGTCTATAGGAAGTGGGGGCGGGGCTTTATCTCTATAGGAAGTGGGGGCGAGGTTTTATCTCTATAGGAAGTGGGGGCAAGGCTTTATCTCTATAGGAAGTGGGGGCGAGGCTTTATCTCTATAGGAAGTGGGGGTGAGGCTTTATCTCTATAGGATGTGGGGGTGAGGCTTTATCTCTATAGGAAGTGGGGGCGAGGCTTTATCTCTATAGGAAGTGAGGGTGAGGCTTTATCTCTATAGGAAGTGAGGGTGAGGCTTTATCTCTATAGGAAGTGGGGGTGAGGCTTTATCTCTATAGGAAGTGGGGCGAGGCTTTATCTCTATAGGAAGTGGGGCGAGGCTTTATCTCTATAGGAAGTGGGGCGAGGCTTTATCTCTATAGGAAGTGGGGCGAGGCTTTATCTCTATAGGAAGTGGGGGTGAGGCTTAATCTCTCTATAGGAAGTGAGGGTGAGGCTTTATCTCTATAGGAAGTGGGGGCGAGGCTTTATCTCTTTAGGAAGTGGGGACGAGGCTTTATCTCTATAGGAAGTGTGGGCGAGGCTTTATCTCTATAGGAAGTGGGGGCGAGGCTTTATCTCTATAGGAAGTGAGGGCGAGGCTTTATCTCTATAGGAAGTGGGGGCGAGGCTTTATCTCTATAGGAAGTGAGGGTGAGGCTTTATCTCTATAGGAAGTGGGGGCGAGGCTTTATCTCTATAGGAAGTGGGGGCGAGGCTTTATCTCTATAGGAAGTGGGGGCGAGGCTTTATCTCTATAGGAAGTGGGGGCGAGGCTTTATCTCTCTATAGGAAGTGGGGGCGAGGCTTTATCTCTATAGGAAGTGGGGGCGAGGCTTTATCTCTATAGGAAGTGGGGGCGAGGCTTTATCTCTATAGGAAGTGGGGGTGAGGCTTTATGTCTATAGGAAGTGGGGGCGGGGCTTTATCTCTATAGGAAGTGGGGGCGAGGTTTTATCTCTATAGGAAGTGGGGGCGAGGCTTTATCTCTATAGGAAGTGGGGGTGAGGCTTTATCTCTATAGGATGTGGGGGTGAGGCTTTATCTCTATAGGAAGTGGGGGCGAGGCTTTATCTCTATAGGAAGTGAGGGTGAGGCTTTATCTCTATAGGAAGTGAGGGTGAGGCTTTATCTCTATAGGAAGTGGGGGTGAGGCTTTATCTCTATAGGAAGTGGGGCGAGGCTTTATCTCTAGGAAGTGGGGCGAGGCTTTATCTCTATAGGAAGTGGGGCGAGGCTTTATCTCTATAGGAAGTGGGGCGAGGCTTTATCTCTATAGGAAGTGGGGGTGAGGCTTAATCTCTATAGGAAGTGAGGGTGAGGCTTTATCTCTATAGGAAGTGGGGGCGAGGCTTTATCTCTTTAGGAAGTGGGGATGAGGCTTTATCTCTATAGGAAGTGTGGGCGAGGCTTTATCTCTATAGGAAGTGGGGGCGAGGCTTTATCTCTATAGGAAGTGAGGGCGAGGCTTTATCTCTATAGGAAGTGGGGGCGAGGCTTTATCTCTATAGGAAGTGAGGGTGAGGCTTTATCTCTATAGGAAGTGGGGGCGAGGCTTTATCTCTATAGGAAGTGGGGGCGAGGCTTTATCTCTATAGGAAGTGGGGGCGAGGCTTTATCTCTATAGGAAGTGGGGGCGAGGCTTTATCTCTATAGGAAGTGGGGGCGAGGCTTTATCTCTATAGGAAGTGGGGTCGAGGCTTTATCTCTATAGGAAGTGGGGTCGAGGCTTTATCTCTGTAGGAAGTGGGGGCGAGGCTTTATCTCTATAGGAAGTGGGGTCGAGGCTTTATCTCTGTAGGAAGTGGGGGCGAGGCTTTATCTCTATAGGAAGTGTCGGCGAGGCTTTATCTCTGTAGGAAGTGGGGGCGAGGCTTTATCTCTGTAGGAAGTGGGGGCGAGGCTTTATCTCTGTAGGAAGTGGGGTCGAGGCTTTATCTCTGTAGGAAGTGGGGGCGAGGCTTTATCTCTATAGGAAGTGTCGGCGAGGCTTTATCTCTGTAGGAAGTGGGGGCGAGGCTTTATCTCTGTAGGAAGTGGGGGCGAGGCTTTATCTCTGTAGGAAGTGGGGGCGAGGCTTTATCTCTGTAGGAAGTGGGGGCTGGCCTTTGTCTCTCAAAAGGAAGCACGGGGGGGGGGGGGGCTTTCTATCTACAAGACATTGGGGGGCCGGTCTGTAAGAAGCGGAGGCATATCCTTGTCTCTCTACAGGGATTGTGGGCTGTTTTTCGTTTTTCTACAGGAAGTTGGCTGGGGCTTTGCCTCCCTACAGGAAGTGTTCTGATCTTTTCCTCTTTACAAGAAGGAGATGCAGGTCGTTTGCGCTTTATAAGAAAAAGGGTGGGGCTTTATCTTTCTCTAAGTGGAAGTGGAGGCTGGTTTCTACAAGAAATGGAGGTATATTTTTGTCTCTGAAGTTATGTCAATTCTTTGTTTTTCTACAAGAAGTGGGAGAGGACTTGTCTTTCTACCTGCACTTTCCTGCTGATCAGGCTGCACACAAAGCAGATAGGTGGTCTTTCAGTTCCAGGCAGACATCATTGGACAATGTTCGGAAGCAAAGGAAAGGAAGTTCCTGCACCTATAGTGCTGGTATAAGGATCATCTCCATGCTCAAAAAGAGCGGATGGAGAATCGTAGGCGATGTGGTCAGCGGGATGATGCTTTTTCTACAGTTTTTATGTTAAAGTCTCTAATCAAAGCGCCATCTCACTGAGCACCATCTCACTGCACTCCTCCTCCTCCTCCTCATCCTTATCCCATTGTGAATCTCTGTGTCCATTTCTTCCCACAGATCCGACCTGGCTGTCTACCAACCTGGGGATATTGACCTGTATAGAGTGCTCTGGCATACATAGGGAAATGGGGGTTCACATCTCTAGGATCCAGTCTCTGGAGCTAGACAAGTTAGGCACTTCCGAACTCTTGGTGAGTATTATTGATGGTGGGGCGACATATGCTAGAAGCCATCAGGTGTGTGGGATTGGGGTGTAGGGCCCTGGTGGGTGGGTGGCCGTCCACATCTGCTGCTTTGTAGCCTATGAATGATGGGAGGATCAGTAGTAAAGGGCGTTCCGTATATCTGAGGAGTCCGAGTTCTTAGCAGCTTCCCAATGTGCTAACAATTAAAGGGATTGTCCAAGGCTGAGATATCAGACCAGTGCAGTAGTTGGAAGTGCCCAGTGTACAGAGGCGGTCCGCACAGCTTCGGGACAGTACCGCTCGTCCCCTATACAGTGTATGGAGCTGGGCTGTTTCCACTCCACTCACTGTTTATTTCCCGTGGCCGCAGCACTAGCTGGGGGGATCTTGGGACTCCCACCGAGCTGATAATGATGACCTCTCCAAAGCACAGTTCATCCATATAGAAGTCCTGCACAGCTGCTTTCCTTTAGGTGCATGTCAGGTACAAAGTTGAGGACCCTGTTAACACATTGAATGCATTGATGTCTTTGCCACGTTGTGCATGTGACGCCACGGCTTATGTCTGCCCCTCACTGCTCGGATTGTGCTTGTTTACAGCTGGCCAAGAATGTAGGAAACAATAGCTTCAATGAAATTATGGAAGGGAATCTACCTTCTCCGTCACCAAAACCTACTTCTTCCAGCGACATGTAAGTAACGTGATAAGATGACACTGCACGCTGTAATATTGGAATAAGGGGCATATACACCCACAATAAAGAGAAGTATCGGACACTCGGCTTCATCATTGAACTCAGGATCTCATTTGGTCCCATTGCCCCAAATGTACAACATCCAGCCCCTTGCTCCCGGTGTACAACATCCAGCCCCTTGCCCCCGGTGTGCAACATCCAGCCCCTCGCCCCCGGTGTACATCATCCAGCCCGTCGCCCCCGGGGTACATCATCCAGCCCGTCGCCCCCGGTGTACATCATCCAGCCCCTCGCCCCCGGTGTACATCATCCAGCCCGTCGCCCCCGGTGTACATCATCCAGCCCCTTGCCCCCGGTGTACATCATCCAGCCCCTTGCCCCCGGTGTACAACATCTAGCCCCTTGCCCCCGGTGTACAACATCTAGCCCCTTGCCCCCGGTGTACAACATCTAGCCCCTTGCCCCCGGTGTACAACATCTAGCCCCTTGCCCCCGGTGTACATCATCTAGCCCTTGCCCCCGGTGTACAACATCTAGCCCCTTGCCCCCGGTGTACATCATCCAGCCTCTTGCCCCCGGTGTACATCATCCAGCCCCTCGCCCCCGGTGTACATCATCCAGCCCCTTGCCCCGGTGTACATCATCCAGCCCCTCGCCCCCGGTGTACATCATCCAGCCCCTCGCCCCCGGTGTACATCATCCAGCCCCTTGCCCCCGGTGTACATCATCCAGCCCCTTGCCCCCGGTGTACAACATCTAGCCCCTTGCCCCCGGTGTACAACATCTAGCCCCTTGCCCCCGGTGTACATCATCTAGCCCCTTGCCCCCGGTGTACATCATCTAGCCCCCAGTGTACAACATCCAGCCCCTCGCCCCCGGTGTACAACATCCAGCCCCTCGCCCCTGGTGTACAACATCCAGCCCCTTGCCCCCGGTGTACATCATCTAGCCCCCGGTGTACAACATCCAGCCCCTCGCCCCCGGTGTACAACATCCAGCCCCCGGTGTACAACATCCAGCCCCTCGCCCCCGGTGTACAACATCCAGCCCCTCGCCCCTGGTGTACAACATCCAGCCCCTTGCCCCCGGTGTACAACATCCAGCCCCTTGCCCCCGGTGTACAACATCCAGCCCCTCGCCCCCGGTGTACATCATCCAGCCCCTCGCCCCCGGTGTACATCATCCAGCCCCTTGCCCCCGGTGTACAACATCTAGCCCCCGGTGTACATCATCCAGCCCCTTGCCCCCGGTGTACAACATCTAGCCCCCGGTGTACATCATCTAGCCCCCGGTGTACATCATCTAGCCCCCGGTGTACATCATCTAGCCCCCGGTGTACAACATACAGGCCCTCGCCCCCGGTGTACAACATCCAGCCCCTCTCCCCCGGTGTACAACATCCAGCCCCTCTCCCCCGGTGTACAACATCCAGCCCCTCGCCCCCGGTGTACAACATCCAGCCCCTCTCCCCCCGTGTACAACATCCAGCCCCTCGCCCCCGGTGTGCAACATCCAGCTTTTCGCCCCCGGTGTGCAACATCCAGCCCCTCGCCCCCAGGTGTGCAACATCCAGCCCCTCGCCCCCCGGTGTACAACATCCAGCCCCTCGCCCCCCGGTGTACAACATCCAGCCCCTCGTCCCCAGTGTACAACATCCAGCCCCTCGCCCCCGGTGTACAACATCCAGCCTCTCGTCCCCGGTGTACAACATCCAGCCCCTCGCCCCCGGTGTACAACATCCAGCCTCTCGCCCCGGGTGTGCAACATCCAGCCCCTCGCCCCCGGTGTACATCATCCAGCCCCTCGCCCCCGGTGTACATCATCCAGCCCCTTGCCCCCGGTGTACAACATCTAGCCCCCGGTGTACAACATCTAGCCCCCGGTGTACAACATCTAGCCCCCGGTGTACATCATCTAGCCCCCGGTGTACAACATCCAGCCCCTCGCCCCCGGTGTACAACATCCAGCCCCTCGCCCCCAGTGTACAACATCCAGCCCCTCTCCCCCGGTGTACAACATCCAGCCCCTCGCCCCCGGTGTACAACATCCAGCCCCTCGCCTCCGGTGTGCAACATCCAGCCCCTCGCCCCCGGTGTGCAACATCCAGCTTTTCGCCCCCAGGTGTGCAACATCCATCCCTTCGCCCCCGGTGTGCAACATCCAGCCCCTCGCCCCCCGGTGTGCAACATCCAGCCCCTCGCCCCCCGGTGTACAACATCCAGCCCCTCGCCCCCCGGTGTGCAACATCCAGCCCCTCGTCCCCAGTGTACAACATCCAGCCCCTCGCCCCCGGTGTACAACATCCAGCCTCTCGTCCCCGGTGTACAACATCCAGCCCCTCGTCCCCGGTGTACAACATCCAGCCTCTCGTCCCCGGTGTACAACATCCAGCCCCTCGCCCCCGGTGTACAACATCTAGCCTCTCGTCCCCGGTGTACAACATCCAGCCTCTCGCCCCGGGTGTGCAACATCCAGCCCCTCGTCCCCGGTGTACAACATCCAGCCTCTCGTCCCCGGTGTACAACATCCAGCCCCTCGCCCCCGGTGTACAACATCTAGCCTCTCGTCCCCGGTGTACAACATCCAGCCCCTCGTCCCCGGTGTACAACATCCAGCCCCTCGTCCCCGGTGTACAACATCCAGCCCCTTGCCCCCGGTGTACAACATCCAGCCCCTCGCCCCTGGACCCATATTATTGTCTGCGGGTGTAGGATGGGTGGTCAGGAACGCCATGCACTGTATATCTGGAGATATATATATATATATATATATATATATATATATATATATATATATATATATATATATATATATATATATATATATACAGTGGGGCAAAAAAGTATTTAGTCAGTCAGCAATAGTGCAAGTTCCACCACTTAAAAAGATGAGAGGCGTCTGTAATTTACATCATAGGTAGACCTCAACTATGGGAGACAAACTGAGAAAAAAAAATCCAGAAAATCACATTGTCTGTTTTTTTAACAATTTATTTGCATATTATGGTGGAAAATAAGTATTTGGTCAGAAAAAAAATTTCATCTCAATACTTTGTAATATATCCTTTGTTGGCAATGACAGAGGTCCAACGTTTTCTGTAAGTCTTCACAAGGTTGCCACACACTGTTGTTGGTATGTTGGCCCATTCCTCCATGCAGATCTCCTCTAGAGCAGTGATGTTTTTGGCTTTTCGCTTGGCAACACGGACTTTCAACTCCCTCCAAAGGTTTTCTATAGGGTTGAGATCTGGAGACTGGCTAGGCCACTCCAGGACCTTGAAATGCTTCTTACGAAGCCACTCCTTCGTTGCCCTGGCGGTGTGCTTTGGATCATTGTCATGTTGAAAGACCCAGCCACGTTTCATCTTCAATGCTCTTGCTGATGGAAGGAGGTTTGCACTCAAAATCTCACGATACATGGCCCCATTCATTCTTTCATGTACCCGGATCAGTCGTCCTGGCCCCTTTGCAGAGAAACAGCCCCAAAGCATGATGTTTCCACCACCATGCTTTACAGTAGGTATGGTGTTTGATGGATGCAACTCAGTATTCTTTTTCCTCCAAACACGACAAGTTGTGTTTCTACCAAACAGTTCCAGTTTGGTTTCATCAGACCATAGGACATTCTCCCAAAACTCCTCTGGATCATCCAAATGCTCTCTCGCAAACTTCAGACGGGCCCGGACATGTACTGGCTTAAGCAGTGGGACACGTCTGGCACTGCAGGATCTGAGTCCATGGTGGCGTAGTGTGTTACTTATGGTAGGCCTTGTTACATTGGTCCCAGCTCTCTGCAGTTCATTCACTAGGTCCCCCCGCGTGGTTCTGGGATTTTTGCTCACCGTTCTTGTGATCATTCTGACCCCACGGGGTGGGATTTTGTGTGGAGCCCCAGATCGAGGGAGATTATCAGTGGTCTTGTATGTCTTCCATTTTCTAATTATTGCTCCCACTGTTGATTTCTTCACTCCAAGCTGGTTGGCTATTGCAGATTCAGTCTTCCCAGCCTGGTGCAGGGCTACAATTTTGTTTCTGGTGTCCTTTGACAGCTCTTTGGTCTTCACCATAGTGGAGTTTGGAGTCAGACTGTTTGAGGGTGTGCACAGGTGTCTTTTTATACTGATAACAAGTTTAAACAGGTGCCATTACTACAGGTAATGAGTGGAGGAAAGAGGAGACTCTTAAAGAAGAAGTTACAGGTCTGTGAGAGCCAGAAATCTTGATTGTTTGTTTCTGACCAAATACTTATTTTCCACCATTTTATGCAAATAAATTGTTAAAAAAACAGACAATGTGATTTTCTGGATTTTTTTTCTCAGTTTGACTCTCATAGTTGAGGTCTACCTATGATGTAAATTACAGACGCCTCTCATCTTTTTAAGTGGTGGAACTTGCACTATTGCTGACTGACTAAATACTTTTTTACCCCACTGTATATATATATATAAAAAGTTCCAATATTACAATATTGCATACATTCAATCCCTTATGGACGACATGTTTCGACACCACGTGTCTTCCTCCAGGTCCAATATGTATGTATAATATATATGTATATACTATTCTCTTCATCCTAGGACTGCACGTAAAGAATACATTACTGCAAAATACGTGGAGCACAAGTTCTGTCGGAGGATGTGCTCTTCAGGGGCGGAGAAGCAGAGCGAGCTGCTCGAGGCTGTGAAATCAAGGGACTTACTTGCACTAATCCAAGTCTATGCAGAAGGAGTCGAGATCCTAGAACCACTGTTAGAATCGGGGCAGGTGAGGAAATTCTTCTGACCTCATGATTTTATCTAGACAGGGATTGTCAATGTCTTTTCTCCTCCCTCCTCTAATCATGGGACCGCCCCTGAGATACTGCTCTTGGGACGCCCCATGGCTTGAAGCTAACTTAATCCATTGCATTGGGATATGTATGCGTTTTATGACTTATTTTAACAATTTTTAAAGGGGTAGTCCTGGATAGTGATATTAGGTAAGAGATTGGCGGGATTCCAGCACCCGTCATCCACACCATGGCCACTAGAAGTACACAGTCTGCAGAGCCGGAAAAGCCCAGTGTATAGTGGCCGTTCTCAGGATCTGCAGCTCAGCTCCCATTCACTACACTCGTAGCTGTGCTGCAGTACCCGACATAAACACTTTAAATATTACAATTGCAATATGAGTATTTCCCGATTTTATATCGCTTCCCCTTTAAAAAGAAGGGATCTGGTACTAGTACCCCAGTCATTAGATTGTACATTGCCAGGTATCTATATATATAATTGTCTAAGGGTCACTTCCGTCTGTCTGTCACAGATATTCATTGGTCGTGGCCTCTGTCTGTCGCTGATTGGTCTCGCCAGCTGCCTGTCATGGCTGCCGCGACCAATCAGCAACGGTTACAGTCCGATTAGTCCCTCCCTACTCCCCTGCACTCACTGCCCTGCGCCCGCTCCATACTCCCCGCAGTCACCGCTCACACAGGGTTAATGCCAGCGGTAACAGACCGCGTTATGCCGTGGGTAACTCACTCCGTTACTGCCGCTATTAACCCTGTGTGACCAAGTTTTTACTGTTGATGCTTCCTATGCAGCGTCAATAGTAAAAAGATCTAATGTTAAAAATAATTTTAAAAATTAAAAATCCTTATATACTCACCTTCCGCCGCCTTTCCCGCTCCTTGCGACGCTCCGGTGACTTCTCCATGCAAGCGGCAAGTTCCGGTGGCAAGGATGGTATGGGAGAAGGACCTTCCATGATGTCACGGTCATGTGACTGCAACGTCATCACAGGTCCTGCGCGAGAAGGACCTTCCATGATGTCACGGTCATGTGACCGCGACGTCTTCACACCCTGGGACCGTAAGCTGCTGCGTGCACCGCGCACAGGCGACAGAACTACAAGGGGCCCTCGGATCAGAAGGTGAGTGTGTTTATTTTTTAACCTGTGACATACGTGGCTGGGCAATATACTACGTGGCTGGGCAATATACTATGTGGCTGGGCAATATACTATGTGGCTGGGCAATATACTACGTGACTGGGCAATATACTACGTGGCTGGGCAATATACTACGTGGCTGGGCAATATACTACGTGGCTGGGCAATATACTACGTGGCTGGGCAATATACTATGTGGCTGGGCAATATACTACGTGACTGGGCAATATACTACGTGGCTGGGCAATATACTACGTGGCTGGGCAATATACTACGTGGCTGGGCAATATACTACGTGGCTGGGCAATATACTACGTGGCTGGGCAATATACTATGTGGCTGGGCTATATACTACGTGACTGGGCAATATACTATATCGCTGAGCAACATACTACGTGACTGGGCAATATACTACATAGCTGGGCAATATACTACGTAACTGGGAAATATACTACGTGGTTGGGCAATATACTACATAGCTGGGCAATATACTACGTAACTGGGAAATATACTACGTGGCTGGGCAATATACTACATAGCTGGGCAATATACTACGTGGCTGGGCAATATACTACGTGACTGTGCAATATACTACGTAACTGGGCAATACACTATGTGGCCGGGCAATATACTACGTGACTGTGCAATATACTACGTAACTGGGCAATATACTACGTGGCTGGGCAATATACTACATAACTGGGCAATATACTACGTGACTGGGCAATATACTATGTGGCTGGGCAATATACTACGTAACTGGGCAATATACTACGTAACTGGGCAATATACTACGTGGCTGGGCAATATACTACGTGACTGGGCAATATACTACGTGACTGGGCAATATACTACGTGACTGTGCAATATACTACGTGGTTGGCCAAAATACTACGTGGCTGGGCAGTATACTATGTGGCTGGGCAATATACTACGTGGGCTGTGCAATATACTACGTGGCTGGGCAATATACTACGTGACTGGGCAATATACTACGTGGCTGGGCAATATACTACGTCGCTGGGCAATATACTACGTGACTGGGCAATATACTACGTGACTGGGCAATATACTACGTGACTGGGCAATATACTACGTGACTGGGCAATATACTACGTGACTGGGCAATATACTACGTGACTGGGCAATATACTACGTGACTGGGCAATATACTACGTGACTGGGCAATATACTACGTGACTGGGCAATATACTACGTGGCTGGGCAATATACTACGTGGCTGGGCAATATACTACGTGGCTGGGCAATATACTACGTGACTGTGCAATATACTACGTAACTGGGCAATATACTACGTCGCTGGGCAATATACTACGTAACTGGGAAATATACTACGTGACTGGGCAATATACTGCGTGGCTGGGAAATATACTACGTCACTAGGCAATATACTACGTGGCTGGGCAATATACTACGTGACTGTGCAATATACTACGTAACTGGGCTATATACTACGTGGCTGGGCAATATACTACGTGACTGTGCAATATACTACGTGACTGGGCAATATACTACGTGGCTGGGCAATATACTACGTGGCTGGGCAATATACTACGTGGCTGGGCAATATACTACATGACTGGGCAATATACTACGTGGCTGTGCAATATACTATGTGGTTGGCCAAAATACTACGTGGCTGTGCAGTATACTATGTGGCTGGGCAATATACTACGTGGGCTGTGCAATATACTACGTGGCTGGGCAATATACTACGTGACTGGGCAATATACTACGTGGCTGGGCAATATACTACGTGACTGTGCAATATACTACGTGGTTGGCCAAAATACTACGTGGCTGGGCAGTATATTATGTGGCTGGGCAATATACTACGTGACTGGGCAATATACTACGTGGTTGGGCAATATACTACGTGACTATGCAATATACTACGTGGTTGGCCAAAATACTACGTGGCTGGGCAGTATACTATGTGGCTGGGCAATATACTACGTGGGCTGTGCAATATACTACGTGGCTGGGCAATATACTACGTGACTGGGCAATATACTACGTGGCTGGGCAATATACTACGTGGCTGGGCAATATACTACGTGACTGGGCAATATACTACGTGACTGGGCAATATACTACGTGACTTGGCAATATACTATGTGGCTGGGCAATATACTACGTGGCTGGGCAATATACTTCGTGACTGGGCAATATACTACGTGACTGGGCAATATAGTACGTGGCTGGGCAATATACTACGTGACTGTGCAATATACTACGTGGTTGGCCAAAATACTACGTGGCTGGGCAGTATACTATGTGGCTGGGCAATATACTACGTGGGCTGTGCAATATACTATGTGGCTGGGCAATATACTACGTGGCTGGGCAATATACTTCGTGACTGGGCAATATACTACGTGACTGGGCAATATACTACGTGGCTGGGCAATATACTACGTGACTGTGCAATATACTACGTGGTTGGCCAAAATACTACGTGGCTGGGCAGTATACTATGTGGCTGGGCAATATACTACATGGGCTGTGCAATATACTACGTGGCTGGACAATATACGATGTGGCTGGGCAATATACTGCGTGACTGGGCAATATACTACGTGACTGGGCAATATACTACGTGGCTGGGCAATATACTATGTGACTGGGCAATATACTACGTGACTGGGCAATATACTACATGACTGGGCAATATACTACGTGACTGGGCAAAATACTACGTGGCTGGGCAATATACTACGTGACTGTGCAATATACTACGTAACTGGGCAATATACTACGTGGCTGAGCAATATACTACGTGAATACTATGTGACTGGGCAATATACTATGTGACTGGGCAATATACTACGTGGCTGGGCAATATACTACGTGACTGGGCAATATACTACGTGACTGGGCAATATACTACGTGACTGGGCAATATACTACGTGACTGTGCAATATACTACGTGACTGGGCAATATATTACGTGGCTGGGCAATATACTACGTGACTGGGCAATATACTATGTGGCTGGGCAATATACTACGTGGCTGGGCAATATACTACGTGACTGGGCAATATACTACGTGACTGGGCAATATACTACGTGACTGGGCAATATACTACGTGGCTGGGCAATATACTACGTGACTGTGCAATATACTACGTGGTTGGCCAAAATACTACATGGCTGGGCAGTATACTATGTGACTGGGCAATATACTACGTGACTGGGCAATATACTACGTGGCTGGGCAATATACTACGTGGCTGGGCAATATACTACGTGACTGGGCAATATACTACGTGGCTGGGCAATATACTACGTGGCTGGGCAATATACTACGTGACTGCAATATACTACGTAACTGGGCAATATACTACGTGACTGTGCAATATACTACGTAATGGCAATATACTACGTAACGGCAATATACTACGTGACTGTGCAATATACTACGTGACTGGGCAATATACTACGTGGCTGGGCAATATACTACGTGACTGGGCAATATACTATGTGGCTGGGCAATATACTATGTGACTGGGCAATATACTACGTGGCTGGGCAATATACTACATGACTGGGCAATATACTACGTGGCTGGGCAATATACTACGTGGTTGGCCAAAATACTACGTGGCTGGGCAGTATACTACGTGGCTGGGCAATATACTACGTGACTGGGCAATATACTACGTGGTTGGCCAAAATACTACGTGGCTGGGCAGTATACTACGTGGGCTGTGCAATATACTACGTGGCTGGGCAATATACTACGTGACTGGGCAATATACTACGTGACTGTGCAATATACTACGTGGTTGGCCAAAATACTACGTGGCTGGGCAGTATACTACGTGGGCTGTGCAATATACTACGTGGCTGGGCAATATACTATGTGGCTGGGCAATATACTACGTGGGCTGTGCAATATACTACGTGGCTGGGCAATATACTACGTGACTGGGCAATATACTGCGTGACTGGGCAATATACTACGTGGCTGGGCAATATACTACGTGGCTGGGCAATATACTACGTGGCTGGGCAATATACTACGTGACTGGGCAATATACTACGTGACTGGGCAATATACTATGTGGCTGGGCAATATACTTAATGACTGGGCAATATACTACGTGACTGTGCAATATACTACGTGGTTGGCCAAAATACTACG
This sequence comes from Ranitomeya imitator, assembly GCF_032444005.1. Lineage (NCBI taxonomy): Eukaryota > Metazoa > Chordata > Amphibia > Anura > Dendrobatidae > Ranitomeya > Ranitomeya imitator. Next base: position 535,650,408 of record NC_091287.1, on the reverse strand, counting down.
TGGCTGGGCAGTATACTATGTGGCTGGGCAATATACTACGTGAGCTGTGCAATATACTACGTGGCTGGGCAATATACTACGTGGCTGGGCAATATACTACGTGGCTGGGCAATATACTACGTGCCTGGGCAATATACTACGTGACTGGGCAATATACTACGTGGCTGGGCAATATACTACGTGACTGGGCAATATACTACGTAACTGGGCAATATGCTACGTGACTGGGCAATATACTACGTGGCTGGGCAATATACTACGTGACTGTGCAATATACTACGTGGTTGGCCAAAATACTACGTGGCTGGGCAGTATACAATGTGGCTGGGCAATATACTACGTGGGCTGTGCAATATACTACGTGGCTGGGCAATATACTACGTGACTGGGCAATATACTACGTGGCTGGGCAATATACTACGTGGCTGGGCAATATACTACATGACTGGGCAATATACTACGTGACTGGGCAATATACTACGTGACTGTGCAATATACTACGTGGTTGGCCAAAATACTACGTGGCTGGGCAATATACTATGTGGATGGGCAATATACTACGTGGGCTGTGCAATATACTACGTGGCTGGGCAATATACTACGTGACTGGGCAATATACTACGTGACTGGGCAATATACTACGTGGCTGGGCAATATACTACGTGGCTGGGCAATATACTACGTGGCTGGGCAATATACTACTTGACTGTGCAATATACTACGTGACTGGGCAATATACTATGTGGCTGGGCAATATACTACGTGACTGTGCAATATACTACGTGGTTGGCCAAAATACTACGTAGCTGGGCAATATACTACATGGTTGGCCAAAATACTACGTGGCTGGGCAGTATACTATGTGGCTGGGCAATATACTACGTGGGCTGTGCAATATACTACATGGCTGGGCAATATACTACGTGACTGGGCAATATACTACGTGGCTGGGCAATATACTACGTGGCTGGGCAATATACTACGTGGCTGGGCAATATACTACGTGGCTGGGCAATATACTACGTGACTGGGCAATATACTACGTGACTGGGCAATATACTACGTGACTGGGCAATATACTACGTGACTGGGCAATATACTACGTGACTGGGCAATATACTACGTGACTGGGCAATATACTACGTGGCTGGGCAATATACTACGTGACTGGGCAATATACTACGTGGCTGGGCAATATACTACGTGACTGGGCAATATACTACGTGGCTGGGCAATATACTACGTGACTGGGCAATATACTATGTGGCTGGGCAATATACTACGTGGCTCTGTGCTGTATACTACGTCGCTGGGCAATATACTACGTGACTGGGCAATATACTACGTGGCTGGGCAATATACTACGTGACTGGGCAATATACTACGTGGCTGGGCAATATACTACGTGACTGGGCAATATACTACGTGGCTGGGCAATATACTACGTGACTGGGCAATATACTACGTGACTGGGCAATATACTACGTGACTGGGCAATATACTATGTGGCTGGGCAATATACTACGTGGCTCTGTGCTGTATACTACGTCGCTGGGCAATATACTACGTGGACATGCATATTCTAGAATACCCGATGCGTTAGAATCGGGCCACCATCTAGTTTTTAATAAATGCCTTATATATATTATTAGACAGTCGCTCATCATGCAATTCCCTAATGCCATATTGCCTCCATACTGGGATCTCGTCTGTGCTCCCTTGGCAGAGAGGATTGACGTCAGAGGTTTGCTGATCGTGTCTTGTGTCTTGCAGGAGCCTGGTGAGACAGCTCTCCACTTTGCGGTGCGCACTGCCGACCACACGTCCCTTCCCTTAGTTGACTTCTTAGTACAAAACTGGTGAGAATTGCTTTACTGTCCTTTATTATTAGCTTGTATTATTTTTTCTTTCTGCAACGTGATCTTTCTGGGAACCAGAACCAGCGATCGGTGGCCCTTACTGGCAGCGAGTGTTAAGTTTCCCTACAGCACACCCGCAGGAGAAATGGAGTATTACACCGTCCATTCATATCAGTGGATTATCTGTGTAATACAGGAGCGGGCGGGTCCTCCAGAGAAAGAGAGAAACGCTTTGTACCCACTCACCGCTCATAGATTAGATTCATAATTTACTAATTAAGGTACTTGGAAAAGAGTTTTACTAAATCAAAGTCTGCACAGAAAATTTCAAAAATCTAAATGTTTCCCTTTAGGAAATAGAAATTTGATGGAGATGTCTGGGCATTGAAAACATGTTTGCTTTCTTCCCTAAACAGCACCACTCCCGCCTGTAGGTTGTGTCTAGTACTGCAGCTTAGCCCCTATTTACGTCAACAGAGCTGAGATGCAATACCAGACACGACCCACAGATGGCGCTGCTGTTTCCGGAATAAAGGGCCCTGAGATTGTTCATTCTGTACAGCTTTAACCCCTTCATGAACTGCTGATTTTCCTTTTTTGCTCTTTGTTTTTTTCCTCCCCTTCTTTCACAAGCCATAACTTTTTTTTTTTTTTCTCCAACAGTCATACAAGGGCTTGTTTATATTGCAGAGCGGGTTGTACTTTTAATTGCCACCATTCCTTTTAAAATATATATAAAATGTTCTTAAAAATGAAACAAAAAAATTCAGGTGTGATAAAATGGTGGGGAAAAAAATGAAATTTGGTTTGTTGGTGTTTTTTTTTTTTTACAGCTTTTTTGTTAAAAAAAAATTTCTGATAGGAGATGTGTGAGGACTTTTATTTTTTTAGGGAGGTGCGGAGACTGAAAAATGGCAGGTTTTGATTTTTCTTTATGGCGTTTTATATTTTTTTCAAATTGATGCGAAATACCCTTTATTATTTTTATACTTTGAAAGAGGGGTGATTCAAGCTTTTTTTTTTTTACTTTTTTTTTAAAACTTTCTTTTCAAACTTTTTAAAAAATTTTTTTTCTACTTTTTCCCCGATTTTATAAACTTTTTTCAAAATCTTTTTTAAACTGTATCTTTTTTTAATATTTCTATTTGTTACTTTTTTAAAACTTTTTTAGCTCTTTATTAAACTCATTTTTAACTTTCTCCTTTTTTATACTTTTTAAAACTTTTATCTCGTTTAAAACTTTGTTTTGAACTTTTTTTGTTACATCTCACAGCTGATGATTTGCTACGTTTGGTGTTCCTCTGTGCACAAACCTGTTTCCTGTCGTCATTTTGCTACAATGTGTCAGTGCAGGTAGAAGGTGGATGTAAGGAGGAATGTTCCCGTTTGCTGACTTTTTCTCAGTCCCGTGGACCGGTGTTTGGTGTTGCTGTTCTCTCACTTTCTCACGTCTCCATCCACAGTGGAAACCTGGATAAGCCGACGGGGAAAGGCCACACGGCGCTGCACTACTGCTGTATCTATAACAAGCCCGAATGTTTAAAGCTGCTGCTGAGGGGAAAACCAACTATTGACCTGGGTGAGGAGCGCGTCCGTCCGCACTGTCACACCGGAGGAGCGCAGCCCGAAACATGGCACACCGCTCTACCAAAGCTCATGTCTGCGACTCCACTCACATCCGAAGCTGCACTCACAGTTCTGCAGGTTGCACTCCCCATATACCTGCACCTGTGATTCACGCTGCCATTTTAAGCCCCAGTTTATTAAAGGGGGTAGTCACACTGCATACATTTATCACCTATTAGCAGTGTAGGGCGGCCGGGACCCTCATTGATTCTGAGAATACTCTTGTGTGATTCTGCATTTAAACAATGATAAAATGATTGTGTGTGAAGATGTAACCAGTAGTGATGAGCGAATATACTCGATACTCAAGATTTCCCGAGCACGCTCGAGTGACCTCCAAGTATTTTTTAGCGCTCAGAAATTTAGCTTTCCTCACCTCAGCTGAATGATTTACATCTGTTAGCCAGCTTGATTACATGTGGGGATTCCCTAGCAACCAGGCAACCCCCACATGTACTCATGCTGGCTAACAGATGTAAATCATTCAACTGCGGCAAGAGAAACGAAATCTCCGAGCAATAAAAAATACTCAGAGGACCCCCGAGCGTGCTCGAGAAATCACGAGTATATTCGCTCATCACTAGTAACCAGCACTTCATTTACTTCTGAGGGTCTATGGGGGCAGTAGTGGATGTCTCCCATAAACCGTAAAGAAGGGATGGTACATGTGCACTACCGCTACATCCACACACAGGACTTACATCTCCCATTCTCAGAATCCCAGTGATCATGCACGTATAATCCTTCCTGTTGACAAGTGATAAATGTATCTAGGGAAATGACTCCCTTTAGCACCACAGCTCACCTCCTCCTCCTGTACAATGACTGATAACACCTCTATATACAGTAGATAACACAGCATCCACCATTCACAATAGGTGATGTCACAGCTCACCTCCTCCTCCTGTACAATGACTGATAGCACCTCTATATACAGTAGATAACACAGGATCCACCTTTCACAATAGGTGATGTCACAGCTCACCTCCTCCTCCCCCCTGTACAATGACTGATAACACCTCTATATACAGTAGATAACACAGGATCCACCTTTCACAATAGGTGATGTCACAGCTCACCTCCTCCTCCTGTACAATGACTGATAACCCCTCTATATACAGTAGATAACACAGGATCCACCATTCACAATAGGTGATATCACAGCTCACCTCCTCCTCCTGTACAATGACTGATAACACCTATATATACAGTAGATAACACAGGATCCACCATTCACAATAGGTGATGTCACAGCTCACCTCCTCCTCCTGTACAATGACTGATAAGCTCTATATACAGTAGATAGCACAGGATCCACCATTCACAATAGGTGATGTCACAGCTCACCTTCTCCTCCTGTACAATGACTGATAACACCTCTATATACAGTAGATAACACAGGATCCACCATTCACAATAGGTGATGTCACAGCTCACCTCCTCCTCCTGTACAATGACTGATAACACCTCTATATACAGTAGATAACACAGGATCCACCATTCACAATAGGTGATGTCACAGCTCACCTCCTCCTCCTGTACAATGACTGATAACACCTCTATATACAGTAGATAACACAGGATCCACCATTCACAATAGGTGATATCACAGCTCACCTCCTCCTCCTGTACAATGACTGGTAACACCTCTATATACAGTAGATAACACAGGATCCACCATTCACAATTAGGTGATGTCACAGCTCACCTCCTCCTCCTGTACAATGACTGATAACACCTCTATATACAGTAGATAACACAGGATCCACCATTCACAATAGGTGATATCACAGCTCACCTCCTCCTCCTGTACAATGACTGGTAACACCTCTATATACAGTAGATAACACAGGATCCACCATTCACAATTAGGTGATGTCACAGCTCACCTCCTCCTCCTGTACAATGACTGATAACACCTCTATATACAGTAGATAACACAGGATCCACCATTCACAATAGGTGATGTCACAGCTCACCACCTCCTCCTGTACACACAGCAGATAACACAGGATCTGACCTACTCCTCGATATGTCTATAGATCTGTAACTCTCCTCCTCCTCTTGCAGTGAGCCAGCTCGGTGAGACAGCGCATGACATGGCAAGGAGATTGAAGGTGACCCAGTGCGAGGATCTGGTGAGTGGTCTCTGTGTTTGTGGGGGTGTTGTTTCCATGTAGCACTCTGTTTCTTGATGGCGTTCTACTGTACCTATAGTGTCTGTGCAGTGAGTGCGGATGATGGGAGTTTTTCACTTCTAATTACTGCTTTTTCAGCTGTCACAAGCCATGGCCGGGAAGCTGAATCCACATCTCCACGTGGAGTACGACTGGAACCTGCGGCAGGAGGAGATCGACGAGAGCGACGACGACTTAGACGACAAGGTGACGCAGCCACATAATGGAGCGATCAGCCACTGAGATAGGGGACGAGCACAGAAGCGCAGGGTTAGGAGTAACACATATCATTTGTTTGTCTTCCTAAAAAGCCGAGTCCAATCAAGAAGGAGCGTTCCCCGAGACCCCAGAGCTTCTGCCACTCCTCCAGTATCTCCCCCCAAGACAAGCTGTCGCTGCCGGGCTTCAGCACTCCGCGGGATAAGCAGAGGCTGTCGTACGGAGCCTTCTCCAACACTATCTTCATGTCCACCAGCACAGACTCGCCGACGTCCCCCATCACGGACGGCCCTCCGCTGCCCCCCAGGAACGCTGGCAAAGGTATGTTGGCGGAAGATGCGAGCGAACGATGAAAAATGGAATAAAGTGTCACTATACGTATAAATGGCGAGGGCGCGCGGTGGTGTTGGGAGCCCACTGTAGTCACTTTTCTCAATAATTATTATGGCACTTGAGGTTCCATTTTTCCTGTTGGATTACTTTTTTTAAATTATTATTATTATTGGTAAACTGTTTTATACTAATACATTGAAACGAAACATCAGCTGTGTAAAGGAGACCAGATCAGGGCGGGTGTTCAGTCTTTTCATTAAAGACTACGACGATCCGCTGCAGAAAGACTAAGGTCCCGCCAACTTCTGTGTCCGGCGCTCGAATGCCGGCATCCTGACATCGCGGGAACCTTTAAAATCAATGTAGACATTCAAGCACTGGCCAAGGAAGTTGGCAGGGCCATGACCTTCATCTACCGACGTGGCTCCTATGAGTGAAGCTCAGCGGGGCCCGCTGCCACATGCTTGTAAGGGGACATCATCCTTCAGATTGTTGGGGTCCCCATTTATGCCCCTTTAATGAGATGCTGACTAAGTCCTGCTGATGATTTGTTACATTGTATCTCTGTAGGTGAGGTTCCGCAGCAGCGCGAGGCCTCGTCCCCACACTCACATGTTCAGTATTTGTGGCCTCACCTACATCACAGCGTGTCCTCCGCTGAGAAAATGTGGGTTTTGTGCAGTAATTAACTCTGTGGATGTCAAATCCAATATGTTCCCATTCACTGGCAGCAAGCAGAGATGGTGAAATAATGAGAAGTTACGGAACTAATTATATTCGGATCACTATAGAAAGATCTCTGCTTGCAGTCAGGGAAGGGAACCCTTGGCGTTTACAGTAAGATATGTCTTCGCACTACCCCGGTACCAGCCCGCACCTCTGTGAGCAGCACCACGGATAGGTGTTGTGTGACCGCATGGTGTAGTTTGGCTTTTTTACACAATGAGTTACCCGAGAATCTGTCAGCGAGCTGCTCGTGACGGGAAGTTTGATACTATTTTATCTGTATTTTTCTGGGCTCCTCCTTGTTGATTTCTGATCACATGATCTCCACTTTGATGTGGTCATAAATCAGCACAGAGGAGCTCAGGGAAAGATAAGAGTTACAGTCACGGTTTTTGTGTGTGATTTTCTAGCTTCATCCGGTCCTACATCCACATTCCCTTTAAGCACCCAATCCCCTAGCGGCAACTCCACTTTATCCAAGAAGAAAGCTCCTCCCCCGCCCCCCGGACATAAACGAACGCTCTCCGATCCGCCCAGCCCGCTGCCTCATAGTAAGGGCTCGGCTTCCTGGGGTGAGTGGTGAAGGTGACGGGGATCCAGACCCGACCATTGCTGGACTCTGCCTCTGCTCTGCGCTTTACTTCCCATCCTTGAGGATATCTGTCACTTATTACTTTCCTGCTCCTGTACAGCCAAGGAGATACTTTTAGTGGATCCTCGTGGGCGGCACTCTGTGGTCTGTTTAAAGGGCCAGTACCAATGTTCAACTGAAAGGTTGGGCATGCATAGGACCCATATTATGGGCCAGATGATGGGAGTTGCAGAAATCTTTGAGTCAAAACGGCGCCAAATGGATTTTTTTTTTTAATTTTAAGTAGTTGGACCAAGTTTGGGAGTTATCATGGCTGGAGGGTTGGGGTTGGGGTTAGGGTTTGGGTTGGGGTTGGGGTTAGGGTTGGGGTTAGGGTTGGGGCTAGGGTTAGGGTAGGGGTTGGGGTTTGGGTTGGGGTTGGGGTTAGGGTTGGGGCTAGGGTTAGGGTAGGGGTTAGGGTTTGGGTTGGGGTTAGGGTTGGGGTTAGGATTGGGGGTAGGGGTTAGGGTTTGGGTTGGGGTTAGGGTTGGGGTTAGGGTTGGGGTTGGGGTTAGGGTTGGGGTTGGGGTTAGTGTTAGGGTTGGGGTTAGGGTTGGGGCTAGGGTTAGGGTTGGGGTTAGGGTTGACTGCTGGGATCTTCACAGATGCCAGGAATGGAGCTGTGCAGCGCCTCATCTAGACTGGGTGGGGGCTCACTTTACGCTATTTAGAAGGGGCTTTGCAGAACGCCCTTCTCAAAGTAGGTGAGGTCACCAGGGGTCAGATTCCCAACAAACTCAGATGGGGGACAACTTCCAAACTAGGTCCAACCTCTTTAAAGGAGCTGCAGTAGATTTAAAAAAGAAACCTGGCTCCTTTCCTTCCAGAAACAGCGCCACTCATATACATATGTTGTGCCTGGTATTGCAGCTCATAACCATATAAATGCTGCTATAGCAGAAACCAGCCCGGTGGTCCTTCTGGAAAAGAGCAGCTATAGTTTGTTGTTTTTTTTAAATTATTTTTGGGGAAGGGTAGGAGTTTTTTTGTTGTTGTTGTTTTCATTTTGTGACCAGGCTTTTTTTTTTTTTGGCTAGAAACTACATTATTTTTGTCCAGTAAATGATGATGAACTGCAATACCAGACACAGCCTCTAGAGAACAATGGCGCTGTTCCTGGAAAAATTGTCCTTTTTTTTTTTAATAATTGTGTACAGGAAAGCTTTGCCTTTACCCAAAATGCCTCAAACCTGTACAATAATCATTATAAAAAAAAATAATTTATAAAAATCTTTAATGTTAGAATTCCGTGTGGTTCAGCCCAGGCACAAGGCTGTACAGAGCTTCTGTCTTTAGGCCTGAGATCTGCATTAACCATTTCTCCTCCTGTCTGCCGCTCTGTCCTTAGTACTCTCTGCTGTTATCTTGCATTATGTCCCCCTAGTGGACAAATTGTAAACTACATGCCCTGGTTTATAGCTTTACGGGATCCATTATTTTTGCAATGTTCTGGGAAAGCTGCCGCCATCACTTCTTTTTACGTTTTCTTTTCTCCTTTGCTTCCTACTAGCTGTTCCGCACCAGTTCTCCTTTAATATTGATGTTGCCCCATTATGTGACTGAGTGTTATCATATTCCCTCACCAGGTAATGACACTGGGCACAGCCCTGGAGAGAAAACCCTAAATAAGTTCGAGAGACTGACGCACTCTGCCAGGTACGTGCCGAAAATTAATTCATAAAATGCAGTTTTGACAATGGCCACTAGAGGGCAAACCACAAACTATCATTTGCTGTTTTGAGCTCTTTAGCGGAAAGGTTTCTTTGGCGCGGATGTTTTTCGTTTTTCGCTCCCCTCCTTCCCAGACCCATAACTTTTTTTTATTTTTCTGTCAATATGGCCATGTGAGGGCTTATTTTTTGCGGGATGAGTTGTACTTTTGAACGACACCATTGGTTTTACCATGTCTTGTACTAGAAAACGGGAAAAAAAATTCCAAGTGTGGTGAAATTGCATATTTCTGACATTGCGTTTTGCTATTACGGTATTTATTTTGCAGTAATATTACCTAATCGGCGGGATTCTCCGCCGATAATAAACATGTACGGTTACTTTTTATTTAAGTAGTGAAAAAAAAATCAGAACTTTCTTTTAGGATGTGTCTTCAAGGTCCAATGCAGATCAACCTAATCCCACAGCAACAATTTTTTTTATTTTTTTTCTAACCCTTATTATTATTTTTTTAAAATTTTTACGAGTGCTTATTTTTAGCAAATCTTGTTTTAATTTTGAACACCACCATTTATTTTAATAGTTAAAAAAAATTCCACCATAGTTTTTTGGGGGGGTTTTATTTTCACGCCGCTCGTTTTGCAGTAAAAGTGACCCGGGAAAATGAGTCTCCAGGTCAGTACCATTACGGGGATACCAAACTTGTATTTTTCTTTTTTTAGTTTTTTTTTTCCCACTAAAAGAAAAAAATATAGAACTTTGAAAAATAAAAAATAATTTGACTTTTACAGCCGTGGCGATACCCAATATGTTTATTTTTTTATTTTATTTTTTTGGATTGGGAAAAATGTAATAATAGAAACTTTTGTATATCTTTATATGGTTTAAAACATTATTTTTTTATTATTTTTTCCTTGGACTTTAACCTCTATAGGTATGTAGTAAAATTACTGATCCCCTAGGGAGCCCCAGCGACAGGCTTCATAGGATCACCAAAATGGCGGCTAAGGGGTCCTTCATTTGCCCATAGCAACCCATCCGCTTTCTGCAATCTGTCGTGGAGTTGAAGATTTTTTGTTGTTTTTTGATTTGTAATTTTTATTTTATTTTTCTCCTTTTTTTTATTTATATTTTTATTGTTCCCCATAATTTAGCACCGGAACGACAAAAACAGCATTAGGGCCCCGAGTTTTGCCAAAACTACCTCAAAAAGGTAAGTCCTAGCGTGCGTCTATGGGCTGCAATGTACGATCTGGTTACTATGGCCGTTTAGGGATGGAGGGAGGTTGTGGGATCCTCACAGTCTGTCAGGAGAAGACCTGAGGAACCTGACATGGCACCCGACAACGCCATTGATGATAACGAGGCAGCTAGGCCTCGTCTCCATAGCAACAGGTCAGGGCCACAGTGCGGAGAGCTGAGTGAATCGATGCGAAACGGATCAATTTCTCAAAGAATTTACCTCAGAAGTTGGATTCTAAGGAATTCAGATATTGAGGGAGTTAATTTGTGGTCAATCGACCAAGATTTTTACTGCGAAAGGGGTTACAAGAAGCAATAAACTCTTCTACTCGGCTCCTCTACGGCCGCCTTCCCCGGCACCATCGCTGACTCACGTGACCGCATGAGGCCCAGTCAGCAGTGGTGCCAGTTGTCCAGAAAGCGGCCGAAAAGGAGGTGATGGGGAGAATCGCTCAACTCTACCCGGCAGCAATCAGATCACATCGGGGGTTAAAAAAAGTCATCTTGTCCGGCAACAGTGCCCCCCATGTCCATTGTTTGTCTGTGGTATTACACCTCAGTCTTATTTACCCGATTACAATCGGGACTTGTAAACGGATGAACGGATCATTTTGCTTTCTTGTTTGTTCCTCCTCTTTTTCCGAGAGCCATAACTTATTTGTTTTCCCTTCGACATTGTCGATTTTGTTGTTTTGTTTTTTTTTTGTAGTTTTCTATGACGTCGTGCATTTTACCTATAAAAAAAAAAAAAAATCCATGTGCGGTGAAATAGAGAAAACACGTAATTCCGATACTGTTTTTAGTGGGCTTTTTTTTTTTACAGCGTTCATTTTACGGTAAATATCACCTGGAAACCTGATTCTTCTGGTCAGTGTGATTACGATGATAGCCGACTTTTATAGATTTTTAAAAAAATTTTTTTTTTTAAACTTAGTAACCGTTTTTAAATTTGTTAAAAAAATAAAAATTGGTTTGCGTCTCTATTTTCTGAGACCTATAACTTTATTTTTCTGTCAGTAGCGCTGTGTGAGGGGTTTGTTTCTATGCACGACCCGCTGTAGTTTTTGCTGGCACATTACAAAGCGTCGATCACATTGTCTTGCTTTCTCGTGGGGGAAGAGGAGGCACCGCAACAACAACAACGAAAAACAGCAATTGTGATGCTTTGATTTTTATATATATAAAAATAATTCTGATGAATTGGACTACAACAGATGAGGAGAAACTAAATATGCTTTTTTTTTTTCCTTTTTTTTTTTTTTTTTTTTTCAAAAAAAACTTAATATTTTTTCTTTTTAGATGTGTGGTGCAATTCATACAGTTATAATCACATCAGCCTTAGACAATTTTTTTTTTTTTTTTAAACTTTTAAGACAGTGTCTGCAGAATTGCTCTGATTTTTTAGGAAGGAAACACTGGTCGTTAAAGGGTTAACTTGAATGGGGATGAGCGGTAATACCACTTTAGCCCATTGAGCAAAAGAGGCGCTGTTTCCAGTAATGAAGCATAATTTTTTTTTTCCAATGCTGGATAACTCGGATTTCGTAGAACAAATTCCGGTGGGTGTAGAGCCCCTTTAATCACTTGGGCTGCTGGATGTTTTATGTTGGCGTTAATAAGGTTATTACATGATGGCTGTAACCATAGTGTAATGTTCCATCCCCCGCTCTCATCTACTTGTTTTACGATCTCTTTCAAAGTGGCTCTTAGAAAGATAGACACCACTCACCATCTCTCTATGGACAAGTACAGCCCGCAGTCGGACATCTTCCAGAAGTCACCGCAGCCGGGAGACTTGCCTCACAAGCCACAACTTGCCGATCTTCCTCCAAAGCTGCAACCTTCTGAATTCACGCAAAAGCCACACATGGGAGATCTACCACCAAAGCCTGGAGAGCTGCCTCCTAAACCTCAGCTAGGAGACCTGCCACCCAAGCCGCAACTCGGAGATCTACCTCCCAAGCCGCAACTAAAGGATCTTCCACCCAAACCCAACCTGGCAGACCTGGTGCCGAAAGCGCCTGTAGCAGAACCAGCCCCCAAACCTCCAACCCCGGAGGCAAACCAGAATTCTCAGCCTCCAGCCGAGGTGATTCATAACTCGCAGCCGGCCGACCATACACCTGTCCAGAAACAGGGCTCCGAAGCTTCCAGTGACGGTCCTCCACCTCTTCCAGAAACACCGGTGCCACTGCCTCGCAAAATCAACACAGTAAGTGTTACCCATCACAGATGGCAAAGGTGATTGGTGTGGCCTCCATATAGCAGAACCTCCGGGTGTTACATAGGTTGAGAAAAGACCCCGGTCCTTCAAGCTCAACCTTTCTCTACCAGTTGATTGGGGGTTTTTTTTCCCTTAAAGGGGGTTTCCTTTTTTGCCTACATTATGCTTAAACCATGAGGTCATTATATATATATATCAGGACAAATCAAATTGGGGTGATGTGGTGGAAACATCAATTATACAATTCCTCCGTTGTTTTTTGGGTTTTATTTTTACATTTTTCTGTTGATGGACCTTTGTGGGGTTCTGGAGTGTTTTTTGCGCTCTAAGGCTTCTTTCTAAGGCTTCTTTCACACTTCCGTCTTCCAAATCTGCACAGGATCCGTCAGGACGTTGAAATGACGGATCTTGTGCAGATTGTGGAAAACGTGTGCACTTGGCCCGTCTTTCCGACGGACCCGTCGAGGCTATGTGCACCTGTTGTGTATGCGTCTTCGCAGCGGTTTTCCGATGCGAAAACGCATACACAACACAAACAAGGTTAAAAAAAAAAAAAAAATCACAGTATTCTCACCTACCGGCGTTCCCACGCAAGCGATGCTCCCGGCAGCTAGCGTTCCTAGTAATACAGAAGTCGCGGTCTTTCGCAATGTTTTACTAGGAACGCTAGCTGCCGGGAGCATTGGTGACGCTGCGCGGGAACGCTGGTACGTGAGAATATTGCGTTTTTTTTTTTTTTCCCCCCACATTCTATCTTGTTACTATTGATGCTGCATAGGCAGCATCAATAGGAAGAGAGAGAATTTCCCTGATGGGAAATTCTTCCACGCATGCTCAGTTTGAAAAGGCGGGACCCGTCACTGGATTCCTGCTTTTGACAGGCAGCGATGCATCCTGCGCCCATAGGCTTCCATTGTAGCCAGTGACGGGCAGCGCAGGATGCGTCTCTGACCGATTTTCCAACGTGCAGAAAAAAGCGTTCCTCTGAACGTTTTCTCTGCCCGACGGACCGTTTTTTATGCAGGATCCAGTGAAAGACGGATGAAACGGACGGCCATCCATCACAGTCCGTCGCTAATACAAGTCTATGAGAAAATGCAGGATCCTGCATTCTCAAAAAACCACGGATTGTGACGGGACCTGAAAGACGGAAGTGTGAAAGAGGCCTGAGCTGACATGTTTATTAGTAGTGTGTTTGTGGAAAATAGAACGTTTTGATTGCTTCGTATCAATTTTAGGGAGGTGCTGCAACTGAAAAACAGTCATTTTGACAATTCTAATTTTCTCTCTTTTATGGTGTTTACCTTACGGAGTAGTTTTACATTTTGATCAGATTTTTTACGGATGCAGCTATACCAAATTTTCTTTTGAAATCTTTCATTTTTTTGTACCTGGGAAAAAAAGAAGGTGATTAATAAAACATTTATATTTTTTATAGTTTTAAAAACTTTTTTAGCCATTTTGGGGATCTTGAACCAGCGACCTTGTTTGGTCTAAATGCAGCTCTGATCGCTGCTGTTACAGATGCCGGCTGTGTAACCTGCCTGACTCTGCACCACCGACAAGACGCATCTCCGATGAGTAGCAAATTTTCCTCTATACACGGGGTATATATCTTTTCATGTTTTGTTTTTTCTTTCAAGGGGAAAACCAAGATGAAGAGAGCGAAGACGATATACGATTGCCAAGCGGACAATGATGACGAGCTGACGTTCTCTGAGGGGGAGGTGATCATAGTGACAGGTGAAGAGGACCACGAGTGGTGGGTGAGTGTCCGTAACAGAAAGCCTTGTATTACCTGTGAGTTCAATGGTTAGGGACCCGATCCCACAAGTAGGAACATTGCTGTCTTAATGCAGCAAATAGATAATGGTTTGCAGCAAAGGATTAGTGAGGCCATTCTGTGTCGACTTGGTGTAAGGACGCAGTTAGATCGGTCAAGATTATAACGGATGGTCGCTCTCCTGACCCGAGCGTGACAGCAACATAGATATACATAAAGGTGTCATGCTCGAGTCAGGAGAGCAGGCGGCCAGTCCTTGTACTGCAGTGTGATCTCTGTCCAATTTATACGGCTGTCTGACTGGCGAGAAACTCTACTGGGTGTGAGGGCGCGACCCTGCAAGGTGTGAGGGCGCGACCCTGCAAGGTGTGAGGGCGCGACCCTGCAAGGTGTGAGGGCGCGACCCTGCAAGGTGTGAGGGCGCGACCCTGCAAGGTGTGAGGGCGCGACCCTGCAAGGTGTGAGGGCGCGACCCTGCAAGGTGTGAGGGCGCGACCCTGCTGGGCGTGAGAACGCGGCCCTGCTGGGCGTGAGGGCGCGGCCCTGCTGGGTGTAATGTAAGGGTGCGGCCCTGCTGGGTGTAAGGGCGTGACCAGCTGGGTGTTATGTAAGGGCGCGGCCCTGCTGGGTGTAATGTAAGAGCGCGGCCCTGCTGGGTGTAATGTAATGACGCGACCCTGTTGGGTGTAATGTAAGGGCGCGGCCCTGCTGGGTGTAATGTAAGGGCGCGGCCCTGCTGGGTGTAATGTAATGACGCGACCCTGTTGGGTGTAATGTAAGGGCGCGGCCCTGCAGGGTGTAATGTAAGGGCGGGACCCTGCTGGGTGTAATCTAAGGGCGGGACCCTGCTGGGTGTAATCTAAGGGCGCGGCCCTGCTGGGTGTAAGGGCGCGGCCCTGCTGGGTGTAATCTAAGGGCGCGGCCCTGCTGGCTGTAATCTAAGGGCGCTGCCCTGCTGGGTGTAAGGGCGCGGCCCTGCTGGGTGTAATGTAAGGGCGCGGCCCTGCTGGGTGTAATGTAAGGGCGCGGCCCTGCTGGGTGTAATGTAAGGGCGCGGCCCTGCTGGGTGTAATGTAAGGGCGCGGCCCTGCTGGGTGTAATGTAAGGGCGCGGCCCTGCTGGGTGTAATGTAAGGGCGCGGCCCTGCTGGGTGTAATGTAATGACGCGACCCTGTTGGGTGTAATGTAAGGGCGCGGCCCTGCTGGGTGTAATGTAAGGGCGCGGCCCTGCTGGGTGTAATGTAATGACGCGACCCTGTTGGGTGTAATGTAAGGGCGCGGCCCTGCAGGGTGTAATGTAAGGGCGGGACCCTGCTGGGTGTAATCTAAGGGCGGGACCCTGCTGGGTGTAATCTAAGGGCGCGGCCCTGCTGGGTGTAAGGGCGCGGCCCTGCTGGGTGTAATCTAAGGGCGCGGCCCTGCTGGCTGTAATCTAAGGGCGCTGCCCTGCTGGGTGTAAGGGCGCGGCCCTGCTGGGTGTAATGTAAGGGCGCGGCCCTGCTGGGTGTAATGTAAGGGCGCGGCCCTGCTGGGTGTAATGTAAGGGCGCGGCCCTGCTGGGTGTAATGTAAGGGCGCGGCCCTGCTGGGTGTAATGTAAGGGCGCGGCCCTGCTGGGTGTAATGTAAGGGCGCGGCCCTGCTGGGTGTAATGTAAGGGCGCGGCCCTGCTGGGTGTAATGTAAGGGCGCAGCCCTGCTGGGAACCATTGAGGTAAGGGCAAAACTCTGCTGCTGGGATTACTGGGTGAAAGGGGAAGGTACTGCAAAGACAAGTGGGAGAAAGGAAGAAGTTCTTCTATGACTGTCATGTGACATTTAGGGCCCGGTCATAACTACTGGCTGACATTGCTGTATCTGTGTTAGAAGGGGATACCTAGCTGCGACTCATAGGGGGATAGAGGCCCTGGTATAGCTACTGGGAAGTGGATAGACGCCGGTATATTTTATGGTGGAAGTAATTAAAGACTGATTTTTGAACTTTTTATTTCTCCATTTTTAGATTGGTCACATCGAAGGAAATCCAGAACGAAAAGGAGTCTTCCCTGTGTCTTTCGTCCACATCTTGTCAGAATAGAACCTGGATGTTGGGGGTCCGGCAGCGTGCGGCGCGGTGTCCCGGGCTCGTCCCTGTGTCTGTATATAAGCTACCGTCATCCAGTACTTCCATTCTGTGTATCGTAAATGTACTATGTTATCCTGCCTCTGCCAGTATTACTATACCCGGACCACCACCACCTCGCTACTTTGGCCCCCCGGTTATATCAGTACTTTACCCCTTTGGGCAATACTTCATGTCCTGCCAGAGCTGTCTTGTCCGTATAGATACAATATATAGATATATCTAATATGCACTCGCTCCCTGATCACACGTCCGTCTTCAATTCCAATATCACACACAGCACTTAAAGCGCGCAAGTCCGCTCCAGCCGCAAAAATCACCCCACGTATTTATTACGGATAGAGCAATTTCAGGATAGTTTTTGAAAAAAAAAACATAAAAAAAATGAAGAAGTCAAAAGTATTTCTGTGCTTCATTCCTTTTATTTTTTGGACTTTTTTTTTGCAACAAACATAACTGTTACTTTGCTGCAAGTAGTAAAGAAAAAAAAAAAGAAAATATATTTCTATCTAAAGGCTTCTTTTATTAGAAGTGATATACATATATATATAATATACATAAATATATATTAAAAATAAAACAAAACGACATTTCCGTTTCAATCCATACGACCGCGAAGCAATTATTAGTCTGTTTACAGTATGCATGCGTTATCGGAACCACATAAAAGAAAAAAAATAATAATAATAAAAAAAGAGAAAAAAAACTCCAGAATACTTGAAACCTGTAATAAAAAAAAAAAAAAAAATACTTTGTTGTAGACCAAGTCGTTCTGTAGCTGTGAGGATCAAGGGGAATATTTTTCCAGTAGAAAAATCTATTTGAAATAGACAGTATTACATTAAATAAAAAAAAAAAATGCGGATCAAATCTTTGTGGCCGACGGGCCTTATGGAAATAAATATGTATGCCTATGTATAATTTTTTTTTTTTTTTTACTTTTTTATTATTTAAACTGTACCATAAATTATTCATAGATGAAAAGTGGAATGGACTTAAATGTATATTGTTAGCTACATAGAAGCGAATCGAACCTTAACACGGAGGTATTAGACGCTGCGATTAAAGGTGACGGCACGACTCCCATCTTGGGCTGTTTGCAGGATCCTATGGTTCAGGCCTGATCATTGTGTTACAGACTGGAACTTGTTCATTGTGGTGATTGTTTAGATAGATATAAAAAAAAAAATTGTACATACTGTAGAAGTGTTTCCTTTTTATTGTCTTTTTTTTTTTTCCAATGTACCTAGAAAAAATGATTTTTTTTATTTTATTTTTTACTTTTTCTAATTTCCGTGCACTTCTAAGATATTTTTAAAATTTTATTTTACGTGCCATTTTTGGGGGTATTTTAAAGGCACATATTTTCTGCATATACAATTGCTTTATTTATACCGTTTTGTTTTTGTTTTTTTCCTGGCCAAAATATTCAAGCAGTTTTAATGTGACAATTAGGGGAGAAGATAAATAAATTTGGCCGCAGAATTGCCAATAGTGATAAGTCTATCAAACTTTGCATAGAGAGGGGAAAAAAAAAAAAAAACATTATTTTTCGAGTATTTCAGCAATACCCTCAGAGCCACCACGTCATGGACCCACCTGAAGGAAATGAGATTTAGTAGGACCGTAGCTTCTCCTCCTCCGTCTGTGGGGAGTTTACCTTGCGGAGCAATTTAAGAACATGGTACAGTAATACCGTTTTTAACACGAAGTCACAAGCTCATTTTATTAATCATTCCATATTTTAAATTAATAAAAATGTTTAAAGTGATAAAAAGTAGAAAAAGTTGTGTTTTTTTTTGTTTTTCTTTATTATAAAACAAACAAAAAAATCTCATAAGGAAAATAAAAGAATATAAATACCTGGCAATTAGTGACAGAGATTACTACAAGTCAGCCTTTCTTCCTAAAATACCCCCCCCCAAAAAAATTGGAAATGAGCCTGAAAGGCAAAAGAAATAAAAAAACGGAAAAATCCACCAAAGTTTGTTTGCTACTTTTAAAATGTTTTCGATGGAAGTTTTTGAAATCTAATCAGTCTGGAAACTATTATGAGACTCCACAAAATATGGGGGAAAGGTGTTTGGCACAAAGGGTCATTTGGCCTAACCTACAAAAAGAAAAAAAAATGTAGGATTTTTGGGAAGAGGTGTAATTTATAAGTCATGGACACCAAATCAAAATCTGGAACATGTACCATGTGTTAGACACAGAGGTGAGCAAAAAGGGTCACAGGACTTTAGCACAGAGGTACATCTTTGCTCCATGGCCGCTCAACCAGAATCCTGTGAACCTTCTACGTGGCAGCATCCCTGACAGCTCTTCTGATTAGTAGGCCCATCGTGCCACAATGTAATGCAGTGGTGGAGACACATCGGCAGGAAGTAAGAGCCTCGTAGGGCTGTGGTCTGGCATCTGCGGACTTGGCCACTGGACCAAGACCGGATCCTTTCTTAACTCTAGTTATATACACTGCTCAAAAAAAAAAAAAAAAAGGAACACTTGCACAACACAATGTATCTCCAAGTCAATCACTTCTGTGAAATCAACCTGTCCAGTTATGAAGCAATGCTGATTGTGGATCAGTTTCTCCTGCTGTTGTGCAGATGGAACAGACACCAAGACAACACCTATAAAGGAGAGGTTCTGCAGGGGGTGATTACAGACCATTTCTCTGTTCTCATCCTTTTTGGCTATTGTTTTGGTCACTTTGACATTTTGTCATTACTCTCACCCTTGAGCTACAGTAGCATGAGGCACAAGGTGTCTGCAACCCACAGAAGTTGCTCAGTTAGTGCAGCTCATCCAGGATGGCACATCAATGCGAGCTATGGCAAAAATTGTAGCTGTGTCTGTCAGCATATTGTCCAGAGCATGGAGCAGAAACCAGGAGATGTGGAGGGGGCCGTAGGAGGGCAACAACCCAGGCCACTAACATCCATGTGTCTACTCAAACTGCCAGAAACAGACTCCATGAAGGTTTTATGAGGCCCGATGTCCCCAATTGGGTGTTGAGCTCACAGCCCAACACCGTGCAGGCGATTGGCAGATTTTACATTGGCACCCTGTGCTCTTCACAGATCAGAGCAGGTTCACACATGTGACAGTCTGGAGACGCCGTTGATAACATTCTACTGCAACAGCATGACCAGTTTGGCAGTGGGTCATTAATGGTGTGGGGTGGGATTTCTTTGGAGGGCCGCACAGCCCTCCATGTGCTCACCAGAGGTACCCTGACTGCCATTAGGTACGGAGATGAGATCCGCAGACCCCTTGTGATACCATATGCTGGTGCGGTTGGCCCTGGATTCCTTCTGAAGCATGACAATGTCAGACCTCATGTGGCTGGAGTGTATCAGCAGTTCCTGCAAGAAGGCGGCATTGAAGCTATGGACTGGCCCGCCCGTTCCCCAGACCTGAATCCAATCGAGCACATCTGGTACTTCATGTCTCGCTCCATCCACCAACCCCACATGGCAACACAGACTGTCCAGGCTAAGCTTTAATCCAGGTCTTGGAGGAGATCCCTCAGCTGAACATAAACCAGGAGCATTCCCAGGTCATACAGGCACGTGGAGGCCACACATTACTGAGCATCATTTGATTTTTTTTTTACTTTGATTTTGTGTAACTTTCCAACTCCAGACCTCCATGGGATACTAATTTTGGTTTACATTAATCATTTTTATTCAACACATTCCATTATCTAATGAATAAAGACTTGCAACTGGAATATTTCATTCAGTGATATCTAGGATATTCCCTTTATTTTTTTGAGCAGTGTATATAATATGGGCATCTTGTGTGCCACTTGAGCTCCTGGATTTGTTATTACCTTGCTGCTAAAGTCCACCAAGAGGCATCATATGACCCGATCTTCAACTCCAAGCAAAGGAGGTAATGATACAGTTCTATCTACACTAAGTGTATGGGGCAGTTTAAAGGGGGTTAAAAAAATAAAAATGTCCTAATTTTCCTAAAACCACATCACAGGTTGTCTGTGGAGCTGCAGTTCTGCCCCATTCAGTTATAT
The DNA here is from genome assembly GCF_032444005.1 of Ranitomeya imitator. Lineage (NCBI taxonomy): Eukaryota > Metazoa > Chordata > Amphibia > Anura > Dendrobatidae > Ranitomeya > Ranitomeya imitator. The sequence continues at coordinate 535,629,765 of NC_091287.1, read as the reverse complement.
GTGGAAGTGTTTTTTCTAATCATAGACAACCACTTTAAAAAGGTAGGATCAAGATTGGGAAGGATATTCTGTGCATAGTATTTATAACATCCCTCAATAACATTGAAGTTTTTGCGCAGAAAAAAAAAAAAAGACACCCGTGACAGTATCCACATCATTCGCAGACTGCTGTGTCACCACTAGGGGGCTCTCTTCCATCAAAAATCTGTTGGATATGGGAATTAGAGTTTGTTCAATGAGCAGACTACCCCAAGGAATTACACAGATATTGACATATCAGGGGACTTTTGCACCATGATGTCTTAGAACCGTGGGCACTTTTCCCATATAATAAGACGTAAGTTATAGCCATGAATGCTTCAACTGGGGTTTTATCCCTTATTTACACTGCTTCTAATATCAAAATGTAGAATGTATGTCCGATGAGGAGTAATTGCCAACACCTCTTTATAAGGCTGAATTCACTTATCTGTTGTAGACATACCCCGTAAGGTTTCATTAATCATTACGGCAGTGTCAAAAGATAGTGTACCCAGTTAGTGACTCAGAACAGATTCTCATGCTTTGTGGATCAGACTGCCATTGACGTGAATCAGACAGCAGCATGATGTGGGGACAGAGGCCCTGATTCCAGCAATGTGTCAGATTACTGGGTGCAGCAGTTGTGAGAGGTTTCCTTTGCTGCAGACCTGTGAACGCTGAGCTGTGTATAACCCCACCCATACCGCTAATTGTATAGTAAATGCGGCCAATCAGTGCTGGGACATGGTTCGACCATAAGGCACAAGACACCTAGTCCTGTAATGATAATCTTTCCTGCTGATAAAATGAGTGATTTATCAAACCAGCAGCACACAGCCTAGTAAGTAACATCACTGGAATCAAAGTCTCTGCCACTACATTACACTATTTAGCACAAACCTGCTGAGAGATTCTTTGGATCCTTTAATTGTACGACAATGCGCCATTGTTGAAAGAATTAAAGAAGTTCAGATGATTCACCTCTTGATTTTGAAGAGGTGATTTAAAAAAAAAAAAGCCCAAGACCATTCTAATATCAGAACATGATTTACCATAACTGTTTAATAAAACCCTTTAGGATCAGTTCATTTTTGTATAACATTATGGCATTTGTTTACACCAGTTTGACTGTTGGGAAATAATCAAATTTGATTTTGTGCATCACCTGGGACCTTTGTTTCAGACTCAAGCATATGACAGTCAGGGCAGAGATCCCATTTACACAAGATCTCATGTAATCTGCAAGGGGGACCAGTCACCAGATCAAAAGTGACCAGTTTTTTAGTTTTGTTTTTTTATTTTAATCCTGCTGCTCCTGTGAGTGTTCATGTTCGTTAGATTCAAGTGTTTGTGCAGATTGTTATGGCCTTTATAAGGGGGTGAAGTGTAAGAATGGATGACCAACAAGGCTTACTCTAGGATTTAACCACAAGGCCTCCATCCATCCTGAGCAGTTCTAGGTCATGAAGTTGGAGCAGATTATGCAGGACACTGGTCCATCAGTTGCCTGTGAGCCCTGTAAACTATCTTAACCTGCTGGAATCCCCAGGACATCTTCCACTTTGTAGGCCTGCTGCAATATCATTGTCTAGTCAAAAGCCAGCAGGTAGGACGAAGCTCAGGAGGTCCTGTCTGGCAGCCATCAACAACCCATGTGGTGGCTGAACCTGGGTCCTACAAGATGATTTGCTTGTCATTAGTCATGTTTTAGGGGTGCTATGGGAGCTGAAGAGTATTCAGACCAAAGATGTTATCAAGCCTGTGGTTTAAAGCGCCCAAGATGACAGCCTTCTTCATGCACACCGTGGTCAACTGGACTGTATGAAGCATCTTGACAACACCTTTGGTCAGACAATTAATGGGAAGATTCTGCCATTCAAACCAGTCTAGGGATTTCATTTCAACCTTTGTTGACAGGACACTAAACCCAAGACTGATTTTCTACATCGCCATACTTTTAATACAAATAATTTTAAACATAAAGCAGTTTACATCACTGTTGTGGCAGAATTAGCCACAGACTATACACAAAACTGTATAGAAACTAAAGAATGCTTAATATGTCAAGGTGGAATGTTCTTCAGTTCACCAGGATTGGCTTTGGAACTTGTTTCCTGGCCAAGGTGCTCAGTTTTCTTTCCACTGATTTTACTACACCCACTGCAACAGTTTGCTTCAAATCCCGGGCAGCGAAGCGTCCTGCAGTCAGAAAATAAACCAATGGATACCAAAAGTTATTAGATTGATGACCAGTTGTTGGCCACCCGACACAACTTCTGGATGAAGTAAAAAGACACCTACCTAGAGGTGGGTAATCAAAGAACCTCTCTACAACGAAGGGTTTAATGGGTTTGAGGGTTACAATGGCTGAATCTCCAGACTTCAGTTGATAAGGACTATCCTCCAGCTTTTTGCCAGACCGACGATCGATCTTCTGCTGAAGCTCTGAGAACCGGCATGTGATGTGGGCAGTATGGCAGTCTATGACTGGAGAGTAGCCAGCTTTGATGAAGCCAGGATGGTTTAGAATGATGACCTACCAAAACAAAGACCGTCAATTTAACCAACTACAAGAGCTACCACGATTTTAAGAGTTGAGGACGTTCCTTACCTGGGCAGTGAAGCTGGTAGCCTCAGCTGGAGGATCACTCTTCGAGTTTCCAGCAACATTTCCACGTTTCAGATTCTTCACAGCAATGTTCTTGACATTAAAGCCTATGTTATAGCCTGGAAATGCCGTCTGCACAGGCTCATGATGCATCTCTATAGATTTTACCTCAGCACTGAAGTTTGATGGTGCGAAGGAGATAGTCATGCCTGGTTTAAGGATACCAGTCTCAACTTTACCCACAGGTACAGTGCCAATCCCTTAAGTGATAAGAAACACCGTTTTAAATAACTGACAGAACTTTGGATTAGGTTTTTCCCCCAGTCTAAGTATTGTACCTACAGCTAGGTCATAGCAGCACCAGAAGCTACCTACCACCTATCTTGTATACATCTTGCAATGGCAGTCGTAAGGGTTTGTTGGCAGGCCGGACTGGAGGAACAAGGTTATCCATGACTTCAAGTAGAGACTGTCCTTTACTAAATCCATCTTTTCGTTTCACTTTCCAGCCTATGAACCATCCCATCTGTTGAGGATACAGGAAGTACCAAGTGGATATTAGTTAACCAAGGATCATGCCAAAGATTTGTCTAAAATATTTTAAAAGACTAGTCTTCAGCATGACCAGTTAGATTTCACATGCATCTTAAACCCAGATTTCCACAAGTGGGGACCAAATAGGATAACACGTCCCTAGTGTTTGCGAAAACTCAGAAGGCATCAAGTGGCAGGCGGAGGGCATTTTGAGACAAACCTCAAAAATTAGACCTTGACTTACCTTCTGACTTGGAGAAGAGATGTTTTCTCCAGTCCACCCAGATACTGGCACAAAGGGAATAGTATTTGGGTTGTAGCCGATCTTCTTTAGGTACATGGTCACATTCCTTACCACTTCGTTAAACCTCTTCTCGCTGTATGGAGGATCCGTCAGGTCCATTTTGTTCACGCATACAATGAGTTGCTTGACACCCATGGTGTAGGCCAGTAGTGCATGTTCCCTGGTTTGACCATTTCTGGACACCCCAGCTTCAAATTCACCAGTGGCTGCAGATACCACTAGAAGAGCAACATCAGCCTGAAATAACAGACCAATAGAGAATATGAACCTTTAAGGGCAGTTATATGGCCATATAATCTGAACGCAGAGTATTGGTTGGTGGCTCTCCCGAGAGGACCGCTGCATAGAAGTACATGAAGCAGTCATGCTCAAGTCAGGAGAGCTGCCAGTCTGCACTGTGGCCCAATTTATACGGCACCTTAAAGACTTACTGATTAAGCTACACAGTAATAAAACCGCACAGTGGCATCCAAGTTACACAGCAGCTTTATGGGTGAAAGTCAACACGGCAAGACGTTATACATCTGAGCGTTGACTTATAGCATCTAGGACACCACATACCTGGGATGTGCCAGTGATCATGTTCTTGATAAAGTCTCTATGCCCCGGGGCATCAATTATTGTAATTGTGAACCTATTGGTTTGGAACTTCCACAGGGAAATATCAATGGTTATCCCTCTCTCCCTCTCCGCCTTCAACTTGTCCAAGATCCATGCAAACTTGAACGAGCTCTTGCCGATCTATATGAAGATACAGTAATGGCCACCACCGTTAGAAGACCTTATACACAAGCAGTTTATGAGAGCACATGAAGAACTTTCTTACAATAGTGGGAGCTTAGGCTACGTTCACATTTGCGGTGCGTCGGGCGCAACCGCGGCGAGGCATGCGCCCCTATATTTAACATGAAGGGGGGCACATGGACATGAGTTTTGTGACGCATGCGTTTTTTGGGCGCAAGCGTCAGGGCGCAGAGGACGCTGCTTGTTGCATTGTTTTTTGCACTATAAAAATGAACGCATGCGTCACAAAATGCAGCGTTTTGCATGCGTTTGTTTGCGTTGACGACACAGCCCCGCACAACGCAAATGTGAACGTAGCCTTAGGGCAAGACTTCAAGATAACACTAGGCTTCCCATCACCATTAACAGAAAATAGAGTCCAGAATGAATAGAAGGGGCACCTATTACAGGAAGCTGCAACACCCAGTCTCCCATGGTGGCACTGCACATGCTTTACAGATAAACACAGATTACAATAACTTACTAGACAGACAGAGCTCTGCTTGCCACCATAACTAGTAGCCTTCATTGCTTCCTTCCACTTTTGAAGGCTCAGTGTATGACATCAAGCAGAACATTTGAAGATAAAGCCATCCCCAGGTATATTGGGCTTCTAGTGCTCATTACAATAGATTTTAGCTTAACACATGCAATTTGTGCTCTCATTAGGCCATGTTCACACAGCACATTTTATGCAGCTATAAAATTAAAACAGATCTCATGGACAAAAAAAAAAAAAAAAAAAAAAAAAAAAAAAAGAGTTTACACATGTGAACATGGCTCAAGACTGCATGTGCTATAGTATCACATCAGCAAGATTTAGGATAATACTATAGTCAGATCAATAGCCGGCTCTGGTACCTCACACTGGGGACCATAGGCACAGCATCCTAACATATTGATGACAAGTTCTCCCTTTCCCTGGGTTACACCTCAATCCCCCACCAAACCTGTAGAAGACCCCACACCTCCATACTAACCTGCCCTGCCGCAGCCTCCAATTTCTCCAGAGACCTGGGGTCAAAGCCCCCACATTTGTAGATGAGGTGCCCAGTGGTGGTGGACTTCCCAGAGTCCACATGGCCAATGATGACCACATTCAGATGAGTCTTCATCTTCTCAGCCATTAATCCTCTTCTCACTCCTCACAGATCTCCTGCTCTGCCCTTGTGTGGTGAGGACAACTACTCTCAGCAGGGTTATGAAGCCTCAGTGATATCACATGGACCTTCCTCACCTGCAGACAATTTGGTTCTGAGAGGTCCAGGTTCTTCTAATTAAGTCTAGTCCCATTAACCCATTACTCACTCCATGATGAGGTCTGTCTCATATTCCAGAACTACCCAGCCGTCTCTGACGCTGCCGGAAACCATCATGGCGCCAAGTGGCCCCTTCCAAGTCCCATCACTACATGCGTTATATCAGGGGTGTCAAACTGCATTCCTCGAGGGCTGCAAACAGGTCATGTTTTCAGGATTTCCTTGTACTGCACAGGTGATAATTTAATCACCTACACAAATAATGAGTTGGTGATTAAAGGAAATCCTGAAAACATGACCTGTTTGCAGCCCTCGAGGAATGCAGTTTGACACCCCTGCGTTATATGCTTCCATTGATTTTGCAGTGATGTTTGACGCCTTTCTTTTCTAAAATTTACATTAAAAAAACACAATTTTGTTATTTATAAACTACAACAAAAAACAAAACAAATTGAGTGAACTCCACGTGTTTGTGATAATTATCACCTGAAAATGTGAATAAACCCCAAGGCTATGTTCCCACCATGAACTTTTTGATGTTACAGATTTTCCGCACCATTTCTGCGGCCATTAAACAAGTTTGATTATTTGCATTTTTTTTTCCAAAAATACACAGCTTTAAAAGTCCGTCAAATATTAGTTTCTGAGTTTTGATGATGCAGATTTTCAGCAAAAATTTAACGAGGATACTCGCGTTTTTGGGTTTGCGTTTTTAGCGCACTTTTGACTGCAGTTTTTGTCTTTTTTTTATGTGTCATGTTACAAATAAAGCTGCTTTGTTTTTGATACTTCCTGGTATTTGGCTTTGACAAAACTTTATTGATCTAATTTATGTGCGGATTACAAGCGTTTTTTAGCTGCGGATTTCGGCCTATAGGCCGGGATCACACATACGCGAGAGACGGCCGAGTTTTGCAGGTGAAAACCCAGCTCTGGCGCCGGCACTCCGGAGCGGAGCGTGCAGCCGCACAGCAATACATGGAGCCGCACGCTCCGCTCCGGAGTGCCGGCGCCAGAGCTGGGTTTTCACCTGCGAGACTGCCTTAGGGCATGTTCACACTGAGATTTTTTAATGTGGTTTTTGGAGCAGATTCAGTGTCAAAATCCGTAATTAAAAAAAATCTGCAAAACCATTCTTAACAAACTCCAACTCATTTACACATGTTGCCTTTTTTACCACTTGGTAGAACATGAAAATGCCACAAGTCAATTCGTTGACGTTCTTTCTGTTCATAAATCGCTGCCAAACCACGATTTTTATTTTTGTTTTTGCTGAGGATTTTTCATTGTTGGGCTATGTTCACACCAGGCTTTTTGCAGCGTTTTTTTTTCTTGCAAATGTTCAGCTGTGTTTTACAGCACCAGCAGAGTCTATGAGATTTCAGAAGTCTCCTGCACACACATTGTTTATTTTTTGTCAACAGGATTTTGCGCTTTGCATGTTTTTTTTGTACAATGGCGCATGTTACTTTTTTTTCAGTGTTTTTTTCTGCTTTTCTCAGTGTTTTTTTACCCATTGAAAGTAATGGGTTTTGAAAAACGCTGAAAATGCGCACCAAAAAAACGCTGAAAATCCACACCAAAAAACGCAGGTATCAGGTTTTGCAGCGTTTTTTGTGCTAAAACCTGATTAAATACATTGACATTATTTTTTCACAAGAGACAACTGCAGCATGACAAAAACACACAAAAAAAAACTCTGCAAGCAAAAGTGCTTTTTTCTACAGAAAAAAAAAGTGCTGTAAAAACACCTAGTGTGAACATAGCCTTGGACAGGTTTTTGTTGGGGAAACGTGCTACACTCCATATTGTACTTCAAGTAAAAAAAAAACACATCAAAACCTCACCAAAATAAAACTCGGACAAACTATGGAAAGGCTATGTTCACACATTGCATTTTTTTCCTGCATTTTTAATGTAAATTTTAAGCTGCTTACAAAAAGCAAATTTTGCTTAGTTTTTCCTTCATTTTTTGCTGCTTTTTTATTCCTGCATGTTGATAAAGTTTAGTGCCCCCCCACCAAAAAAAATCATGATACAACTTCCTAAAGGTTTTTTCACGAAAAAAAAACAGCAAAACCTACATTTTTGCACTTACTCAATGTTTCCTATGGGTGAAAAAAACACTGCAAAGATGCTGAAAAAACACTGAACGAAGTGACATGCTGCAGTTTTCCAAAACAGTCCGGAAAGAATAATAATAATCTCATAGACGTTGCGAGTACTGTAAAAAGCAGCTTAAAATTTGCAGAAAAAAACGCAGCAAAAAAAAAAAACCGTTGCAGCTTGTGAACATAACCTTAGATTTGGGTTTTTCAGCCAAAAAGCCATTGCGGCAATAATGCACAATTTTGAACACACCATGTGAATAAGCCGTTATGGTTCTTGCTAAATCGTAAGGAACATTTAGGGTATGATCACGCAAAGTTTTTATTTTATTTGGATTTTGGAGCAGATTCTGCTCCAAAATCCACATTGCATGAAAAACTGCTTCAAATACTCTATGAATAAGCGTCCCATTCTTCTATAAGGAGAAACGCGCGTTTGTGCCCATAATACACATGGTGCTGCGTCTTTTCCACGTGGAAGAAGCAACGAGTCAATTACTGAAGGTGTTTCTGTTTGAGAAAAAAAAACCTTTACGAATGTGAACGGTGACAACTGCAGCAAAAACTTAGGTGCAGTCTGCGTGTGTGCACTGAGCCAACAGTATACGGTGCAGCTTTTCCCAATGTATGCTGGGACAGCGCCATACGACCCCATTCACCAGACAGAAGCTATTAAAAAGTGTTCTTTAGGGTATGTGCACACGTTGCGGATTTTGCTGCAGATCCGCAGCGGTTTTGACGCTGCGGATCTGCAGCTGTTTTCTATGAGTTTACAGTACCATGTAAACCTATGGAAAACAAAATCCGCAGTGCACATGCTGCGGAAAAAAACGCTCAGAAACGCTGCGTTGTTTATTCCGCAGCATGTTCATTCTTTGTGCGGATTCCGCAGCGGTTTACTCCCGCTCCATAATAGGAATCCGCAGGTGTAAAACCGCAGGTGGAATCTGCAGGTGGTTTACCTGCGGATTTACAAAAACAGGTGCGGAAAAATACGCAGACATCCCACCTACGTGTGCACATACCCTTAAAGGGACAGGCGGAATATACAAAGAGTGTTTTGGAGATACTCGTGGTTTTAGCATAGAAATACTGATGAAAAATACTGATGTATGAAAGCCTTGGTGTGATCTGATTCTCCTGGATGAGAGATTGGTAGAACAAGTGAGGCGATGGAGAATAAAATTTCTCCATCTTTTCCATTGTGTGTATTTGCAGAAATCAGATTGCACTCGTATGACATCCAAGTGCAGTCCAATGTTTTCCACGCACCTATAGACTTGAATAGGTGTCCGATGTATCCCCAGCACAAAGGCCGAGGCTGCCGAGAAGAACAAACTTCATTTTCTCCCTGCTCTCCGGCCTTCACTGCAAAGAAACATATAGAATACGGTATACATCTTTTAAGAATGGGTCCCTATGGAAGCCGCATGTCTAGACGTCCATCTTGACTGTGGCCACCATCGGGCACATAACTCCTGAGCGTATTTGCCCGACATTGGGCACAAATGTAAAGTGCACCTGGCCTATAACACATCCAAAAGTGTCCCTTTTTTATTTTAAGCCCAAAAAAAAAAATGACTTAAAAAACTGTATGACTATACTCTAGTAAGAATTTGTTCGTGGTTTTTGAGTTTTTTTGTCTCCTATATTCACTTATTCAGCGATTTATACCTCGTGTATGATTAAACGCCAGCAAACGCGGTGTACGGGGTGATGCGTGACATTGTTTGCCGCCTTGCTTTATATTGGAACACATGTCGCTGTGAAGTCTTCACCTTAAGGCTACATTCCCACAAGGAGATTTTGGTGAGTTTTTTTTATGCTGCTTATCATTGAAAAAGAAAAAAAGCGCAAATCGACGATTTTATTTAACATCAAAAGTCCCTGATGTCTGAATAAGCCCTAAGGGTATGTGCACACGGATTCTGGAGGACTGCGGATTTTTCCGCAGCGGATTTGGAAAAACCGCAGTGCAAAACAGCTGCAGTTTTTACTGCGGATTTATCGCGGTTTCTACTGCGGATTCCGCTGCGGCGTTACACCTGCAGTTTTCTATTGGAGCAGGTGTAAAACCGCAGCGGAATCCGCACAAAGAATTGACATGCTGTGGAAAATAAACCGCTGCGTTTCCGCACGTTTTTTTCCGCAGCATGTGCACTGCGGATTTAGTTTCCCATAGGTTAACATGGTACTGTAAACTCATGGGAAACCGCTGCGGATCTGCAGCTGCGGATCCGCAGCAAAATCCGCATCGTGTGCACATACCCTAATTGTGTGAACAGACGCCTTGGGTTCTCATTGTAAGGCTATGTGCACACGTTGCGGATTTGCCCGCAGATCCGCAGCAGTTTTCCATGTGGTGTACAGTACCATGTAAACCTATGGAAAAGCAAATCGGCTGTGCATATGCTGCGGAAAACAACGCGCGGAAACACAGCATTGTTTTTTCCGCAGCATGTCAATTCTTTGTGCAGATCTGCAGCGTTTCTGCACCCATTGACTTCCATTGTGTCAGGCCAATCCGCAGCAAAACCGCATCAAAAACGCACCTGCGCTTTCTGCCAAGAGGTGCGGATTCAGTGCGGAAAAATCCGCAGGCAAATCCGCAACATGTGCACAGGGCTGATCCTGGGATCACAGGTGAAGTGATGATTAACAGCTGATTCCTAGGCGGGGGTCACACTGGACTGGGTACGATTCCAAGAGACCTTTTTCACAAGATGGTTCAAAACTGTTCGCAACTTCGTATGATGCCACCAAAAATTGCTGCAGTTTTGCAGTGTAGGTTTTGACTGATTTTAAACTGCAGCGCTAGAACCAGAATCTGGAACAGTGTGGTAAAATAATGGGGGGCTTTGGTGCAGTTTTTTTGTTGTTGCCATTTTTGATAAAACCAGAATCTGGAACAGTGTGGTAAAATAATGGGGGGCTTTGGTGCAGTTTTTTTTTTTTGCCATTTTTGATAAAACCAGAATCTGGAACAGTGTGGTAAACTAATGGGGGGCTTTGGTGCAGTTTTTTTTCCTTGCATTTTTGACAGCGCAGTATAAACGTGCCCTATACAGAGCTGGGAATGTGATGGACTTCGATGGCGCAAGACAAAAGGGATATTCACGTGTGGATGAAGAAGCAGGGCTCGTTAGTTCACGTTTCACCGTTAGGCTGGAGCTACACTACGACCCGTCACGCGTCCAATGTTTGCTCGGTGTCGCAACGCAAAATAAGTGTATGGGGTCGTATTGGGACCCTGACATGCAACCTGCGGGACGCCCGGGGGCGCAATGAGACCCCATTTGCTTGTAAGCGGTGCAATGTGGAGGCGATACATGGGGAACGTTGTTACGGCTAATACGCTGTGCAGCCACAACTTTAAAAAATGTACCAGAAATTCGGATTATGAAAGGCGGCGCCAGGGTACGCTCACACGCCGTCTTTTTTAAGCTGTCAAAAAGAGTGAGGTTTTTAAGCGGAAACTGCTTTGGGTAGCACTGGCATTTCTTGGCATTTTTTTCAGTCGTGAATAGTGAGGAGAGAGTTTGCTCAGATAAGGTGTCATCTAGGCATGCTTGGGGCCTAATCAAGCATTTTGGCGTGCTCAAATAACATGTTCAAGTCCCCGCGGCTCCATGTGTTGCGGCTGTCGAACAGCTGCGGGGACTCGAGCATAGTATTTGAGCACGCGCCAAAGCACTCGAGCATGCTCGGGTATCACTAGCTCTGAAGCATTTTTTGTTATTTTTTTTTGTTCAGTTTTCTTTTTGTTTATTTTCATTATTTTATTATATTATTTTTCATTTTATTGTTTTAGGCGTTTTACATAAAGGTCTTTTTGAGTTTTTTTTTTTTTTTCTGCTGGTTTTGTTTTGCTTTTTTTAGAAAAATACCCCTACAATCAAATATTGGCAGAAATGCATAAAAACCTGTCTAAGGGTATGTTCACACATTGCGTTTTTGCAGTGTTTTTTTTTTGTCAGCGTCTTTTTATGCAAATTTTCAGCTGCATTTCACAGTAACAGCAAAGTCAATGAGATTTCAGAAATCTCATGCACACACATTGTATATTTTTTTTTTCCCCTGACAAAATGCAGCATGTCACTTCTTTCAGCGTTTTTCACCCATTGAAAGCAATGGGTAGCCGCAAAAAAACTAAACAAAAAGCGCAGAAGAAAAAAAAGAGCAAAACCTTGTTTTTGTAAGCAGCTTAAACTTGGCATAAAAAACGCAATGTGTGAACATAGCCTAAAATTAATACTATGTTGCCCTTAGCAACCAATCACAGAGCAGCTTCCATTTCATATCCTGCTCTTAAAAAATGAAAGCCGCTCTGTGATCGGTTGCTTTGAGCAACAGACAGGGATTTTTTTTTTTGACAGCGACTCAAATCTTCCCCATTGTATCTACGTTACTCCAGAAAAATATATAGGGGATCAATTACTAACACAGGACCGGCCTTGTTTATTATAGAAACCAATCAGAACTCCGTTTTCATTTCTTCAGCTGCTGAGCAAAAAATAAAGCCTCTTCATGATTGGTTGCTATGGACAACGAGGCCTACTTGCTGTTATTTTTGATCATAAAGGCCCCAATGTTTGATCTGTTTTACATCTTTAATAATAAAGTTCAAATTCAGTTTCCTTTGTCATTTTTCTCAATTAGTAGTGAATAATGGCTGCCATATAAACAGCATCCGTGTGGCCGCCACTGTGCTGTGCGACCATTGTGTATAAGCTGTTAGCAACCTACTCCTAGGGCCCAGTTTGTTATTGCACTTTTTTGTCATGTTGTTAATGTTTTTTTGCCTTTTTATTAGTGCCTTTTCTAAGCCCATCTAAAATGCGTTTGCCTGTTGTTCTTTTTTACGTTCGCCATTGTGATCGGGGTTTTGTGTTTCCGATATTTTCTGCTCATTCACATCCCCCCACCAATCCTCAACTGGATCAATAATTTCCATCTTTTTCTGCGTCATTTTAGTGGAAATTGCGATTATTTTTTATTTTTTTTGCTTTGAAAAGAAATAAATCACATTTTTCGTTTTTTTTCTATATTTATTAACCGTGGTCGCCATTTTGAAAAAGTTTGGGGAAAAAAAAAAAAAAAAAAATTAGCGAAAAGGTGAAAAAAAAGGAGTTTATAGTAAAAGCAGATGATGAATCAGGCACACAACCCCGTCCAGTTGAAGTATTTGGGCCCCAATAAAAAAATCTCCACCAGGCTCCCAACTATCACAGATCTTTAAGGGTATGTGCACACGTAGAATGGTCCTTTGCGGACTTGATAAATCCGCAGGGCAAAAACACTGCGTTTTTCCTGCAAGGAAGGTGAGAGATCAGCCTAAAACTACACGGGGGGAACTTAATGTTCTCAAGGCAGCTGGGACCACAGTCACTAAGAAAACCATTGGTAACACATCATACTGTAAAGGTTTAAAATCCTGCAGTGCCCGCAGGGTCCCCCTGCTGAAGAAGGCACATGTGCAGCCCATCAGAACTTTGCCAATGAACACCTGGATGATTCTGTGAGTGATTGGGAGAAGGTGCTGTGGTCGGATGAGACAAAAATTGAGCTCTTTGGCATTAACTCAACTCGCCGTGTTTGGAGGAAGAGAAATGCTGCCTATGACCCAAAGAACACCATCCCCACTGTCAAGCATGGAGGTGGAAACATTATGTTTTTGGCTTGTTTCTCTCCTAAGGTCACAGGACTACTTCACTGCATCAATGGAAGAATGGATGGAGCCATGTACTGTAAAATCCTGAGTGATAACTTCCTTCCCTCCGCCAGGACTTTAAAAATGGGTCATGGCTGGGTCTTCCAGCAAGACAATGACCAAAACATAAAGTCAAAGCAACAAAGGAGTGCCTCAAAAAGAAGCACATTAAGGTCATGGAGTGGCCTAGCCACTGCATAGGCAGCGTCAATAGTAAAAACTTGGTCACACAGGGTTAATAGCGGCGGTAACGGAGTGAGTTACCCGCGGCATAGCGCGGTCCGTTACCGCTGGCATTAACCCTGTGTGAGCGGTGACTGCGGGGAGTATGGAGCGGTGCCAGGCACTGACTGCAGGGGAGTAGGGAGGAACTAATTGGACTGTGGCCGTCGCTGATTGGTCGCGACAGCCATGACAGGCAGCTGGCGAGACCAATCAGGGAATTAATATCCGTGACAGAAAGAAAGAAAGGACAGACGGAAGTGACCCTTACACAATTATATAGTAGATGTGTGTGTGTGTGTGTTTGGATGAATATTTCCTTTGAAAACGATGTATAAATGACATAGAGAACTGCTGTATGCTAAAATCGCACTGCACTCGGATGTAAATCGGACGCTAGGTGTGAATACTCGCATGACACTCGTTGACTCTCGGCAGGAGACTCGGACGGTCTCTTCGCACGGTCAGTGTGACTCCGGCCTCCGGTCTGTATGAGCTTGTATTAGATGAATGAGCCTGTATTAGATGAATGAGCCTGTATTAGATGAATGAGCCTGTATTAGATGAATGAGCCTGTATTCGGTCTGTCTAGTTTACAGGTCTGATCTGGGGTCTGTACTCCTCTTGGGGGACTGGTTTGGAGTCTATTTACAGTAGTTTTGGATGATTGGTTTGGGGTCTGTCTTTGCTTCGGGATCTGATCTGAGGTTTGCATTAGCTTAGGGGGTTTCTTTTGGGGTCTTTATCAGTGTGTCATCTGATCTGGGGTCTGGATTGGCTTTGGTTGGTTTAGTTTTCATCTGTAGTTGTTCAGGGTTCAGGTCTGAGGACTGGGTGTATTCTGTACAGTGATTTTTGTGTCGGGGGCTCACATGCATTACTTGTTATACAAATGCTTCAGGCAGTGTCATACTTTGAGCAATGCCCATGACACCTCTCTCTTCAGAATCTCCCCATGTCCCTGGAGAACTGGCTATGCTGTACAGCTCTGGCCCTTTGGAGATGCCCGATCAGTAAGTCATCCATTGCTGACACTGGGGACACATTGGGGAATTGCTATGTATGCAATTGTCTGCCCTCTTCCTGCAGCACGGTGCCCACCTGTCCAGGCCAGCGGTAACCCCTGCGTGTCCGGCAGCAGGGAGGGTGAGGCTGGGGAAGGTGAGCTTCCTCTTCCTCCATCATGTGTCTCTTCCTTTTATAGAGATATTTCTCCTCAGCAGATCTCAGCCTCTGACGCTCAGATTCACCGACCCGGAAGCTCCTGACAGCAGAAATCAGAAGAAGGAGACGCTGAGAGCAGCCTGCAGCCCCCCGAGGGTCCGGCACTGAGGGTCCGGCACACAGGTACATCACCCCTGCATCCAGCAATGCACTGATGAGGGGGAGGGCAGCAGATGGGGGCAGAGTATACAGAGGGTATATAGTGTATACAGAGGGTGTATAGTGTATACAGAGGGTATATAGTGTATACAGAGGGTATATAGTGTATACAGAGGGTATATAGTGTATACAGAGGGTATATAGTGTATACAGAGGGTATATAGTGTATACAGAGGGTATATAGTGTATACAGAGGGTATATAGTGTATACAGAGGGTATATAGTGTATACAGAGGGTGTATAGTGTATACAGAGGGTATATAGTGTATACAGAGGGTATATAGTGTATACAGAGGGTATATAGTGTATACAGAGGGTATATAGTGTATACAGAGGGTATATAGTGTATACAGAGGGTATATAGTGTATACAGAGGGTATATAGTGTATACAGAGGGTATATAGTGTATACAGAGGGTGCAGGAATATGGCACCTGCTGTGTGAGATGTGACTGTGCTGGGTGGATGGCAGGAAGCATCTCAGTGACGCAATCTGTGTGCAAATATATAAATATATATATATATATATATATATATATATATATATATATATATATATATATATATATATATATATATCAGTGTCTGCACCTCGCCTATCACATGTCACACCAGAAAGCCAGAATATGCAACATCTACACACATATACAGTACATATATACACTTACATTCACATACAGCAGGTACATACACATACAGTACATATATACAGTACATATATACACCTACATACACACATACAGTACATATATACACCTACATACACATACAGCAGGTACATACACATACAGTACATATATACACCTACATACACATATATAGGACATATATATACCTACATACACATACAGTACATATATACACCTACATACAGTACATATATACACCTACATACACACATACAGTACATATATACACCTACATACAGTACATATATACACCTACATACACATACAGTACATATATACACCTACATACACACATACAGTACATATATACACCTACATACACATACAGTACATATATACACCTACATACACACATACAGTACATATATACACCTACATACAGTACATATATACACCTACATACACATACAGTACATATATACACCTACATACACACATACAGTACATATATACACCTACATACACATACAGCAGGTACATACACATACAGTACATATATACACCTACATACAGTACATATATACACCTACATACACATATACAGTACATATATACACCTACATACACATATACAGTACATATATACACCTACATACACATACAGCAGGTACATACACATACAGTACATATATACACCTACATACAGTACATATATACACCTACATACACACATACAGTACATATATACACCTACATACACATACAGCAGGTACATACACATACAGTACATATATACACCTACATACAGTACATATATACACCTACATACACACATACAGTACATATATACACCTACATACACATACAGTACATATATACACCTACATACACATACAGCAGGTACATACACATACAGTACATATATACACCTACATACAGTACATATATACACCTACATACACATATACAGTACATATATACACCTACATACACATATACAGTACATATATACACCTACATACACATATACAGTACATATATACACCTACATACACATATATAGGACATATATATATACCTACATACACATACAGTACATATATACACACATTACATATATACACCTACATACACATACAGCAGGTACATACACATACAGTACATATATACACCTACATACAGTACATATATACACCTACATGCACACATACAGTACATATATACACCTACATACACATATACAGTACATATATACACCTACATACACATACAGCAGGTACATACACATACAGTACATATATACACCTACATACAGTACATATATACACCTACATACACACATACAGTACATATATACACCTACATACAGTACATATATACACCTACATACACATACAGCAGGTACATACACATACAGTACATATATACACCTACATACAGTACATATATACACCTACATACACATACAGCAGGTACATACACATACAGTACATATATACACCTACATACAGTACATATATACACCTACATACACATATACAGTACATATATACACCTACATACACATATACAGTACATATATACACCTACATACACATATATAGGACATATATATATATACCTACATACACATACAGTACATATATACACACATTACATATATACACCTACATACACATACAGCAGGTACATACACATACAGTACATATATACACCTACATACAGTACATATATACACCTACATGCACACATACAGTACATATATACACCTACATACACATACAGCAGGTACATACACATACAGTACATATATACACCTACATACAGTACATATATACACCTACATACACATACAGCAGGTACATACACATACAGTACATATATACACCTACATACAGTACATATATACACCTACATACACATATACAGTACATATATACACCTACATACACATATATAGGACATATATATATACCTACATACACATACAGTACATATATACACACATTACATATATACACCTACATACACATATATAGTACATATATACACCTACATACACATATACAGTACGTATATACACATACAGTACATACAGTATATACACACCTGGTTATACAATACACTACGTACAACAGATGAAAACAGTATTGAACACGTCACTAAATTTCTAATAAAATATATTTCTAAAGGTGTTATTGACATGAAATTTTCACCAGATGGCGGCAACAATCCATCCAATCCTCACAGGCAAACAAATCAAACCATAGATGTCCATAAATTATGTGTAATAATGAGAAATGACAGCAAGAAAATGTATTGAACACGCTTACTGAAATTTATGTAATACTTTTTATAAAAGCCTTTGTGGGTGATGAAGCTTCAAGACGTTTCTTGTTTAGAGAAAGTAGTCGCAGACATTACTCAGGTGTGATTTTGGCTCATTCTTCCACACAAACACTCTTCATATCCTGAAGCTTCTGTGGGCTCCTTCTATGAACTCTGAGCTTTAGTTCCTTCCAAACATTTTCTATAGGATTCAGGTCCGGTGATCTGCTTGGCCATTCTTGCAGTTGTATTCTCTTTTTCTGAAATTAATTGAGAGTTTCATTGACTGTGTATTTGGGATCATTGTTTTGCTGAAATTTCCACCCTCATTTCCTCTTCATCATACTGGTAGATTGCAGCAGATTTTTATCAAAAGGGTCTCTGTACATTTGTCCATTCATCCTTCCTTCAATTATATGAAGTTTGTCAGTGCTACATGCCGAAAAACAGCCCCACACCATGATGTTCCCACCTCCACACTTCACTGTTGGTGTGGTGTTTTAGGGATGATTTGCAGTGCCTTCTGGCCTCCAAACATAATGTGTATTATGGCATCCAAGCAGTTTAATATTGGTCTCATCTGACCAGATTGTATTCTCCCATTATTTCACAGGCTTGTCTAAACGTTGTTGACCAAACTGTTAACACGCTTGAACATGCTTTTTGTTCAGGAATGGATTATTGCGTGGTGAGCGTACATACAGGCCACGTGGAGGTTGAGTGCATTACTTATAGTTTTCATTGAAACAACTGCACCTTCTGATTCCAGGTCTTTCAGTAGCTCTCCATAGGTGATCCTTGGCTCTTGGACAACTCTTCTGATAATTCTTAACACTCTTGCATCTTGCAAATTTTGCGGGGAGTACCTAGTCGTGTCTTATGGTGAAATTATATTCTTTCCACTTCCAGATTATGGCCCCAACAGTGCTCACTAAAACCTTCAGTTGTGTAGAAATTTTTTTGTAACCAATGCCATCAATATGTTTTGCAACAATAAGGTTGTGAAGGTCTTGAGACATCTCACTGGTTTTACCCATTATGAGATGTTTCTTATGTGACACCTTGGTAATGAGACATCTTTTTATAAGCCATCAGCTGATATTATTTGTCACTTATAGGTTGGATTGCTTTCTAATTACTGGTTGATCTCAGCTGTGACTTTCCATGGCTTTTTGAACCTCTTTCTTCATGTGTTCAATACTTTTTCCCTTTGTCATTTCTCATTAGTACGCTTAATTTATGGACATCTGTGGTGATTTCTTTGTGTGGATTGGATGAGCTGTTACCGACATCTGGTAAGAACTTCATGTCAATAACACTATTAGAAATAGATTTACTCTACATACATAGACAGTCACAATGCTAGCTACATCCCTGACCCACACAGCTAACCGGCTCATATATACATAAAAATAAACTCAAAGCTGGATTATTATACTCATACATACGTAAAGCTTTATGCATTGAATCCTTCATACAAGCGCACACACATCTGTATGCTTACATTCATTCATACAAACACTCTCTCTCGCGCACATACACCTAGATGTTTGTGTATATATATATATATATATATATATATATATATATATATATATATATATATATATATATATACACACAGAAGATACACACCTAAATAAATACATAAATGCAGCTTACACACATGGTCAAAATTATTGGTACCCCTCATTTGATGACAGAAAACCCCACAATGGTCACAGAAATAACTTGAATCTGACAAAAGTAGTAATAAATTAAAGATCTATGAAAATGAGCAAATGGAAGTCAGACATTGCTTTTCAACCATGTTTCCATGGAATAAAAAAAAATAAAACTGATGAAATCGGCCTGGACAGAAATGATGGGACCCTGAACTTCATATTTTGTTGCACGACCTTTTGAGGCAATCACTGCAATCATACGATTCCTGTACTGTCAATGAGATTTCTGCTCCTCTCCGCAGGTATTTTGGCCCACTCCTCAAGAGCAAACTGCTCCAGTTGTCTCCTGTTTGAAGGTTGCCTTTTCCAGACGCCATGTTTCAGCTCTTTCCAAAGATGCTCAATAGGATTTAGGTCAGGGCTCATAGAAGGCCACTTAAGAATAGTCCAGTGTTTTCCTCTTAGACATTCTTGGGTGTTTTTAGCTGTGTGATTTGGGTCGTTATCTTGTTGCAAGACCCAGGACTGATACCACGCTTTCTGACACTGGGCAGCACATTTCTCTCTAGAATCCCTTGATAATCTTGAGATTTTATTGTACCCTGCACAGATCCTAGTCACCCTGTGCCAGATGCAGCAAAGCAGCCCCAGAACATAACAGAGCCTCCTCCATGTTTCACAGTAGGGACAGTGTTCTTTTCTCGATATGCTTCATTTTTCCATCTGTGAACATAGAGCTGATGTGCCTTGCCAAAAAGTTCCATTTATGTCTCATCTGTCCATAGGATATTTTCTCAGAAGCTTTGTGGCTTGTCAACATGTAGTTTGGCAAATTCCAGTCTGTTTTTTTTATGATTTTTTTTCAACAACGGTGTCCTCCTTTGTCGTCTCCCATGAAGTCCACTTTGGCTCATACAATGACGGATGGTGCGATCTGACACTGATGTTCCTTGAGCTTGAAGTTCACATTGAATCTGTTTAGATGGTTTTCTGGGCTCTTTTGTTACCATTCGTATTATCCGTCTCTTTGATTATTCATCAATGTTCCTCCTGCGGCCACGGCCAGGGAGGTCGGCTACAGTCCCATGGATCTTACATTTCTGAATAATATGTGCAGCTGTAGTCACAGGAACATCAAGCTGCTTGGAGATGGTCTTATAACTTTTAACTTTAACATGTTTGTCTATAATTTTCTTTCTAATCTGAGACAACTCTTTCCTTCGCTTCCTCTGGTCCATGCTGAGTGTGATACTCACCATGTCACCACACAGCACAGTGAGTATCTGTAGCCCTATATACCGGCCACTCACTGATTCCAGGACCGTAGACACCTGTGATGGTAGTTAGTGGACACACCGGGATTTATCATGTCCCTTTTGTCACATTATTTTCAGGGGTCCCATCATTTCTGTCCAGGCCGATTTCAGGAGTTTTATTTATTTTTTTTATTTTGTGGAAGCATGGTTGAAAAGCAATGTCTGACTTTTATTTGTTCATTTTCATAGATTTTTAATTTATTATGACTTTTGTCAGATTCAAGATATTTCTGTGACCATTGTGGGTTTTTCTGTCATTAAACGAGGGGGACCAACAATTTTGACCACTTGTGTACATACACACATAATAGATAAACGCAGCTGGATGAATACATGCAGACACATAAATGCATTCATATACATACAGTTAAACATACACATTAATATTCACAGATACATGCACACACAACTACACATACACACCAACATACAGTGGCATGTAAAAGTTTGTGCACCCCTGGTTAAAATTACTGTTATTGTGAACAGTTAAGCAAGATGAAGATGAAATGATCTAAAAAAGGCCTAAAGTAAAAGATGACACATTTCCTTTGTATTTTAGGCAAAAAAAAATATTTATTTAGTCAGTTTTTACAAAAAGAAAACTGGGTCGATGCAAAAGTTTGGGCACCCTAGGAGATTTGTGTGCTCAATTACCTTTGACCAAGGTTTCAGACCTTAATTATCTTGTTAGGGTTATGGCTTGTCCACTATCATCATTAGGAAAGGTCAGGTGATGCAAATTTCCCAGCTTTATAAAAACCCAGCCTCCTCTAACCTTGCGCCAAAAAAAAACAGCAGCCATTGGTTCTTCTAAGCAGCAGCCTAGCACTCTGAAAATGAAAATGGTGGAGGCCACAAAGCAGGAGAAGCTATAAGAATATAGCAAAGCGTTTTCAAGTTGTCCTTTCCTCAGTTCAAAATGTAATTAAGCAATGGTGGTTAACCAGGAACAGTGGAGGTTAAGATAAGGCCTGGAAGACCAAGCTAAGTATCAGTGAGAGCTCATCATAGTATTGCTAGAGAAAAAAAATCAGAACCCCTGTTTGATTGCAAAAGACCTTCAGAAAGATTTATTAGACTCTGGAGTTGTGGTACATTGTTCTACTGTTCAGCGACACCTGCACCAATATGGCCTTCATGGAACAGTCATCAGAAGAAAACCTCTCCTGTGTTCTCACCATAAAATTCTGCGTCACAAGTATGAAAAACTTCTAAGCAAGCCTGATGCATTTTGAAAACAAGTCCTGTGGACCGATGGAGGTTAAAATAGAGCTCTTTGGCCACAATGATTGGAGAAAAAAGGGCGCAGAATTTGAGGAAAAGAACATCTCTCCGACCATTAAGCATGGGGGTGAATGAATCATGCCTTGGGATTGTGTTGCAGCCAATGGCACAGGGAACATTTCATGGGTACAGGGAAGAATGGATTCAATTACATTTAAACAAATTCTTGATGTAAACATAACACCATCTGTAAGAAAAGCTGACGTTAAAAAGAGAATGGCTTCTACAAATGGATAATGATCCTAAACACACGTCAAAATCCACAATAGACGACCACAAATGGCGCAAGCTGAAGGTTTTACAATGGCCCTCACAGTCCCCTGATCTGAACATCATTGAAAATTTGTTGCTAGACATCAAAATAGCAGAGGATGCAAGATGACCCAGGAATCTCACAGAACTGGAATCAAACTTTTGCATCAGCCCATTTTTCTTTTTGTAATTCTTAAAATGTAAAAGATGGAGAAAAAAAATAAATAAATATATATATATATATATATATATATATTTGCCTAAAATACATAGGAAATGTGTCATCTGCAATGTTAGGCCTTTTAGAGATCATTACATCTTCAACTTGAATAACTGTTCATAATGGGAGTAATTTTCAGCAGGGGTGCCCAAACTTTTACCTGCCACTGTACACTCCCGACAGCTAGATCCTGGCTCAGAAGCTGATAATTGTGGCCCAAACAATTAGTATTTTCTGTGATGTTCTTTGTGTTTCGCTCCTTCTCTTCACCCCTCTGGTGTCTGGTTCTTGTTTCCTCTCGCTCTGTTCACGACCACTGGAACTGTAAAATAAGAGGATTTGGGGAGGTACCTCTGATACGTGCGGCGGGGGAACATGTGTGTATGGTATGTGTCAGCTGATGGATACAATGTAACAGTATCACACCGTGATATCCCATGTCTGTAGCCTGTGATACATTGTTGCAATTATTGATTTCATTTCTTTGTTACATTATTGCTTTTCTTTTCGTGACCTCTGATATATTTGTATCAGATCACATTAAATCACAACTTTCCTCAGCGATGGCCCAATTTTTTTCAGCACTAGCAAATTGAAATGGTGGCTTTTTTTGTTGGCCTCTGATGGGTTTGTATAGGGCCACACATGATATCTCGTTGACCTCTGTGACATTGAACATGCTGATTGTTTCCTGTTTGGTTTCGGCACCGTAGCTGGAATTGGCAAATACCGTAATAATCACTGAATTGTCCTTTGTCGTTTATCATCACTTGCTAAGTGTCTTAATTATTAACTGTTTAGACGCTGGTTTGCTAATCATCCTCCAGTACTGTAGTAAGGTGTCCTTTGCCTATATTGTGTTGCGTCCATTGTATGTTCTGCAGGAGCCAGGGATAAGTTATATAATGGATGTGTGATATGTGTGCAGGAATTACCATTCCTACTGATTTTTCATGCTAGCTAATGCAGGGCAATCCAAGCAAAATTTAGTAATTGGCTGATAGAAATAACCCTTTAATGCCTATCCCCATATAGTGTGTACTAATTACTGATATATTTATTGGTTGGAAGCGATCACATGATCTCTAGATAATGGGTTGCCTGTAGACACTGTTTTTTTGGAATGACTGCGCGATGTATCATTCTGACAGGGCTTCACAATCTGGACATCAGCTTGCTTACATAGATCTCCAGTGATCCCTTGCTTGCAGGACGTAAGCGGCAGGGATCCAAAACTGACCAAAGAAACACCCCGCCCCCTTACCTGGTGAGGTCACTGCTGGGCTTCCCAAATTTTGGATCCATACCCATGGTATTTTCAGACTGTCCTGTCCCATCGAAAAACAGTAGGAGTCACTCTTTAAAAATCCATTTTCTTCTGCTCTCAGTGATCCATTGCTTGAGAAACCTAAGCGGAAAGGAACCAAAACTGACCAGACAAACATCCTCCCCATTTCTTGGTGAGGTCACTGCTAAGTTTCCCAGATTTTGGATCCATACCCATGGTATTTTCAGACTATTATATCCCTTCGAACAACATGAGGAGTCACCCTTTAAAAATCCATTTTCTTCTGCTCTCAGTGATCCCTTGCTTGCGAAACCTAAGCGGAAAGGTTCCAACACTGACCAGAGAAACATCCCCCATTTTCTGGGTGAGGTCACTGCTGGGCTTCCCATTTAGGGTCCATTCCCATGGTATTTTCAGACTATCCAGTCCCTTTGAACAACAGGAGGAGTCACTCTTTAAAAATCCATTTTCTTCTGCAGAAATCCCAAACTGACCAGAGAAACATCATTCTTCTTTTCCTAGTCAGGTCCCTGCTGGAGTTCACAGATTTTGGATCCTAACCCATGGTATTTTCAAACTATCCTGTCCCTTCAAACAACAATTGGAGTCACTCTTTAGAAATACTGTTTTCTTTAAACATGGAGGAAAAGCGTCTTTGAGGAAATATTTGGAGCCTAAGGAGTAGTTTAAGGCTCCGAGCCACGGTGCTAAAACTTTACTTCGGTCTGTGTATGAGCTATCGTATATACAGTATATATTTCCTTAGCAAGAGGAAAAATACACTTATTATATTATTATGCATTTTTATAATATGCCATCACATGCAGTGCTATGGCTTTACGAAATCATGGGGCCTCTCATATTTTGGGGCCCACAAACACGTGCAACCTTTGCACTATATTATATATATATATATATATATCACAGTATATGGGATTTCTTCTAGAGGGTCAATGACGATGATCCCTCGCCTACTAGTCTCAGTTATCATACTAACTGCCCATGTTCTGTGGCCTAGGGCCTGGTTAAAAAAAAAACACATAAACCCCACGGCAGAATTCCACTTTTTTCACATTTCCATCCCACTTGGATTCTTTTTCTATCTTCCACTATATTACATGGTAAAGTAAATGGTGTCATTCAAAACTACAACTCGCTTCAGAAAAAAAAAAAGATCTCATGCGGAAGAATAAAAAGTTAAAAGGGTATTGCCATCTCCAAGATCCTATCCCAATATGTATTTGATATGATAATAATAATATTAGCCAATACCTCCAATGAGAAATGTAGTATAGTTCTTCTGATTAGCTATGTCGCTTAGCCTATGTGCAGGGAACGAAGTAGCTTAGGTATCCATAGTAACACTAACAGCCAACTAACTGTCACTGTATGAGTGGATACCTAAGCTACTGCAATTCCCTGCACATGGGCTAAGCGACGTAGCTAATCAGAAGAACTATACTACATTTCTAATTGGAGGTGTTTGCTAATGTAGAAAACGTCTGACCTCTGTAATTGCAAACAAAGGTTTCTGCACCAAATATTAAGTTCTATTTTTCTATTGTATCAAATACTTATTTCATGCAATAAAATGCAGCAGAGACGTCTTATGTAACAGAGATCTCATCACCTCCCGGCTCAGGGATGAACTAACATGTCGCCTCCATATTTCTCGTCTCTACACTACCTGTGTCATTTAAAGGGGTTTTCATGTTTGGAAAAAGTATCATATATCCGATTAGTTAACGCGGAGATATTACAGAGGGCGTCCTTGTCCTTGTCCTCGTGTCCTGCCCAGAGCGGAGACCGGCTGCAAAG
The DNA here is from genome assembly GCF_032444005.1 of Ranitomeya imitator. Classification (NCBI taxonomy): domain Eukaryota; kingdom Metazoa; phylum Chordata; class Amphibia; order Anura; family Dendrobatidae; genus Ranitomeya; species Ranitomeya imitator. Next base: position 535,604,035 of record NC_091287.1, on the reverse strand, counting down.
TGTCTCTCTCTGGAGGACCCGGCTTGTCCTGCCTTATACTGACAACCCGCCAATGTGAATGGACACTGTGTAATGCTTCATATCTCCTGTGGTGGCGCTCTAGAGATCTTGGAACAATTTATATTTCCCCAAAAATTACAACTGATCTCTGTGTAATCTGCCTGATATCTCACCACAGCAAAATCAGAAGAGTCATAGGACTGCAGCACCGGAGGGGGGGGACAATGTGGCTGTTTAATGCGGGTTTCTAGCCTTCTAAAATTGACAGCTTATCCCTAAATGAAGCCATCAATATTACATTAGAGGGAATTCTTAGCACTCCGCTGATAGGCTGTGTGAGCACCGCTGCATGATCAGTGTTTACATCGCTTGCAGGCTGGTTTCACTTCTAAAGCATGCAGAACAGTGAGTGCAGCTCTGAAGTATAATACAGGAGGTAACTCAGGATCAGAAATGTAATGTATGTACACAGTGACTGCACCAGCAGAATAGTGAGTGCAGCTCTGGGGTATAATACAGGATGTAACTCAGGATCAGTAATGTAATGTATGTACACAGTGACTGCACCAGCAGAATAGTGAGTGCAGCTCTGGAGTATAATACAAGATATTACTCAGGATCAGTAATGTATGTACACAGTGACTGCACCAGCAGAATAGTGAGTGCAGCTCTGGGGTATATGTTGTGAATTCTGTGGCAGAGCTCCCTCTTGTGGTCACAAGTGGTACTTCGGCTGATTCTCTCTGTGATCTTCCGTTGGTGGAGAAAAGTGGTACTGCGGCTTCTGAGTTTCCTTCCTCAGGTGATGTGGTGAAGTCGTTAGGTGCTACCCTATTTAACTCCACCTGGTGCTTGGATCCTTGCTTCCAGTCAATGTTCTAGTATTGGACCTGTTTCCTCCTGGAGGATCGTTCCTGTGGCCTGCTGATCTGCATAGCTAAGTTCCTCTTGCTATTTGTTTGCTGTTTTTTCTATTCCAGCTTGTCAATTTGTTTTTTTCTGCTAGCTGGAAGCTCTGGGACGCAGAGGGTGTACCTCCGTGCCGTTAGTTCGGTACGGAGGGTCTTTTTGCCCCCTTTGCGTGGATTTTGTAGGGTTTTGTGTTGACCGCAAAGTTGCCTTTTCTATCCTCGCTCTGTTCAGGAAGTTGGGCCTCACTTTGCTAAATCTATTTCATCTCTACGTTTGTCTTTTCATCTTGACTCACAGTCATTATATGTGGGGGCTGCCTTTTCCTTTGGGGTATTTCTCTGAGGCAAGGTAGGCTTATTTTTCATCTTCAGGCTAGCTAGTTTCTCAGGCCGTGCCGAGTTGCATAGGTAGCGTTAGGCGCAATCCACGGCTGCCTCTAGTTGTGTTGGAGAGGATTAGGGATTGCGGTCAACAGAGTTCCCACGTCTCAGAGCTCGTTCTTATTTTTTGGGTTATTGCCAGGTCACTGTATGTGCACTGACCTCTATGTCCATTGTGGTACTGAATTACCAGCCATAACAGTACTGGAAGCCAAAAGTACTAATGATTCTCAATAGAGGGAAAAAAGAAGTTCTGAGACCATTTTTTTTCTTTGCACTGTGTTTTGTCTTTTTTTTTTCCCCTAGACATTTGGGTGGTTCAGGACACAGGTGTAGCAATGGACATTAAAGGTCTGTCATCATGTGTGGATCAGCTCACGGCAAGAGTACAAAGTATTCAAGACTTTGTGGTTCAGAATTCTATGTTAGAACCGAGAATTCCTATTCCTGATTTGTTTTTTGGAGATAGAACCAAATTTCTGAGTTTCAAAAATAATTGCAAACTATTTCTGGCTTTGAAACCTCGCTCCTCTGGTGACCCAGGTCAACAAGTTAGGATCGTTATTTCTTTTTTGCGTGGCGACCCTCAGGACTGGGCATTTTCTCTTGCGTCAGGAGATGCTGCATTATGTAATATTGATGCGTTTTTCCTGGCGCTCGGATTGCTGTACGATGAGCCTAATTCTGTGGATCAGGCAGAGAAGAATTTGCTGGCTCTGTGTCAGGGTCAGGATGAAATAGAGGTATACTGTCAGAAATTTAGAAAGTGGTCCGTACTCACTCAGTGGAATGAAGGTGCGCTCGCAGCTATTTTCAGAAAAGGTCTCTCTGAAGCCCTTAACCCCTTAGCGACCGCCGATACGCCTTTTAACGGCGGCCGCTAAGGGTACTTAAACCACAGCGCCGTTAATTAACGGCGCTGTGGAAAAAGTCCATAGCGCCCCCCAGAGGCCGATTTTCTCCGGGGTCTCGGCTGCCGGGGGTAGCCGAGACCCCAGAGAACATGATTTGGGGGTTTTTTAACCCACCCCGCATTTGCGATCGCCGGTAATTAACCGTTTACCGGCGATCGCAAAAAAAAAAAAAAAAGCGATCTCTTTTTAATTTCTCTGTCCTCCGATGTGATCGCACATCGGAGGACAGAGAAAAGGGGTCCCAGGTGGCCCCCCAATACTCACCTAGCTCCCCCGATGCTCCTCGTGTCTCCCGGTGGGCGCCGCCATCTTCAAAATGGCGGGTGCATGCGCAGTGCGCCCGCCGGCCGGCACCGGGAGAATCTTTGGGGTCTCGGCTGCCGGGGGTAGCCGAGACCCCAAAGAGCATGATCGGGGTCGGTATTACCGACCCCTGTTTTGCGATCGCCGGTAATTAACTGTTTACCGGCGACCGCAAAAAAAAAAAAAAAAAAAAAGGTAAAGTGTAATTCTCTGTCCTCTGATGTGATCGCACATCAGAGGACAGAGAAATAGGGGGATTCGGGGACCCTAGCATACTCACCTAGGTCCCTGGATCCTCTTGCTGCTCCTCCTGGCCGCCGGCAGAAGAACATGGCGGACGCATGCCCAGTGCGCCCGCCATCTGTCTCCATCTGCCGGCCGGCAGGAGAACAGCAGTTGGGGCTAAAATTAGGGTTAGGGTTAGGGGTAGGGTTAGGGGTAGGGTTAGGGGTAGGGTTAGGGTTAGGGGTAGGGGTAGGGGTAGGGTTAGGGGTAGGGTTAGGGGTAGGGGTAGGGTTAGGGGTAGGGTTAGGGATAGGGCTATGGTTAGGGGTAGGGCTAGGGTTGGGGCTAAATTTAGGGTTAGGGTTGGGGCTAAATTTAGGGTTAGGCTTCTTTCACACTTACGTCGGTACGGGGCCGTTGCAATGCGTCGGCCCGACATACCGACGCACGTTGTGAAAATTGTGCACAACGTGGGCAGCAGCTGTAGTTTTTCAACGCATCCGCTGCCCAATCTATGTCCTGGGGAGGAGGGGGCGGAGTTACGGCCACGCATGCGCGGTCAGAAATGGCGGATGCGACGTACAAAAAAAGTTTCATTGAACTTTTTTTGTGCCGACGCTCCGCCAAAACACAACTGATCCAGTGCACGACGGACGCGACGTGTGGCCATCCGTCACGATCCGTCGGCAATACAAGTCTATGGGCAAAAAACGCATCCTGCGGGCATATTTGCAGGATCCGTTTCTTGTCCAAAACGACGGATTGCGACGGAATGCCAAACGACGCAAGTGTGAAAGTAGCCTTAGGGCTAGGGTTAGGGTTGGGGCTAAAGTTAGGGCTAGGGTTGGGGCTAAAGTTAGGGTTAGAGCTGGGATTAGGGTTAGGGTTTGGATTAGGGTTGGTATTAGGGTTAGGGTTGGCATTAGGGTTACGCTTGGGATTAGGGTTAGGTTTAGGATTAGGGTTAAGGTTAGGGTTGTGATTAGGGGTGTATTGGGATTAGGGTTAGGTTTGAGGCTAGGGTTGAGATTAGGATTAGGGGTGTGTTGGATTTAGGGTTTTAATTAGGGTTATGGTTAGGGTTGACATTAGGGTTGTTTTGGGGTAAGGGTTGTGATTATGGTTAGGGTTAGTGATTAGGATTATGGATCAGGTTGGGATTAGGGTTAGGGGTGTGTTGGGGTTAGGGTTGGAGCTAGAATTGGGGGGTTTCCACTGTTTAGGTACATCAGGGGGTCTCCAAACACGACAGCCAATTTTGCGCTCAAAAAGTCAAATGGTGCTCCCTCCCTTCTGAGCTCTGCCGTGCGGCCAAACAGTGGGTTACCCCCACATATGGGGCATCAGCGTACTCGGGATAAATTGGACAACAACTTCTGGGGTCCAATTTCTCTTGTTACCCTTGTGAAAATAAAAACTTGGGGGCTACAAAATCTTTTTTGTGAAAAAAAAAATATTTTTTATTTTCACGACTCTGCATTCTAAACTTCTGTGAAGCACTTGGGCATTCAAAGTTCTCACCACACATCTATATAAGTTCCTTGGGGGGTCTAGTTTCCAAAATGGGGTCACTTGTGGGGGGTTACTACAGTTTAGGTATATCAGGGGCTCTGCAATCGCAACATAATGCCCACAGACCATTCTATCAAAGTCTGCATTCCAAAAAGGCGCTCCTTCCCTTCAGAGCTCTGCCGTGCGCCCAAACAGTGGTTTACCCCCACATATGGCGCATCAGCGTACTCGGGATAAATTGGACAACAACTATTGCAGTCCAATTTCTCCTGTTACCCTTGTGAAAATAAAAATTTGTGGGCAAAAAGATCATTTTTGTAGAAAAAATGCAATTTTTTTTTTCACGGCTCTACGTTATAAACTTCTGTGAAGCACATGGGGGTTCAAAGTGCTCGCCACACATCTAGATAAGTTCCTTAAGGGGTCTAGTTTCCAAAATGGGTCACTTGTGGGGGATTTCTACTGTTTAGGCACATCAGGGGCTCTCCAAACGTGACATGGCGTCCAATCTCAATTCCAGCCAATTCTACATTGAAAAAGTAAAACGGCACTCCTTCCCTTCCAAGCACTGCGGTGCGCCCTAACAGTAGTTTACCCCCACATATTGGGTATCAGCGTACTCAGGAGAAATTGCACAACAACTTTTGCGGTCTAATTTCTCCTGTTACCCATGTGAAAATAAAAATTTGTGGGCAAAAAGATCATTTTTGTAGAAAAAAATGCGATTTTTTTTTTTTCACGGCTCTACGTTATAAACTTCTGTGAAGCACATGGGGGTTCAAAGTGCTCGCCACACATCTAGATAAGTTCCTTATGGGGTCTAGTTTCCAAAATGGTGTCACTTGTGGGGGATTTCTACTGTTTAGGCACATCAGGGGCTCTCCAAACGCGACATGGCGTCCAATCTCAATTCCAGCCAATTCTACATTGAAAAAGTAAAACGGTGCTCCTTCACTTCCAAGCTCTGCGGTGCGCCCAAACAGTGGTTTACCCTCACATATGGGGTACCGACGTATTCAGGAGAAATCGCACAACAACTTTTGTGGTCTAATTTCTCCTGTTACCCTTGTGAAAATAAGAATTTGTGGGCGAAAAGATCATTTTTGTGTAAACAAAAGCGATTTTTTATTTTCACGGCTCTACGTTATAAACTTCTGTGAAGCACTTGGGGGTTCAAAGTAATCACCACACATCTAGATAAGTTCCTTAAGGGGTCTAGTTTCCAAAATGGTGTCACTTGTGGGGAGTTTCCACTGTTTAGGCACATCAGGGGCTCTCTAAACGTGACATGGCGTCCGATCTCAATTCCAGCCAATTCTGCATTGAAAAAGTCAAACGGCGCTCCTTCACTGCTAAGTTCTGCGGTGCGCCCTAACAGTGGTTTACCCCCACATATGGGGTATTGGCGTATTCAGGAGAAATTGCATAACAAAATTTATGGTTACATTTCTGTTTTTACACTTGTGAAAATAAAAAAAATGGTTCTGAAGATGTTTGCAAAAAAAAGTTAAATGTTCATTTTTTCCTTCCACATTGTTTCAGTTCCTGTGAAGCACGTAAAGGGTTAATAAACTTCTTGAATGTGGTTTTGAGAACCTTGAGGGGTGTAGTTTTTAGAATGGTGTCACACTTCATTATTTTCTATCATATAGACCCCTCAAAATGACTTCAAATGTGATGTGGTCCCTAAAAAAAAATGGTGTTGTAAAAATGAGAAATTGCTGGTCAACTTTTAACCCTTATAACTCCCTAACAAAAAAAAATTTTGTTTCCAAAATTGTGCTGATGTAAAGTAGACATGTGGGAAATGTTATTTATTAACTATTTTTCGTGACATATCTCTCTGATTTAAGGGCATAAAAATCTATCTATCTATCTATCTATCTATATTTCAGTTTTTTTCATAAATAATCGGAAGTAATATCGAAGAAATGTTACCACTAACATGAAGTACAATATGTCACGAAAAAAACATTCTCAGAATCAGCGGGATCCGTTGAAGCGTTCCAGAGTTATAACCTCATAAAGTGACAGTGGTCAGAATTGCAAAAATTGGCTTGGTCATTAAGTACCAAATTGGCTCTGTCACTAAGGGGTTAAGGATGTCATGGTGGGATTTCCTATGCCTGCTGGTCTGAATGAGTCTATGTCTTTGGCCATTCAGATCGGTCGACGCTTGCGCGAGCGTAAATCTGTGCACCATTTGGCGGTAGTACCTGAGCTTAAACCTGAGCCTATGCAGTGCGATAGGACTTTGACCAGAGTTGAACGGCAAGAACACAGACGTCTGAATGGGCTGTGTTTCTACTGTGGTGATTCCACTCATGCTATCTCTGATTGTCCTAAGCGCACTAAGCGGTTCGCTAGGTCTGCCACCATTGGTACGGTACAGTCAAAATTTCTTCTGTCCGTTACCTTGATCTGCTCTTTGTCATCGTATTCTGTCATGGCATTTGTGGACTCAGGCGCTGCTTTGAATTTGATGGACTTGGAGTATGCTAGGCGTTGTGGGTTTGTCTTGGAGCCCTTGCAGTGTCCTATTCCATTGAGAGGTATTGATGCTACGCCTTTGGCCAAGAATAAGCCTCAGTACTGGACCCAGCTGACCATGTGCATGGCTCCTGCACATCAGGAGGTTATTCGCTTTCTGGTGTTGCATAATCTGCATGATGTGGTCGTGTTGGGGTTGCCATGGCTACAAGTCCATAATCCAGTATTAGATTGGAAATCCATGTCTGTGTCCAGCTGGGGTTGTCAGGGGGTACATGGTGATGTCCCATTTCTGACTATTTCTTCATCCACCCCTTCCGAGGTTCCTGAGTTTTTGTCTGATTACCGGGATCTATTTGATGAGCCCAAGTCCGATACCCTACCTCCGCATAGGGATTGTGATTGTGCTATCGATTTGATTCCTGGTAGTAAATTCCCAAAAGGTCGACTGTTTAATTTATCTGTGCCTGAGCACGCCGCTATGCGGAGTTATGTGAAGGAGTCTTTGGAGAAGGGGCATATTCGCCCGTCATCGTCGCCATTGGGAGCAGGGTTCTTTTTTTGTAGCCAAGAAGGATGGTTCACTGAGACCTTGTATAGATTACCGCCTTCTGAATAAGATCACGGTTAAATTTCAGTACCCCTTGCCATTGTTTTCTGATTTGTTTGCTCGGATTAAGGGGGCTAGTTGGTTCACCAAGATAGATCTTCGTGGTGCGTATAATCTTGTGCGTATTAAGCGAGGCGATGAGTGGAAAACTGCATTTAATACGCCCGAGGGCCATTTTGAGTATCTAGTAATGCCATTCGGACTTGCCAATGCTCCATCAGTGTTTCAGTCCTTTATGCATGACATCTTCCGAGAGTACCTGGATAAATTCCTGATTGTGTACTTAGATGACATTTTGATCTTCTCGGATGATTGGGAGTCTCATGTGAAGCAGGTCAGAACGGTGTTTCAGGTCCTGCGTGCTAATTCTTTGTTTGTAAAGGGATCAAAGTGTCTCTTTGGTGTTCAGAAGGTTTCATTTTTGGGGTTCATTTTTTCCCCTTCTGCTATCGAGATGGACCCTGTTAAGGTCCAAGCCATCCATAATTGGACTCAGCCGACATCTCTGAAAAGTCTGCAAAAGTTCCTGGGCTTTGCTAATTTTTATCGTCGCTTCATCTGCAATTTTTCTAGTATTGCTAAACCATTGACCGATTTGACCAAGAAAGGTGCTGATGTGGTCAATTGGTCTTCTGCTGCTGTGGAAGCTTTTCAAGAGTAGAAGCGTCGTTTTTCTTCTGCCCCTGTGTTGTGTCAGCCAGATGTTTCGCTTCCGTTCCAGGTCGAGGTTGATGCTTCTGAGATTGGAGCGGGGGCTGTTTTGTCGCAGAGAAGTTCTGATTGCTCGGTGATGAAACCATGTGCCTTCTTTTCCAGGAAGTTTTCGCCTGCTGACCGAAATTATGATGTAGGCAATCGAGAGTTGCTGGCCATGAAGTGGGCATTCGAGGAATGGCGTCATTGGCTTGAAGGAGCTAAGCATCGCGTGGTGGTCTTGACTGATCATAAGAACTTGACTTATCTCGAGTCCGCCAAGCGGTTGAATCCTAGACAAGCTCGTTGGTCGTTGTTTTTTGCCCGTTTTGACTTTGTTATTTCATACCTCCGGGCTCTAAAAATGTGAAGGCGGATGCTCTGTCTAGGAGTTTTGTGCCCGACTCTCCGGGTGTATCTGAGCTGGCGGGTATCCTCAAAGAGGGAGTAATTGTGTCTGCCATCTCCCCTAATTTGCGGCGGGTGCTGCAGAAATTTCAGGCTAATAAACCTGATCGTTGCCCAGCGGAGAGACTGTTTGTCCCTGATAGGTGGACGAATAAAGTCATCTCTGAGGTTCATTGTTCGGTGTTGGCTGGTCATCCTGGAATCTTTGGTACCAGAGAGTTAGTGGCTAGATCCTTTTGGTGGCCATCTCTGTCGCGGGATGTGCGTACTTTTGTGCAGTCCTGTGGGATTTGTGCTCGGGCTAAGCCCTGCTGTTCTCGTGCCAGTGGGTTGCTTTTGCCCTTGCCGGTCCCGAAGAGGCCTTGGACACATATCTCTATGGATTTTATTTCAGATCTTCCCGTCTTTCAAAAGATGTCAGTCATTTGGGTGGTCTGTGATCGCTTCTCTAAGATGGTCCATTTGGTACCCTTGTCTAAATTACCTTCCTCTGATTTGGTGCCATTGTTCTTCCAGCATGTGGTTCGTTTACATGGCATTCCAGAGAATATCGTTTCTGACAGAGGTTCCCAGTTTGTTTCGAGGTTTTGGCGAGCCTTTTGTGGTAGGATGGGCATTGACTTGTCTTTTTCCTCGGCTTTCCATCCTCAGACTAATGGCCAGACCGAACGAACCAATCAGACCTTGGAGACATATCTGAGATGCTTTGTTTCTGCTGATCAGGATGACTGGGTGTCCTTTTTGCCTTTGGCTGAGTTCGCCCTTAATAATCGGGCCAGCTCGGCTACCTTGGTTTCACCGTTTTTCTGCAACTCTGGGTTCCATCCTCGTTTCTCTTCAGGGCAGGTTGAGTCTTCGGACTGTCCTGGTGTGGATACTGTGGTGGACAGGTTGCAGCAGATTTGGACTCATGTAGTGGACAATTTGACCTTGTCCCAGGAGAAGGCTCAACGTTTCGCTAATCGCAGACGCTGTGTGGGTCCCCGACTTCGGGTTGGGGACTTGGTTTGGTTATCTTCTCGTCATATTCCTATGAAGGTCTCCTCTCCTAAGTTTAAACCTCGTTTTATTGGTCCGTATAGGATTTCTGAGGTCCTTAATCCTGTGTCTTTTCGTCTGACCCTTCCAGATTCTTTTTCCATACATAACGTATTCCATAGGTCATTGTTGCGGAGATACGTGGCACCCTTGGTTCCATCTGTTGATCCTCCTGCCCCGGTTTTGGTGGAGGGGGAGTTGGAGTATATTGTGGAGAAGATTTTGGATTCTCGTGTTTCTAGACGGAAACTCCAGTATCTGGTTAAGTGGAAGGGCTATGCTCAGGAAGATAATTCCTGGGTCTTTGCCTCTGATGTCCATGCTCCCAATCTTGTTCGTGCCTTTCATATGGCTCATCCTGGTCGTCCTGGGAGCTCTGGTGAGGGTTCGGTGACCCCTCCTCAAGGGGGGGTACTGTTGTGAATTCTGTGGCAGAGCTCCCTCTTGTGGTCACAAGTGGTACTTCGGCTGATTCTCTCTGTGATCTTCCGTTGGTGGAGAAAAGTGGTACTGCGGCTTCTGAGTTTCCTTCCTCAGGTGATGTGGTGAAGTCGTTAGGTGCTACCCTATTTAACTCCACCTGGTGCTTGGATCCTTGCTTCCAGTCAATGTTCTAGTGTTGGACCTGTTTCCTCCTGGAGTGTTCCTGTGGCCTGCTGATCTGCATAGCTAAGTTCCTCTTGCTATTTGTTTGCTGTTTTTTCTATTCCAGCTTGTCAATTTGTTTTTTCTGCTAGCTGAAAGCTCTGGGACGCAGAGGGTGTACCTCCGTGCCGTTAGTTCGGTACGGAGGGTCTTTTTGCCCCCTTTGCGTGGATTTTGTAGGGTTTTGTGTTGACCGCAAAGTTGCCTTTTCTATCCTCGCTCTGTTCAGGAAGTTGGGCCTCACTTTGCTAAATCTATTTCATCTCTACGTTTGTCTTTTCATCTTGACTCACAGTCATTATATGTGGGGGCTGCCTTTTCCTTTGGGGTATTTCTCTGAGGCAAGGTAGGCTTATTTTTCATCTTCAGGCTAGCTAGTTTCTCAGGCCGTGCCGAGTTGCATAGGTAGCGTTAGGCGCAATCCACGGCTGCCTCTAGTTGTGTTGGAGAGGATTAGGGATTGCGGTCAACAGAGTTCCCACGTCTCAGAGCTCGTTCTTATTTTTTGGGTTATTGCCAGGTCACTGTATGTGCACTGACCTCTATGTCCATTGTGGTACTGAATTACCAGCCATAACAGGTATAATACAGGATGTAACTCAGGATCAGTAATGTAATGTATATACACAGTGACTGCACCAGCAGAATAGTGAGTACAGCTCTGGAGTATAATACAAGATGTAACTCAGGATCAGTAATGTAATGTATGCACACAGTGACTGCACCAGCAGAATAGTGAGTACAGCTCTGGAGTATAATACAGGATGTAACTCAGGATCAGTAATGTAATGCATGTACACAGTGACTGCACCAGCAGAATAGTGAGTGCAGCTCTGGGATATAATACAGGATGTAACTCAGGATCAGTAATGTAATGTATGCAGACAGTGACTGCACCAGCAGAATAGTGAGTACAGCTCTGGGGTATAATACAGGATGTAACTCAGGATCAGTAGGGTAGATTTTATGTTGCCCAATCCTATATAAACTGCACAATATGAAGTTATTAGTGAAATACAAATGCTTCTCACAGAATTAGAATATCATCAAATAGTTAATTTATTTCAGTTCTTCAATACAAAAAGTGAAACTCATATATTATAAAGAGTCATCACACACAGAGTGATCTATTTCACAAGTTTATTTCTGTTATTGTTGATGATTATGGCTTACAGCCAATACCCAAAAGTCATTATCTCAGTAAATTAGAATAATTAACACCTGCAAAGGCTTCCTAAGCATTTATAAACATCCCTTAGTCTGTTTCAATAGCTCCACATCATGGGGAAGACTGCTGACCTGACAGATGTCCAGAAGTCAGTCACTGACACACTCCACAATGAGGGGAATCCACAAAAGGTCATTGCGAAAGAAGTGGTTGATCAGAGTGCTGTATCCAAGAATATTAATGGAAAGTGGAGTGGAAGGAAAAAGTGTGGTAGAAAAAGGTGCACTAGCAACCGGGATAATCGCAGCCTTGAAAGGATTGTTAAGAAAAGACCATTCAAAAATTTGGGGGAGATTCACAAGGAGTGGACTGCTGCTGGAGTCATTGCTTCAAGAGCCTCCACACACAGACGTATCCAGGACATGGGCTACAAGTGTCACATTCCTTGTGTCCGGCCACTCATGACCAATAGGCAACGCCAGAAGCGTCTTACCTGGGCCAAGAAGGAAAAGAACTGGACTGTTGTCAGTGGTCCAAGGTGTTGTGTTCAGAGGAAAGTAAATTTTGCATTTCATTTGGAAATCAAGGTCCCAGAGTCTGGAGGAAGAGTGGAGAGGCCACAATCCAAGCTGCTGAAGGTCTAGTGTGAAGTCTCCACAATCAGTGATGGTTTGGGGAGCCATGTCATCTGCTGGTGTAGGTCCACTGTGTTTTATCAAGACCAAAGTCAGCGCAGCCATCTACCAGGACATTTTAGAGCACTTCATGCTTTCCTCTGCTGGCAAGCTTTTGGAGATGGAAATGTCATTCTCCAGCAGGACTTGGCCCCTGTCCACACTGACAAAAGTACCAATACCTGGTTTACAAACAAAGTATCACTGTGCTTGATTGGCAGCAAATTCGCCTGACCTTAACCCTATAGAGAATCTATGGGATATTGTCAGGAGGAAGATGAGAGACACCAGACCCAACAATGCAGACGAGCTGAAGGCTGCTATCAAAGCAACCTGGGCTTCTATAACCCCTCAGCAGTGCCACAGGCTGATCTCCTCCACACGCCGCATTGATGCAGTAATTGATGTAAAGGAGCCCGACCAAGTATTGAGCATTTACTGAACATACATTTCAGGAGGCCAACATTTCGGATATTAAAATCATTTTTCAAGCTGGTGTTATTCTAATTTACTGAGATAATGACTTTTGGGTTTTCATTGGCTGTAAGTCATAATCATCAACATTAGCAGAAATAAACACTTGAAATAGATCAGTCTGTGTGTGATGACTCTATATAATATATGAGTTTCACTTTTTATATTGAAGAACTGAAATAAATGAACTTTTTGATGATATTCTAATTTTGTGAGAAGCGCCTGTAGATGTGGGTAACGTTTTCACGTTGTTCTTACAGTAGTATAAGTCATGTTATTTGCCTGCAGGAGGTGAAGGGTTACTCCGGCGCTCTTCCTCATTAGCGAGGTGTGTGCTGATAGAGGAACTTCCTCGTACCTTGTGAGATGTGACACTACAGAGCCGCGCTGGAGGTGTCGGTGGTCTCTGGTGGGCAGGATGTGTGGGGTAAGGCTGCCCAGAATGACTGGTCAGGTCCTGCCTGTGTCGCCCGTGCAGCGCACACCAGACATTGCACACTGCTGGGTGTTGTAATATCTCCGGCAGGACACCATGATGTTATGTCAATGGGAGGTCATTGCACATGCTGGACATAGATTAGGAAATGTGCTGACGTTGGGACGGGGCGTGGAAGGTGCTAACCGAATATGTCCTAAGTGCTGGCCGAGCAATCTTCTCCGGAGAGGTGAACATTCGCTGATCATTGGGGGTTCAACCACAGAGACCCCAACCGATCGTAAGAAGGGGTTCTGAATGGCTTGTCGGAATAAGGTGGTCCCTGCGTGTGCACGCCACCTCTGTATTCATTGTCTTTGGGACTACTCAGAGTCGCTACAATATTTAATTTGTATCCCCCAAAAATATGTAAAAAGAGTTAAAAATGTAATAGAAGAAAGAAATAAACAATGCCGACCTCTTCTATCCCCACTTGATCTAGTTTGTTTACTCGCATTCACCTTGTGACCACTGCTGCCAATCACTGGCCGAAGGGATCAGGCGCCAGACTTTTGCATTGTTGCTCAGCGCTCCCCCCCCCACTGAAGACTCCGCCATCGTTTGTGCTCATATACTTCCCAAGATATGCGATAATCAGTTGTCATTGATAGTTCGGTTGCTGGTAGTTTCCAGTCTTGCCCCGGTCCGGCCTTCTTCCTGGTTTCCTGCTGAACTTGTGTACACAGGAGCCAAACTAAATAAGAAGGGCTCCAGTGTAAAATCAAGAAGAAGGGAATGTGGAGGAGGGTTTTTTAACTTCCCTGAGACTTCAATAGACAATGCAATAAGAATAAAGGAGCAAAGCTAATACTCTGAAAATAAAAAAAGAACCAAAGAAACAAGAAACAAGCCATGCATGCGGCAGAACCTGTTTTTGTAAGGACAATAATGTCCAATTTTTCCTCATCATGAATATTGCTTTTTAAGTTCTTGTTTTCGGGGGTCTCAGTTGCCACCCAAGCCCTGTCCATTTACTTACGAGATTTCAGCAAAGAGAGACGCTCTGCACGAGTCGCAGACTTGCAGTAAATGGGGGAAAACTACGGTACATTTCACTTGCTGATCCCAAATGTCACCACCACTTGATCATAGCCGGAATCACGGGACATTTTTTCTGCTATAGAATAGACTTACTCAGCTTGCTGCATAGACTTGGCTTACATCCCACATACTTAACTTGCAATTTTAGCAAAACATGTTTATTTCCAGTCCATTTGATGGAGGATAACTTGCTGATCGTTGGAGACACTGCAATGATTCCGAGAACGGCGCTATGCAGAGAATGGGGCGGACGAGCATATGTCACCCTTTACTCCATTCATTGTTTATGGAACTACTAATAGAAACCCAAGCACAATGCTCCCCTCTTTCTGGGAGTCACATTGATAATGAATGGAAAGGAAGGAGGCTGAGCATGTGCACATCCGCTCCATTCAGCAACACGTATGGCGCCTTAAAGGGAAGCGATCATCAGAAAATTACCTATTATTATTATTTTTATTACATTTATTTTTTTACAATTATTTGGCAATATCTGTTTTTTACATATCGCAATCTGTATTAATAATAAAAAAAAATTAAAATTTTCATATTGGCATCTACAGCTTTTTTAGACCCTAACTTCCTGTTTCAGGAAACAACACATGTACATAGCCACAATAGTTAGATCCCCGACACTATCTTTTGTATTGCAGTGTCTAATAAGCGCTTGCAAATGTCATTGTGAATGGAGGGGGACGAGGTGAGCTGTGCCGTTACCTATTGTGATTGGTGGATAATGTGTTACCTGCTGTCCATAGAGGTGTCATCAGTCATGATAATCCAGCCTTTTATCCAATCGAACCTGCTGAAAACTCTTTCTGAAGTATGGGTGTAATACAGCATTAGTGGGTAGGGTGAAAATTGGAAGATTAATCTTAATGCTTTTATTTATTTATTTTTTATAAAGATAGTGATATGGAAAAAAATCCCATTTTTTTTTTAATTTAACATATACAAATAACAAAAAGGCCATTTTCTGATGATAGCTTCCCTTAGAGATAAACACTACTGACATTTTTATGTTATTGTTATCTCTTGCTTGTGAATTACTTTATTTGAACATATTTCAATGTTTCAGACAAGATGGAAACTTCTTTGACAGCTTCTCTAAAATACGTGATATTTGACTGTTGTTGAGCCGAGAGAACAACACAAGAGGAAGTCACAACCAGTCACTTCCCCTTTTACATGTCTGTAAATGACAATTCTACCTGAAAGCTGCACATAAATGATTTATACAGCTGATCGGATATTTCTCGTGTCAGTATTCAATACAAGAGGTTACAAAAAGTCCTGGAATTAGGCCTCAACCCACTAGATAATTCCATCTAAATGACTTGGTAAAGATACGGCAAGTGTCTGATAGTTTTTAATGGTGAAGAAGGAGTTAATTCTGCTGAATCAATAGTTATTATACATAGCGGCAGTATTATACTAGTTATATTCTTGTACATAGGGGCAGTATTATAGTAGTTATATTCTTGTACATAGGAGCAGTATTATAGTAGTTATATTCTTGTACATAGGAGCAGTATTATAGTAGTTATATTCTTGTACATAGGAGCAGTATTATAGTAGTTATATTCTTGTACATAGGAGCAGTATTATAGTAGTTATATTCTTGTACATAGGAGCAGTATTATAGTAGTTATACTCTTGTACATAGGGGCAGTATTATAGCAGTTATATTCTTGTACATAGGAGCAGTATTATAGTAGTTATATTCTTGTACATAGAGGGCAGTATTATAGTAGTTATATTCTTGTACATAGGAGCAGTATTATAGCAGTTATATTCTTGTGCATAGGGGCAGTATTATAGTAGTTATATTCTTGTACATAGAGGGCAGTATTATAGTAGTTATATTCTTGTACATAGGAGCAGTATTATAGTAGTTATAGTCTTGTACATAGGAGCAGTATTATAGTAGTTATACTCTTGTACATAGGAGGCAGTATTATAGCAGTTATATTCTTGTTCATAGGGGGCAGTATTATAGTAGTTATATTCTTGTACATAGAGGGCAGTATTATAGAAGTTATATTCTTGTACATAGGGGCAGTATTATAGTAGTTATACTCTTGTACATAGGAGGCAGTATTATAGCAGTTATATTCTTGTGCATAGGGGGCAGTATTATAGTAGTTATATTCTTGTACATAGAGGGCAGTATTATAGTAGTTATATTCTTGTACATAGGAGCAGTATTATAGCAGTTATATTCTTGTGCATAGGGGCAGTATTATAGTAGTTATATTCTTGTACATAGAGGGCAGTATTATAGTAGTTATATTCTTGTACATAGGAGCAGTATTATAGTAGTTATATTCTTGTACATAGGAGCAGTATTATAGTAGTTATACTCTTGTACATAGGAGGCAGTATTATAGCAGTTATATTCTTGTTCATAGGGGGCAGTATTATAGTAGTTATATTCTTGTACATAGAGGGCAGTATTATAGAAGTTATATTCTTGTACATAGGGGCAGTATTATAGTAGTTATATTCTTGTACATAGGAGCAGTATTATAGTAGTTATACTCTTGTACATAGGAGGCAGTATTATAGCAGTTATATTCTTGTGCATAGGGGGCAGTATTATAGTAGTTATATTCTTGTACATAGAGGGCAGTATTATAGTAGTTATATTCTTGTACATAGGAGCAGTATTATAGAAGTTATATTCTTGTACATAGGGGCAGTATTATAGTAGTTATATTCTTGTACATAGGGGCAGTATTATAGTAGTTATACTCTTGTACATAGGAGGCAGTATTATAGCAGTTATATTCTTGTGCATAGGGGGCAGTATTATAGTAGTTATATTCTTGTACATAGAGGGCAGTATTATAGTAGTTATATTCTTGTACATAGGAGCAGTATTATAGTAGTTATATTCTTGTACATAGGAGGCAATATTATAGTAGTTATATTCTTGTACATAGGAGCAGTATTATAGTAGTTATATTCTTGTACATAGGGGCAGTATTATAGTAGTTATATTCTTGTACATAGGAGCAGTATTATAGTAGTTCTATTCTTGTACATAGGGGCAGTATTATAGTAGTTATATTCTTGTACATAGAGGGCAGTATTATAGAAGTTATATTCTTGTACATTGGGGCAGTATTTAGTAGTTATATTCTTGTACATAGGAGCAGTATTATAGTAGTTATACTCTTGTACATAGGAGGCAGTATTATAGCAGTTATATTCTTGTGCATAGGGGGCAGTATTATAGTAGTTATATTCTTGTACATAGAGGGCAGTATTATAGTAGTTATATTCTTGTACATAGGAGCAGTATTATAGAAGTTATATTCTTGTACATAGGGGCAGTATTATAGTACTTATATTCTTGTACATAGGGGCAGTATTATAGTAGTTATACTCTTGTACATAGGAGGCAGTATTATAGCAGTTATATTCTTGTGCATAGGGGGCAGTATTATAGTAGTTATATTCTTGTACATAGAGGGCAGTATTATAGTAGTTATATTCTTGTACATAGGAGCAGTATTATAGTAGTTATATTCTTGTACATAGGAGGCAATATTATAGTAGTTATATTCTTGTACATAGGAGCAGTATTATAGTAGTTATATTCTTGTACATAGGGGCAGTATTATAGTAGTTATATTCTTGTACATAGGAGCAGTATTATAGAAGTTATATTGTTGTACATAGGGGCAGTATTATAGTAGTTATATTCTTGTACATAGGGGCAGTATTATAGTAGTTATACTCTTGTACATAGGAGGCAGTATTATAGCAGTTATATTCTTGTGCATAGGGGGCAGTATTATAGTAGTTATATTCTTGTACATAGAGGGCAGTATTATAGTAGTTATATTCTTGTACATACAGTGGGGCAAAAAAGTATTTAGTCAGTCAGCAATAGTGCAAGTTCCACCACTTAAAAAGATGAGAGGCGTCTGTAATTTACATCATAGGTAGACCTCAACTATGGGAGACAAACTGAGAAAAAAAAATCCAGAAAATCACATTGTCTGTTTTTTTTATCATTTTATTTGCATATTATGGTGGAAAATAAGTATTTGGTCAGAAACAAAATTTCATCTCAATACTTTGTAATATATCCTTTGTTGGCAATGACAGAGGTCAAACGTTTTCTGTAAGTCTTCACAAGGTTGCCACACACTGTTGTTGGTATGTTGGCCCATTCCTCCATGCAGATCTCCTCTAGAGCAGTGATGTTTTTGGCTTTTCGCTTGGCAACACGGACTTTCAACTCCCTCCAAAGGTTTTCTATAGGGTTGAGATCTGGAGACTGGCTAGGCCACTCCAGGACCTTGAAATGCTTCTTACGAAGCCACTCCTTCGTTGCCCTGGCGGTGTGCTTTGGATCATTGTCATGTTGAAAGACCCAACCACGTTTCATCTTCAATGCCCTTGCTGATGGAAGGAGGTTTGCACTCAAAATCTCACGATACATGGCCCCATTCATTCTTTCATGTACCCGGATCTGTCGTCCTGGCCCCTTTGCAGAGAAACAGCCCCAAAGCATGATGTTTCCACCACCATGCTTTACAGTAGGTATGGTGTTTGATGGATGCAACTCAGTATTCTTTTTCCTCCAAACACGACAAGTTGTGTTTCTACCAAACAGTTCCAGTTTGGTTTCATCAGACCATAGGACATTCTCCCAAAACTCCTCTGGATCATCCAAATGCTCTCTCGCAAACTTCAGACGGGCCCGGACATGTACTGGCTTAAGCAGTGGGACACGTCTGGCACTGCAGGATCTGAGTTCATGGTGGCGTAGTGTGTTACTTATGGTAGGCCTTGTTACATTGGTCCCAGCTCTCTGCAGTTCATTCACTAGGTCCCCCCGCGTGGTTCTGGGATTTTTGCTCACCGTTCTTGTGATCATTCTGACCCCACGGGGTGGGATTTTGCGTGGAGCCCCAGATCGAGGGAGATTATCAGTGGTCTTGTATGTCTTCCATTTTCTAATTATTGCTCCCACTGTTGATTTCTTCACTCCAAGCTGGTTGGCTATTGCAGATTCAGTCTTCCCAGCCTGGTGCAGGGCTACAATTTTGTTTCTGGTGTCCTTTGACAACTCTTTGGTCTTCACCATAGTGGAGTTTGGAGTCAGACTGTTTGAGGGTGTGCACAGGTGTCTTTTTATACTGAAAACAAGTTTAAACAGGTGCCATTACTACAGGTAATGAGTGGAGGAAAGAGGAGACTCTTAAAGAAGAAGTTACAGGTCTGTGAGAGCCAGAAATCTTGATTGTTTGTTTCTGACCAAATACTTATTTTCCACCATAATATGCAAATAAAATGATAAAAAAACAGACAATGTGATTTTCTGGATTTTTTTTTCTCAGTTTGTCTCCCATAGTTGAGGTCTACCTATGATGTAAATTACAGACGCCCCTCATCTTTTTAAGTGGTGGAACTTGCACTATTGCTGACTGACTAAATACTTTTTTGCCCCACTGTAGGAGCAATATTATAGTAGTTATATTCTTGTACATAGGAGCAGTATTATAGTAGTTATATTCTTGTACATAGGGGCAGTATTATAGTAGTTATATTCTTGTACATAGGGGCAGTATTATAGTAGTTATATTCTTGTACATAGGGGCAGTATTATAGTAGTTATATTCTTGTACATAGGAGCAGTATTATAGTAGTTATATTCTTGTACATAGGGGCAATATTATAGTAGTTATATTCTTGTACATAGGGGCAGTATTATAGTAGTTATATTCTTGTATATAGGAGCAGTATTATAGAAGTTATATTCTTGTACATAGGGGCAGTATTATACTAGTTATATTCTTGTACATAGGAGCAGTATTATAGTAGTTATATTCTTGTACATAGGGGCAATATTATAGTAGTTATATTGTTAAAAATAGGGGGCAGTATTATAGTAGTTATATTCTTGTACATAGGAGCAGTATTATAGTAGTTATATTCTTGTACATAGAAGCAGTATTATAGTAGTTATATTCTTGTACATAGGAGCAGTATTATATAAGTTTCAATGTCGGTAAGAAAATGAAAAAAATAGGTCTATAACATGCAAAACATAACTAACTGTTGTACTTACCATTTTGACTTAATTTTCCTGTGGGACCCTGATATGTCAAACAGGTAATGCTGATAGATATTGGCGTGATACTTTCCAATGCTCGCATGTTTGCACGTAGCTTTGTGGCTGGCTGAAATTAAGCTGCTGGTACATGAGGCTTTGCTGGGACTTTCTGCTGCGAGAGAGGGCGAGAGAGCTGCAAATCACATGAAACTTAATGTTTTACTTAAAAAACCTTTCATTGAAATTTTTTCCACATAGTTTTTTAGTAGAAATTGAATAGATTTTTCCTTTACAGACACATCACCTCCTTCTTCATCGCGAAGTTAATTTCTCACTTACTAAATCTCCGCTAGTAAAGAGGATTACCTTAATAATGGACAGGGGATTATCACGGCTCATTGTCTGTGCAGTCCTTGGTAATTTATCTATTCTGGCAGGACTCGGACTTGGAGTATATTATGCTTCTTGGAATATTCTTTTTTTATCACTTGTTTTTTACTACTTTTAATTTAAATTTCTATATGACTTCTTTTAGACAAGTTGCTATTTTGGTGTCTTGTGTGGAAGTACTAGGATGTATAGTGGAGAAATGACAAAGTGGTGACATATGGAAAGTTTATCTTTTCGTAGAAGAAGTTGTCATTTAAGATTATTTCCATCATCATGGATGAGTATTTTCGACAGTGCTTGTAAAAACAAGGGCTTTTGCAATTTACTGCTTTGTAAAATTTGCATCCATTCTTGAGATATTAATACTTTTCTTTTGTTTACAGCTTGTTACCTTGCCGACCGACCACCGCTGCTGTGTAGATGGTAAATGCTGCACTGAAGCTGGCTGGGATTAGGAGGTAACAGTGCACTCCAGCAAGCCTGGCTAGGTCCAAATCAGCGCTTCCAAGCTTAAAAGAGCTTGTAAACACTGCACATGTTCTGCTTTCTATCAGGGATGGTCGGTCTCCAAGACAGCGAACTGTAAACAAAAGCAAAGTGTCAATATCTTAAGAATGGGTGAAAATTTTAATAAGGAGTAAATTGCTTATACTTACAAGCATCATCCGATGAAGAAATAAACCCTTTAAAGATTTGAATTATGTTGTATTTTTTTAGTTGTTTAGTGATATCATGAAAATTAAGATTTAAATTGAGAACAAATTGAAAACAAAAAATTTTAAGATTTTTTATTTATGGCACAGCCCAATATTGTGATGAGGAATGAAGATAAATGGACAGATGTTTAATACTTAGAGCATAAGTCTCTTTTTGCAGTGGCCCCCTCTCTCATAAAAGCAGGATCCACTGGATGCCCATGTGGCCTAAAAGCTTTATAGATTGATATATATATATATTTATTGTATACAAAACTAACAAAATACACCCTAGATTATCTTCTAATTGCTGTGATAGTGTTGCAACTCAGTCGGGAAAATAGGTAGCACAATACAAACTACAGTGACCCTATTGGTCCCTGCGCAGACTAGCGACCCTTGAGTCCTGCGTGAGCGGAAATAGCCCTAACCACAGACTAGACGATGGCAACTCGGACCTATGCTACCTGAGAGGCCGTCGAGCGCTTCACGTTTCTCCTAAAGAAGGAGGGTAGAGCAGAGTGTAAATTCCCTACAGAGGGGAAAGTGTGCTAAAATAGAAAAAGATCCCAGAGTGAGTAAAGCAAACCACGCTATGCAAAATAATTTATTAACCCCTTTCTGACCTCAGACGGGATAGAACGTCCGAGGTTAGATCCCCTGCTTTGATGTAGGGCTCCGCGGTGAGCCCGCATCAAAGCCAGGACATGTCAGCTGTTTTGAACAGCTGACATGTGCCCGTAGTAGGCGCGGGCAGAATCGCGATCTGCCTGCACCTATTAACTAGTTAAATGCCGCTGTCAAACGCAGACAGCGGCATTTAACCACCGCTTTCGGCCGGGCGGCCAGAAATGATCGCATCGCCGACCCCCGTCACATGATTGGAGGTCGGCGATGCTTCTGAATAGTAACCATAGAGGTCCTTGAGACCTCTATGGTTACTCATCGCCGGTAGCTGTGAGCGCCACCCTGTGGTCGGCGCTCACAGCACACCTGCATTTCTGATACATAGCAGAGGTGATCGACTTGTGCCTGCCTCTAGCCTCCCATGGAGGCTATTGAAGCATGGCAAAAATAAAAATAAAAAGTTAAAAAAAATGTGAAAAAAATAAAAAAAAATATAAAAGTTTAAATCACCCCCCTTTCGCCCCATTCAAAATAAATCAATAAAAAAAAAAATCGAACCTACATATATTTGGTATCGCCGCGTTCAGAATCGCCCGATCTATCAATAAAAAGAAAGCATTAACCTGATTGCTAAACGGCATAGCGAGAAAAAAATTCAAAACGCCAGAATTACGTTTTTTTGGTCGCCGCGACATTGAATTAAAATGCAATAACGGGCGATCAAAAGAATGTATCTGCACCAAAATGCTATCATTAAAAACGCCAGCTCGGCACGCAAAAAATAAGCCCTCACCCGACCCCAGATCACGAAAAATGGAGACGCTACGAGTATCGGAAAATGGCACAATTTTTTTTTTTTTCTGCAAAGTTTGGAATTTTTTTTCACCACTTAGATAAAAAATAACCTAGTCATGTCTATAAACTTGTAATGACCTGGAGAATCATAATGACAGGTCAGTTTTGGCATGTAGTGAACCTAGCAAAAAAGCCAAACAAAAAACAAGTGTGGGATTGCACTTTTTTTGCAATTTCACCGCACTTGGAATTTTTTTCCCGTTTTCTAGTACACAACATGGTAAAACCAATGATGTCGTTCAAAAGTACAACAAAAAATAAGCCCTCACATGGCCATATTGACAGAAAAATAAAAAAGTTATGGCTCTGGGAAGGAGGGGAGCGAAAAACGAACACGGAAAAACGGAAAATCCCAAGGTCATGAAGGGGTTAAGTACATTATGTTAGAAAATTTTCACCTTCTTCCTATAAGGAAACAGAAAAAAGGTGAAGGGTAAAGAACATAAACAGCAAAGAGATAAACCCTAGCTGGTCTTTCACTGACTAGCTTATACTTATACATCCAAATGTGATTATCACCAACAGGAAATACCAGCAGGAGGAAAGTACATAAAGCCGCACCTGAAAGGTAATAGAGCAGACAAATGAGTAAATGAAAACACCTGTTACCCTAAAAAGACTGAAACAAGGATATCAGAAACTAAACACCCAGAGAAAAGGTGTATCTGCTGTGGCTTGGCGGACAGAGAAGCCAACCACAAAGCACAGGCTCAAGGGTTTGAATCCAGACGCATGAAGCTAATATTTAAATTAGAAGTTACTTGACATGTTAAAGTAGTATTCCAGCTACAATCCATTATCATGTTTTCACTAAATAGGGGTTAGATCATAGGGAATTGCTATGATTTTGATTGTTTCTATCACTTGAAAAAAAACTGCTCTTTGCCAAACTAGGGAACAGATCATTGGTGATGCCAGTGGTTGGACCACTAACAATCTAACATTGTAAAGGGGTTGTCCAGTTCTAAAAAATAATGCTTAAGTCTTCTTAAATTAGTAAAATATATAACTTACAAAAAACTTTTCATATCTTAAAAGTGACAACATTTTCGGTTATCAGCAACGACCCTGGGTCCTGGCAAGTTCCCTTTCAGCTTTTGTCAGGCACAGGACAGGTCATCAGTGCTATGTGTAAATGGGCTAACCAGTTAATATTAGCTGAGCCTTCCCGTTAGGGCTCATACTCAATTGCGCGAAACTCGGATGAGTCTCGCACGGCAATACCCGGCACTGCACCTGGCACAGAGGAGCGGAGCATGCGGCTGCATGTATTCCTATGCAGCCGCACGCTCCGATCTGAGTGCCGGCAGCAGCATCGGGTATTAACATGCGAGACTCATCCGAGTTTCTCGCAAGTGAGTATGAGCCCTTAGGGTCTCCAGGTGAGGTGGATCCTCTAAGCCTCAGGTCCGGGTGGGCCCTTACCCTGGGCATTGGTGCAGGAAGTCATGTGGACATCAATGACTTAGCCCACACAGGAATCTCTGGAGCAGAAGAATGGAGGAAGTAGAACCCGGCAGAGAAGAAAGAAAGCAAAAGCTCACTATGCACAGAAGGTGGAGTACACCAAACATAGAAGTCTGGAGTCTCAATTCCAAATTACAGTTATTTGTGTCAGTTGGCCTTAAATAGATCTTGGTAGATGATGACATTGATTCATGCTGGGTAACTGGCAAAAACCTGCTGTGGAGCACAACTATGGGCAGTGGACAAAGGGGAAGGAAGTGAAGCCCGGGATACTCTGGACAATTGTATGTATCATCGCCCGCCTTCTTTGCCACAGGTGATGGTTAGCTTAGCTTTTGAAATGAGTCAGCCAGCTTCCTTCACACACGGCACTGATGACATGCTCAACACACAAAACCCTGTACAGTGCCAGGAACAAGTTGGGAGCTGACCTACTAGTACTAAGGACCTATGCTTAAAGATAAAGCTGAAGGGTACCTTTAAGACCGGAAGCATATTAATTATTTGTGTAACCTACTAATACACGAAGGTTTTAATACTTTTTTTATGAATTGAGTAACGTTCGTGACAAATTTCAGTGATCTTAGCCCTTTTAGGACAGTTGTATTCTTTGTCTCATTGGCAATCTGCAATAAGGCCTTTATAGGTACGGGAACAAATTGAGACTTAAAATCCTTTTATTGTCACATCGTTATGTGCAGATTTTGCCTCTGCAGTGATGTTGGGCATCACTGATCACTGATGCTCGCCTATCCTGGCTCCAGCACTGAGCTCTGGATCACACCCCTACTTTTGGTCATCTCTCTCTTCTTTTCTACACGTCGGGGTAACATGGCCATCCACGTCCTGTGATGTCACACCGCCTCAGTATTCAGGTACTTGGCATACAAGCCTTTACCGGAGACTGTTTCTTAGTTCTTGGACTCTGTGGCAAAACAAGCTGTGCTTTTTCGCCAGCTACTGGTACATCTTTAGATAGTTCTGCCGACAGTTTGTGGCAAAGCCAGATCTGCTATGTCACCGAGTAATCTTACCAAACAGGACCATCACTGCTTTTGACTCTGTGACAAACTCAGCTCTGCAAGTTTACTGAATAAACCCTTCATGTTATGCTGTGCTATCAGGCAACACAGTGTGCAGTAATCAGCGCACATACAGTGATATGGCAATAACCCAAAAACAATAGAACAAGCTCTGAGACGTGGAATCTCTGCAGACTGCAATACCTGAACCTATCCTCACACAACTAAAAGCAGCAGTGGATTGCGCCTAACACTACCTATGCAACTCGGCACTGCCTGAGGAGCTGACTAGCCTGAAGATAGAAATACAAGCCTGACTTGCCTCAGAGAAATACCCCAAAGGAATAGGCAGCCCCCCACATATAATGACTGTTAGCAAGATGAAAAGACAAAACGTAGGAATGAAATAGATTCAGCAAAGTGAGGCCCGATATTCTAGACAGAGCGAGGATAGCAAAGAGAACTATGCAGTCTACAAAAAACCCTAAAGCAGAACCACGCAAAGGGGGGCAAAAAGACCCACCGTGCCGAACTAACGGCACGGCGGTGCACCCTTTGCGTCTCAGAGCTTCCAGCAAAAGAAAATAGCACAGCTGGACAGAAAAAACGGAAACAAAAACAAAGTAACACTTATCTAGCAGAGCAGCAGGCCACAGGAAAGATGCAGTAGCTCAGATCCAACACTGGAACATTGACAAGGAGCAAGGAAGACAGACTCAGGTGGAGTTAAATAACAAGGCAGCCAACGAGCTCACCAAAACACCTGAGGGAGGAAGCCCAGAGGCTGCAATACCACTTGTGACCACAGGAGTGAATTCAGCCACAGAATTCACAACAGTACCCCCCCCTTGAGGAGGGGTCACTGAACCCTCACCAGAACCCCCAGGCCGACCAGGATGAGCCACATGAAAGGCACGAACAAGATCTGGGGCATGGACATCAGAGGCAAAAACCCAGGAATTATCCTCCTGAGCATAACCCTTCCATTTGACCAGATACTGGAGTTTCCGTCTAGAGACACGAGAATCCAAAATTTTCTCCACAATATACTCCAATTCCCCCTCCACCAAAACAGGGGCAGGAGGCTCCACAGATGGAACCATAGGTGCCACGTATCTTCTCAACAACGACCTATGGAATACATTATGTATGGAAAAGGAGTCTGGGAGGGTCAGACGAAAAGACACCGGATTGAGAATCTCAGAAATCCTATACGGACCAATAAAACGAGGTTTAAATTTAGGAGAGGAAACCTTCATAGGAATATGACGAGAAGATAACCAAACCAGATCCCCAACACGAAGTCGGGGACCCACACGGCGTCTACGATTAGCGAAAAGCTGAGCCTTCTCCTGGGACAAGGTCAAATTGTCCACTACCTGAGTCCAGATCTGCTGCAACCTGTCCACCACAGAATCCA
Organism: Ranitomeya imitator; assembly: GCF_032444005.1. Taxonomy (NCBI): domain Eukaryota; kingdom Metazoa; phylum Chordata; class Amphibia; order Anura; family Dendrobatidae; genus Ranitomeya; species Ranitomeya imitator. The sequence goes on along the minus strand of NC_091287.1, from coordinate 535,577,524 downwards.
CACCAGGACAGTCCGAAGACTCAACCTGTCCTGAAGAGAAATGAGGATGGAACCCAGAATTGCAGAAAAATGGAGAGACCAAGGTAGCCGAGCTGGCCCGATTATTAAGGGCGAACTCAGCCAACGGCAAAAATGACACCCAATCATCCTGGTCAGCAGAAACAAAACATCTCAGATATGTTTCAAAGGTCTGATTGGTTCGTTCGGTCTGGCCATTAGTCTGAGGATGGAAGGCCGAGGAAAAAGATAGGTCAATGCCCATCCTACCTCAAAAGGCTCGCCAGAACCTCGAGACAAACTGGGAACCTCTGTCAGAAACAATATTCTCAGGAATGCCATGCAAACGAACCACATGCTGGAAGAACAAAGGCACCAAATCAGAGGAGGAAGGCAATTTAACCAAGGGCACCAGATGGACCATTTTAGAAAAGCGATCACAGACCACCCAAATGACCGACATCTTTTGAGAAACGGGAAGGTCAGAAATGAAATCCATCGAAATATGTGTCCAAGGCCTCTTCGGGACCGGCAAGGGCAAAAGCAACCCACTGGCACGTGAACAGCAGGGCTTAGCCCTAGCACAAATCCCACAGGACTGCACAAAAGCACGCACATCCCGTGACAGAGATGGCCACCAGAAGGATCTAGCCACTAACTCTCTGGTACCAAAGATTCCTGGATGACCAGCCAGCACCGAACAATGAAGTTCAGAGATAACTTTACTAGTCCACCTATCAGGGACGAACAGTTTCTCGGCCGGACAACGATCAGGTTTATTAGCCTGAAATTTCTGCAACACTCTCCGCAAATCAGGAGAGATGGCAGACACAATGACTCCTTCCTTGAGGATACTCGCCGGCTCAGATAACCCCGGAGAGTCGGGCACAAAACTCCTAGACAGAGCATCCGCCTTCACATTTTTAGAGCCCGGAAGGTACGAAATCACAAAATCAAAACGAGCAAAAAATAACGACCAACGGGCCTGTCTAGGATTCAAGCGCTTGGCAGACTCGAGATAAGTAAGATTCTTATGATCAGTCAATACCACCACGCGATGCTTAGCTCCCTCAAGCCAATGACGCCACTCCTCGAATGCCCACTTCATGGCCAGCAACTCTCGGTTGCCCACATCATAATTACGCTCAGCAGCAGAAAATTTCCTGGAAAAGAAAGCACATGGTTTCAACACTGAGCAACCAGAACCTCTCTGTGACAAAACCGCCCCTGCTCCAATCTCAGAAGCATCAACCTCGACCTGGAACGGAAGAGAAACATCTGGTTGACACAACACAGGGGCAGAACAAAAACGACGCTTCAACTTCTGAAAAGCTTCCACGGCAGCAGAAGACCAATTAACCAAATCAGCACCCTTCTTGGTCAAATCGGTCAATGGTGTGGCAATGCTAGAAAAATTACAGATGAAGCGACGATAAAAATTAGCAAAGCCCAGGAATTTCTGCAGACTTTTCAGAGATGTCGGCTGAGTCCAATCCTGGATGGCCTGGACCTTAACCGGATCCATCTCGATAGTAGAAGGGGAAAAGATGAACCCCAAAAATGAAACTTTCTGCACACCGAAGAGACACTTTGATCCCTTCACGAACAAGGAATTAGCACGCAGTACCTGGAAAACCATTCTGACTTGCTTCACATGAGACTCCCAATCATCAGAGAAGATCAAAATGTCATCCAAGTAAACAATCAGGAATTTATCCAGATACTCACGGAAAATGTCATGCATAAAAGACTGAAAAACAGATGGAGCATTGGCAAGTCCGAACGGCATCACCAGATACTCAAAATGACCCTCGGGCGTATTAAATGCCGTTTTCCATTCATCTCCCTGCCTGATTCTCACCAGATTATACGCACCACGAAGATCAATCTTAGTAAACCAACTAGCCCCCTTAATTAAATTAAATAAACGACCCTTAGGGAATTTACTACCAGGAATCAAATTGATAGCACAATCACAATTCCTATGCGGAGGTAGGGCATCAGACTTGGGCTCTTCAAATACATCTTGAAAGTCAGACAAGAACTCTGGGATGTCAGAAGGAATGGATGACGAAATAGACAAAAATGGAACATCACCATGTACTCCCTGACAACCCCAGCTGGTTACCGACATAGAGTTCCAATCTAATACTGGATTATGGGTTTGTAGCCATGGCAACCCCAACACGACCACATCATGCAGATTATGCAGTACCAGAAAGCGAATAACTTCCTGATGTGCAGGAGCCATGCACATGGTCAGCTGGGCCCAGTACTGAGGCTTATTCTTGGCCAAAGGTGTAGCATCAATTCCTCTCAACGGAATAGGACACCGCAAAGGCTCCAAGAAAAATCCACAACGTTTAGCATAATCCAAATCCATCAGATTCAGGGCAGCGCCTGAATCCACAAACGCCATGACAGAATACGATGACAAAGAGCATATCAAGGTAATGGACAGAAGGAATTTGGACTGTACAGTACCAATGACGGCAGAGCTATCGAACCGCCTAGTGCGCTTAGGACAATTAGAAATAGCATGAGTGGAATCACCACAGTAGAAACACAGCCTGTTCAGACGTCTGTGTTCTTGCCGTTCAACTTTAGTCATAGTCCTGTCGCACTGCATAGGCTCAGGTTTACTCTCAGACAATACCGCCAGATGGTGCACAGATTTACGCTCGCGCAAGCGACGACCGATCTGAATGGCCAAGGACATAGACTCATTCAAACCAGCAGGCATAGGAAATCCCACCATGACATCCTTAAGAGCTTCAGAGAGACCCTTTCTGAACCAAGCCGCCAGTGCAGATTCATTCCACAGAGTGAGTACTGACCACTTCCTAAATTTCTGACAATATACTTCTACATCATCCTGACCCTGGCATAAAGCCAGCAAATTTTTCTCAGCCTGATCCACTGAATTAGGCTCATCGTAAAGCAATCCAAGCGCCTGGAAAAACGCATCAACATTACTCAATGCAGGGTCTCCTGGCGCAAGAGAAAACGCCCAGTCCTGTGGGTCGCCGCGCAAAAAAGAAATAATAATCAAAACCTGTTGAATAGGATTACCAGAAGAATGAGGTTTCAAGGCCAGAAATAGCTTACAATTATTTTTGAAGCTCAGGAACTTAGTTCTATCTCCAAAAAATAAATCAGGAATAGGAATTCTTGGTTCTAGCATAGATTTCTGATCAATTGTATCTTGAATCTTTTGTACATTTATAACGAGATTATCCATTGAGGAGCACAGAGCCTGAATATCTATGTCCACAGCTGTGTCCTGAAGCACTCTAATGTCTAGGGGAAAAAAAAAAAAAAAAAACTGAAGACAGAGCTGAGGAAAAAAAAATGATGTCAGGACTTCTTTTTTCCCTCTATTGAGAATCATTGGTTTGGCTCCTTGTACTGTTATGCTGTGCTATCAGGCAACACAGTGTGCAGTAATCAGCGCACATACAGTGATATGGCAATAACCCAAAAACAATAGAACAAGCTCTGAGACGTGGAATCTCTGCAGACTGCAATACCTGAACCTATCCTCACACAACTAAAAGCAGCAGTGGATTGCGCCTAACACTACCTATGCAACTCGGCACTGCCTGAGGAGCTGACTAGCCTGAAGATAGAAATACAAGCCTGACTTGCCTCAGAGAAATACCCCAAAGGAATAGGCAGCCCCCCACATATAATGACTGTTAGCAAGATGAAAAGACAAAACGTAGGAATGAAATAGATTCAGCAAAGTGAGGCCCGATATTCTAGACAGAGCGAGGATAGCAAAGAGAACTATGCAGTCTACAAAAAACCCTAAAGCAGAACCACGCAAAGGGGGGCAAAAAGACCCACCGTGCCGAACTAACAGGACGGCGGTGCACCCTTTGCGTCTCAGAGCTTCCAGCAAAAGAAAATAGCACAGCTGGACAGAAAAAACGGAAACAAAAACAAAGTAACACTTATCTAGCAGAGCAGCAGGCCACAGGAAAGATGCAGTAGCTCAGATCCAACACTGGAACATTGACAAGGAGCAAGGAAGACAGACTCAGGTGGAGTTAAATAGCAAGGCAGCCAACGAGCTCACCAAAACACCTGAGGGAGGAAGCCCAGAGGCTGCAATACCACTTGTGACCACAGGAGTGAATTCAGCCACAGAATTCACAACACCTTCAATACCAATAGATCTTTTTGCTTCAAATTCTCCTGTGTCAGTCAACTGGTTCTTCATTAACAAGTCAGTCAACTTCATTCTGTCACTGTCCAGCATGGCTACATCTGCCTCTTTTGTTCCAGCTGGCTCACCCTGCTGCACAACACCATCTGTCCATGCTACCTAAGGCTATGTTCACATTTGCACCTTTGGGCGCAGCGTCGTCGACGCATACCGACGCATGCATCATGCGCCCCTATCTTTAACATGTGGGGCGCATGGACATGCGCCGGTATGCGTTGTACTGCGTTTTACGATGCATGCGTCATATAGACGCACAGACAGGGCGCAGAGGACGCTACTTGTAGCGTTTTTTCTGCGCCGAAATTCCTGCTCTGTGCTTTCTTATGACAACGCATGCATCGCAAAACGCAGCGTTGTGCACATGCGTTGGTTGCGTCGCATCGCGTCGCCGATGCTGCGCCCAACAACGCAAATGTGAACGTAGCCTTAGAGATACTTCTCTGGACTAGTGGCTCGAGGATCCACTTTACCAGGTGAGACATAGACTGATTGATCTCCTAGCCATTTTGGCACCATTATGGTGGATGAGGCTATTTCTTTGACGGTTACAAATTTATTATTATTATTATTTATTTTATTAATTCCATGGTGCTGTACATGAGAAAGGGGTTACGTACAGAGTTATAGATATCGTTTACAGTAAACAAATTTATAATGACAGACTGGTACAGAGGGGAGAGGACCCTGTCCTTGCGGACTTACATTCATGGGGAAGAGACAGAAGGTCGGGGGTGCGGCAGCTCTGGTGGTGGTGAGGTAGCAGCTCTGGTGGTGGTGAGACAGCAGCTCGGGTGGTGGTGAGGCGGCAGCTCAGGTGGTGGTGAGGCGGCAGCTCGGGTGGTGTTGGACAAGTAAGTGGAGTATCTTGTTGCTCCATCTCCTGATATCAGTATGAATGTTCTAAGTAAATGCAAGGTCGGGTTCTTAAAGCAAAAATGGCACCAAACATCATCCTGATAGACCTTCTTCCACCTGCAAATATTATTATTCGGTGTTTTTACTACATCCAGATCCTGTATGATTATTTACTAGCCGGTAATTACCGTCTTGTGAAAGAAGAACGCTCTTGAAAACCAGGATGCCGAGGGGTATTTATCAAGCAGATTAATCTTCTGGCCGGTTGCTCGATGCCTTGATGTGTATCCAGTATCATTTTCTTACGTTCTGGCCAGGCTGATAGTTTTGTAATCTATAGCTGATGAGTCGCAGAATACAAGCAGCATGATTTAAACATGACTCCTCGCCGGCTTTATGGATTTGCTGGAGAAACAGTTCATGAATATTTATAATCCCTTTTTCTGGCAGCGTAAATACCGGCCGCTGTAGACGTCGTTGTTCTCGACTTGTTACGGAACTGGATGTGAAGTCGAACAGGTGAATGTGGAAAACGGTGGTTACATATTTAAAGCATATTTTGCAGCCACTTTATGCAAAGCTGCGGCATGGGTTGGGCAGTGAGTGTTGGACATCGATGGAATAATATATTGATGACTCTTGGATTTTTGGGAGTATTGAGCAAGATGGGGATCTACAAGAAATCAAGAACTTCTTCTCGGAACCAGATGGAAATTTTAACACATTTTGGACAGACCAAGCTTATTCCAGAGTTTTAAGTCTAAAGAAAATATTTGGTCTTTTGGCTTCTAAATCTGAAAGTTTAACGTCCAAATCATATTTTTAGGCTGAATTGACAAACATTGGAGAAGACCAGTACGGATTGAAGAAGCGATAGGAAAAAAGAACAACCAACGAGACAGTCGTAGTCAAGGCTTTCAGGATCTAGAAGAGCAAAACTAGAGAATGCACATTCTGTAATGACCGACACTTGTGAAAATGAGCAGCGTTGGCGCAACAGTACTTTGACAGATTAATGAGCCATCAAGTCCAGTTTTTATTCTAGACTCAAATCAAGTGGAGAAAGAGAATTACTAGAAATTCAAGTTATTGGAACCATTACATAGATACGATGGGAAAGGTTGTGTATGTTGATCCATATGAATTAAACAGTGGCAATAAGGTGAAGTTTTATGGATGCTGGCAATTCTCTTCGAAGTGTTTGGATTCTGTAACAACTAGTTATCCAGGTCATCAAGTCGTCTTCATTATCTACTCCTATATATTATTACGTATTGCATAAAAGGCACCATCATATTTTGCAGTGCTTTGAAGACATTATCATTACTGTCCCCATCAGTATGTCTTTGGAGTGTTTGAAGAAGCCGGAGTGCCCGGAGGAAACCCACGCAAACACAGGGAGAACATACAGACTCCTCGCAAATGTCGTCCTTGGTGGGATATGAGCCCAGGACCCCAGCTCTGCAAGCCTGCTGTGCTAACCACTGATTCACTCCTAGGGTTGTTTACTGGAGAAATCAGAAGGTCTGGCTCAGTCTTTCTTAGTGTTGCTCTTTTCTAGCTTTGGTCCACAAGAGTATAACAGTGGCATTCGACTACCATAGGCTATAATGATATCCATTTAATGAGTACATCATGATGTATCTCGCAATATATCCGTTAAACGAAGCACATATTGGTTTAAGAGTGACCGATGCCTAACATTGTCTTCATCTACCCATATCTGGCGAGACTCCACCGGTCCAGATCTTCTGCTTGTCAAATTACAATTTTTCCTAGGATCAGCTACTGGAGAACATTTATGGAATTGCGACCTGAGAGTTCACTCTCCTAGAATCATAGAATGTTAGAGTTGGAAGGGACCTCCGGGGTCATCGTGTCCAACTCCCTGCTCAATGCAGGATTCACTAACCCATCTCAGACAGATGTCTGTCCAGCCTCTGTTGGAAGACTTCCATTGAAGGACAACTCACCACCACCTCTCTGGGACCGTCCATGCTCCCATGAAAAGATTAAAGGTCTCAATGGAAGTATAACAATGCAATGTCCTATGCATTTGTCTTGCATCGGATATAAGATGTGTAACACATCATAATCTTTTCTACTTTTTACCTCTGCATCGCATGGACCCATCAAAACATTAGTGTTCAGGCACGTGTGTTCTCAAATCTTTTCCTCAATCTGTGGCTACTAGTATGCAAAGTTGAACATAACGTTATCTCCTTCCATGCAAGACAGTTGCAAAAGAACGCCCTACAAGTCGCAAATATCCCCTGATCACCGCATTGGCACACTGAAAATATATCTATGTATCTGCTGCAGCCAGAGCCATTGACAGATTCGTTGGCAGAGAGGCAACATCTAAGCTTTTGGAACACACATAGACTTATAATTTTTAGCTTGCAAACAACTGAAGTGATGGACATCTCCAAAAAGGTGGGATTCACTTTGTGTGACCTCCCGGTGGACACAGAACAATATTGAAGAGCTCCTGCTGGAGGGAGTTGCCTTACAGCCAGACACAGATGTACATGTAAAAGGTGATAGTTGATCTCTTTGGTCACCTATGAATAATTATTTAATTTTATCAGTTTTGGCTGAATAAGTTGTTAAGGACGGATCATTTTTAGACTTTTGTGTATTTTCTATGACTTGTCTCTAATAATTGGCACATTTAACCAGTTTAACCATCATGAATTTACCAAGCTTTATACAATAACTAGCTGAAGAGCCCGGCGTTGCCTGGGCATAGTAAATATCTGTGGTTAGTTATAGCACCTCACTTCTCTTATTTTCCCATCACGCCTCTCATTTTTCCCTCACTCCTCTTATTTTCCCCCTCACTCCTCTCATTCCCCCCTAACACTTGTCATTTCGACCTCACATCTGTCATTTACCGATCACTCCACTATTTTCCCTCACTCCTCTCATTTTGCACTCACACCTTTTCATTTTCACCTCACACCCCTCATTTTCATCTCGCACCTCTCATTTTCCCCTCACTATATACATGTTTGTCATCTCCCTTATATATAGTATACACCTGTATGACATATCCTGTGTATAGTATATACCTGTATCATCTCCCGTGTAAATAGTATATACCTGCTGTATGTCATCTCCTTCTGTATATTGTATATACCTATGTGTCATCTCCTCCTGTATATAGTTTATACCTGTATATCATCTCTTCTGTATATACTATATATCTGTATGTCATCTCCTCCTATAAATAGTATATACCTGTATGTCATCTCCTGTATATAGTATATACCTGTATGTCATCTCCCCTGTATATAGTATATAAATGCTGTATGTCATCTCCTCCTCTATAGACCTATGTGTCATCTCATCTTTTATATAGTATATACCTGTATGTCATCTCCTCCTGTATATAGTATATATGTGTGTCATCTCCTCCTGTATATAGTATATACATGTGTGTCATCTCCTCCTGTATATAGTATGTACCTGTATGTCATCTCCTCCTGTATCTAGTATATACCTGTGTGTCATCTGCTCCTGTATATAGTACCGTATATATCTGTGTCATCTCCTCCTGTATATAGTATATACCTGTGTGTCATCTTCTCCTGTATATAGTATATATCTGTGTGTCATCTCCCCTGTATATAGTATATATGTGTGTGTCATCTCCCCTGTATATAGTGTATACCTGTGTGTCATCTCCTCCTGTATATAGTATATACCTGTGTGTCATCTCCCCTGTATATAGTATATACCTGTGTGTCATCTCCCCTGTATATAGTATATACCTGTGTGTCATCTCCCCTGTATATAGTATGTACCTGTATGTCATCTCCCCTGTATATAGTATATACCAGTGTTTCATCTCCTCCTGTATATAGTATATACCTGTCTGTCATCTCCTCCTGTATATAGTTTATACCTGTGTGTCATCTCCCCTGTATATAGTATATACCTGTGTGTCATCTCCCTTGTATATAGCATATACCTGTGTGTCATCTCCCCTGTATATAGTATGTACCTGTATGTAATCTCCCCTGTATATAGTATATACCAGTGTGTCATCTCCTCCTGTATATAGTATGTACCTGTATGTCATCTCCCCTGTATATATTATATACCAGTGGGTCATCTCCTCCTGTATATAGTTTATATCTGTGTGTCATCTCCTCCTGTATATAGTATATACCTGTGTGTCATCTCCTCCTGTATTAGACCTCTTTCACACGTTATTTGGTCAGTATTTTTACCTCAGTATTTGTAAGATAAATTGGCAGCCTGATAAATCCCCAGTCAACAGGAAGCCCTTCCCCTGGCAGTATATATTAGCTCACACATACACATAATAAACAGGTCATTTGACTGACAGTTGCCGTATTTCCTATATGGTACATTTGCTGCTCTTGTAGTTTGTCTGCTTATTAATCAGATTTTTATTTTTGAAGGATAATACCAGACTTGTGTGTTTTAGGGCGAGTTTCATGTGTCAAGTTGTGTGTGTTGAGTTGCGTGTGGCGACATGCATGTAGCGACTTTTGTGAGATGAGTTTTGTGTGGCAACATGCGTGTAGCAACTTTTTTTTGTGTCGAGTTGCATGTGACAGGTTAGTGTAGCAAGTTGTGTGCAGCAAGTTTTGCGCATGGAGAGTTTTGCGCGTGGCGAGTTTTATGTGTGGTGCGTTTTGAGTATGTGCAAGTTTTGTGTGAGGCAACTTTTGCATGTGTTGCAACTTTTGTGCATGTGGCAATTTTTCCGCTGGTGCAAGTTTTGTGTGTGGCGAGTTTTCCATGAAGTGAGTTTTGCACGTGTGGCGAGTTTTGCGTGAGCCTAGTTTTTGCATGTGGCGAGTTTTGCGCGTGGCGAGTTTTGAGCGGCAACTTTTGTGTTTCGACTTTTATGTGGCGAGGTTGGTGTATGTGTGGTGAAATGTGTGCTGAGGGTAATATGTGTTCAAGCACGTGGTAGTGTGTGGCGCATTTTCTGTGTGTGTTCATATCCCCGTGTGTGGTGAGTATCCCATGTCAGGGCCCCACCTTAGCAACTGTACGGTATATACTCTTTGGCGCCATCGCACTCATTCTTTAAGTCCCCCTTGTTCACATCTGGCAGCTGTCAATTTGCCTCCAACACTTTTCCTTTCACTTTTTCCCTATTATGTAGATAGGGGCAAAATTGTTTGGTGAATTGGAAAGCGCGGGGTTAAAATTTCACCTCACAACATAGCCTATGACGCTCTCGGGGTCCAGACGTGTGACTGTGCAAAATTTTGTGGCTGTAGCTGCGACGGTGCAGATACTAATCCCGGACATACACACATACATACACACACATACACACACACATTCAGCTTTATATATTAGATGAGCTAACTCTTTTTCCGACTAATATACCACCCTCATGATACAAAAGTTAACGCCTCACTTTATTTCTTGCCGGTTCGCTCTTCATTGGATGCCAACCTTCCAGTGGCCAAATATTTCTACAATTTTTTTGTTAGTAAACTCTATTTTACAGAAACATAACAAGAGATCGACCATTTCTTCCAGCATGAGACATTACCATTTTGTTCTAGATTTTTAGAGAAAACAGAATCACCAAAAGCTTATCGGCGCCTGAATCTTGTATCACGCTGATAAACAGCTGGACTGGTCATGCTGCTGAGAGCAGTTGTACGTTTGTACCAAGGAGCGCCATCCACGCTCTTATTTCTGGATGAAATAGAAAGAATTTACTCCTTATTTTCCAAAGCTTTTGATTAAGTGTCCGGTGCCGCCTTTGTGCATTTACATTCTGTTTGTTTTGCACCCCAGTTCTTTGGATGCCCCAATATCTGACGTCTCATACCGCGAATGCCACAACTGTAGAGAATGTACATCTTCCGGGGAATGCCAAAACTCACCATTTGTGAAGATCCACGACTTACTCTTTATTTTTTTTTTTTTTTACAATAATCCTAAAGCTTGATTTTTTTTCTCTATTATTTTTGCCTGTTGTGGGCTCTGCATCTATTTCGATGTATTCTTCCTCTGACAATTTTTTTCAACCTCAGATGTTCTTAACATGTCCACTGTACTGTATATTCTATAAATGTCTGATATAATGGATCCAACCACCCATTTTTGGAACATTCACAGAAGTAAACAGACTCCCGTGCTTTCGCCAAACCATTTGCAGCCGCCGCGCATGCGCATCTCTCTCTATTCGCTTTTATCAAACTTCTGAAAACGGCAGAAGAAGCTGCCAATTCCTCCATTAGTTCCAGTGATCATGTAGCCATTTCAGTTGTCACATTTGAGGGTTACGTTTCTCCATACCTTGGGCTGCTATGGCAAGAAAGCAAAAATTACCGGTAAACAAAATCGAGTTGTCGAAAGTTAATTTCTGACTTTTTTGAGAAGATTCTAATAATAGAAATAAAAGTAAAAAGAATTCATAATAAATGTAAAAAGAAAACACCAATAATATGCAAAAATACTAATTCTGATCATTATATGACTTGTATCCTGCATTTGTCACCAGTGTTCCCATCTGCAGGCTCTTCACTCTAATTTTCAGTTGACTCTGAGCTACTGGATGGAGAGTAGCTGCTATAACATCTCCCATACCCACAGACATCAGGGATTGCTGCTCTCCTGTCATTATTTATCACCTGTCAAGAAGCAGCAGCATTTAGGATATTACACTGCAGTACTGAGCAGTGTAGTTGCGAATCCAGCACTGAGGTGAGAAACTCTTACTAAAGAAAAAGCACAGTGTGTGTCTCTGCCTCTCTCCTCCAACCAAAACCATAAATAAGGTTTTTATTTAAGTTTATTAAAAATTAGTTTGAATGCAAGGGAAAATAACATTTGCTATAAAAAAAATAGCTATAAAAAATGCAATTATTTGGTTAAAAATATTGAAAGTTGCTGCCATTTTTTTAAGTGAAAAAATATGCAAAAATCACTTTAACAACCTTTTGAGCAATAAATACAAATAGAGTTCCAAGAGGTAAATGATGATATGTTCCCGTTAGTTGATTGTTTTTCTTTGATGAAAACTGGGCAGCAGCAAATCTATGGTAATGATATCAAGATAAGAGCTTGGAACCCGTCCATGAGTCTTGGATGGGAATTATGTAACGGAACAGTGGTTGCTCATTATACAAGCGACATGGCGGCTTTTGTAGAACTGCTTATGAAAACGATGAAGGAATTATAGGAAATGGAGCATCAAAACATTGGACTTAAGTTGCTAATTGTGGGTCTCCATGATTTACATGTCACGTTGTCCAGTCATCCTTTAAAAAGCTGATCATTGAAGGAAATTCTGGTGAAAAATTGGGCAATAATTGGCATAAAAAGTGCTCTAAAATATGACAAACGTTAATATTTGGCAATGAAAAGTCTTGGCTTCAAGACCTTTCTTTATCCAGGACTTCTCATCGATTTAAAGAGGTTCATGACAAAAGACGTTATTGATAGGCCTTGGTGTGATTCTGTATGATTTCTAGAACGAAGAGGCCACTTTTTGTCGCTTCAAGCCTCTTCATTCCTTGACTTGGTAATCTTTGTATTGCGTATCCGTTTGGAGAAACATGGTGGCTCCTCCATATTAGTATCGGTGTCTTTGTACACAAACTCCCACCAAACTCTTATTTATTAAGTTCGTCCACCAGGACTCAGGAGTTTCAAAAAGTTGACAAGTTAGGTCGTTCCGAGTTGTCGAAACTGCGGCTACAAGAACCCGAATCTCCCCACTTTTCAGTATTAAATACATTTTTACCGTATCCAATGTTTACCCTGTTCTGCTGTTGTCCTGTAATATCAGCAATTATTTTCTGGAGTGTCTACTTCTGCATCTCAATACGTTTCTTTTCTACTTGTTACCCAAATAATTATTTTTTTGTGCCTCATACCCCTAGAAAATAGTAACATATGAAGCTTTGAAACTTATCCAATATAGATGCTTACAAAGAAAGTTGGGAAGATCATTTGAAATTGAAATTTGCCGGTTTTGCCAATTTTTTTCCTGCAAAGCCTCTAGTTGACTGGAAAATATGTCTAAAACACTTTGATGTCTACTAGGACTGTTTTGAACCCTTTTGAGCCTTTTAAAGCAAATACTAGGTAAACCAGATGCTAAGCATCAATGAGCACATTTTGTAAGGTAGACAGTTGTTTTTAAATATCTAGTTTATGGAGATTTTTGGCTTAAAAAAAATGGCTAGCTTGTCTTACAATGCAGGAAGCACAATGTATGTGATACACAAGACTTGGTTTCAGGATTTTGATTTAGTGGCAAAATTAGCACTGAGAGGCTTAATACTGCCCTCCTTGTTTGCAGTGTGTGAAGCATTAAAAAAAGGATCATTGAGGTGCTGTTATTGCAGTAAATCTCAGCTCAATCAGTTTACAGTCACACTGACTATGCAGGTCCAGCATCTAATAGAAGAAAAATGTCCAGCTCCACCGAATCCGTGAAGATAAAAATTCTTTATTCGCGAACTTGTAACATAGAGGGTACAACCTTCAGCACAAACCATATTGGTGTGAATCTCAACGCGTTTCTGAAGACTACGCTCTTGATTAAGGGAGCTTAGTCTCCAGAAACGCGTTGAGATTCACAACCATATGGTTTGTGCTGAAGTTTGTACCCTCTATGTTACAAGTTTGTGAATAAAGAATTTTTATCTTCACGGATTCGGTGGAGCTGGACATTTTTCTTCTTTTGGACCTTACACGTTTGGACACAGCGGGTCCGTGCTCCCGAAGTTCAACTAATGCATCACGGGTGATCTGGTTTATTTCTCTTCTCCTCAAAGGCCCAGCATCTCCCTACTTAGGAGATAGCACCATACATTGCCCGCAATATATCCCCATACATTGTGCTCTCCAAAAATATCTTCATACATGCTTCTTTGATGAATACTAAACTGTTACCCCCAAAATTATGACCATTTCCATCCAATCCTTATTTTCGCACCAAAGCTACTGGCAACTATTGGCTCCAACATTTCTTGATGTGGTAGATGCCCCCTTTGCTTCATCTTGAGATTTCAATGCGCTCAATGCATTTTTTCATGGCCAAAAGTGTATGGTTTGGGTCTGAAAAGGTGACTATATAGGTTCCTAGAAACTAATTTTAACTGACCTAAAAAAACCATCCTAATGTCTATAGTTTGGGACAGGAAAGGTGGTGTGCCGAGGAGCGGTGGCGGTGACCATATAGGTTCCCACAAATTAATTTTAGCTGAAGTGGGCAATAAATGAATGACATTGTCTGATGGATTGTGTATTTTAGTGGGAATTTTTCATCAGGGCACTGAGTGCTGCTCTGAATAGCATATCGCCTATTTGCCGCTAGTCCAGTCTCCGCTCCCCTGTACCTTTCCTATGCCCTGAAACAACCTCCATTCTATCATTCCCATATTGTTGTACTGTACATTGTGATAGGGAAGCATTATTCAGTTCTGCTCAGCACCCGCGAGCGTTCATCCCCGCTGAATCCATGTGATGCGCTTGGCAAAGTTCTGCTGCCTATTATGTCTTTTTTTTTGTTCCTGCTTTGTATATTAGGACAATAGGAAAGTGTTTTTAGCCCCGATCCCAAGCCTAGAGGAGAATGAGCTGGATAGAGCTCAGATCCATGAAGAGCAAAGATCTGTGATGCATCTCTTAACAGGGCTTATAAAAGAGAGCACAATGTACATGACTGGAGTCCTCTATAGCCGTAAGATAAGATTTACGTTTCTCCCATCTAAAGAACTAGTCTTCTGTCAGACGAAAATGCTCTTTCTTCTTCTAAGGATGATAAAACTTCAATAACTCGTCTCTTGAAGAACAATTGTAGATCAGTGGCCAAAATGGTCTTGATGTACATTCGGCGATTTATCCTTCGTTTTCTTGGATTGTCACTGTCTTAGTGTCACGATGAATACTTTTGGTCTTCTAAAACTTTTTTTTGATGACCTATCAGGGGCTGGACTTGCGTGTATTGGGTTGGCATAATCACATTTTGTATAAAAAATTTGTTACTCGTAAACGCCAGGGCTGTGGAGTTGGTAAGCCAAACCTCTGACTCCTCAATTTTCCTGACTCCTGATTCCGACTCCACAGCACTGGTCACTACTGAGCATGTGCATAAAGTGCAGCACAGATTCATCTCATCTACGACTCAACAGCACTGGTCACTACTGAGCATGTGCATAAAGTGCAGCACAAATTCATCTCATCTACGACTCTACAGCACTGATCACTACTGAGCATGTGCATAAAGTGCATCACAGATTCATCTCATCTACGACTCCACAGCCCTGGTCACTACTGAGCATGTGCATAAAGTGCATCACAGATTCATCTCATCTACGATTCCACAGCACTGGTTACTACTGAGCATGTGCATAAAGTGCAGCACAGATTCATCTCATCTACGACTCCACAGCACTGGTCACTACTGAGCATGTCCATAAAGTGCAGCACAGATTCATCTCATTTACGACTCCACAGCACTGGTCACTACTGGGCATGTGCATAAAGTGCAGCACAGATTCATCTCATCTACGACTCCACAGCACTGGTCACTACTGGGCATGCACATAAAGTGCAGCACAGATTCATCTCATCTACGACTCCACAGCACTGGTCACTATTGAGCATGCACATAAAGTGCAGCACAGATTCCCTTCAACTAAATGCCGAGATCCTTAAATGAAGAACAGAACAAACATTTATAAGACATTTCAGAACATTCCCAAATTATTATGGAAAAATTTACAGCACATCATGCATTGTACCACTGTACCCAATTTATTATATATTTTATAGGTCTGAGTTGGTCCATTTTATTCTGACTCCATCAAAATGGACACAGACTCCACAGCCCTGGTAAATGCCAACCTGTATGGTGACCAAAATCACATTGGCCCATGTTGGACACATAAACAGGTTCTTATAGTTGTCTAACAATGATGTACAGTGCCACCAACATCATACATCATACATGCAAAAATAGTATTTAGTGTAGTCCTAATAGCAGCGCTGTTGTTCATGGGTACACAATCCATGTGAAACCCCTCGCAAACAATTGTGATAATCAGCAGAAGTTGTCACTAGACATAAGGATTCCCAGCAATGGCGTCAGATGATATGCGACACATCCAGATCTAACAGTGCTCAGGCCAGTAGATGGGAAATTTCAAGCAGGAATCCCATAAGACGTTAACGTATGGAATTGTATGACATCACAAGAACACAAAGATGTTCTACAGCCAGAATCTCCATATTTTGGACCGTCTTGACTCGCAGACACAGACAAGGCTCAGAGTAACTTGGCAAGACAGGATACGGACTCTGTTCAGACTGCACAGATTCTGGATCCTCAGACGGAACGGATACTAACACGGAGTCACAGAGAGGGTTGGATTCGGATCCTAGAACAGCCTCCGACAGTACCGACTCTGGAACTGTAACCAGGACTGACCCAGGTGCATGTCATAGTACTGATGGAATGGTTACAGGTTCAGATTCCGCTGGTGCGACTTAAAGGTTCAAGTACCGCTGGATGTGGTTACCGGATTCCGGTACCACCGTTGCAGCTTCAGGGGTCAGGTACCGCCGGATGCGATTTCAGGTTCAGGCCCTGGCCTGTTGTGAATTCTGTGGCAGAGCTCCCTCCTGTGGTCACAAGTGGTACTGCGGCTTCTGAGTTTCCTTCCTCAGGTGATGTGGTGAAGTCGTTAGGTGCTGCTCTATTTAACTCCACCTAGTGCTTTGCTCCTGGCCTCCAGTCAATGTTCTAGTATTGGTCTTGCTTCCTCCTGGATCGTTCCTGTGGCCTGTCTGCTCTGCATAAGCTAAGTTTTGCTTGTGCTATTTTTGTTTGCTATTTTTTCTGTCCAGCTTGCTTTATTGGTTTTTCTGGCTTGCTGGAAGCTCTGGGACGCAGAGAGAGCACCTCCGTACCGTTAGTCGGTGCGGAGGGTCTTTTTGCCCCCTCTGCGTGGTTGTTTGTAGGGTTTTGTGTTGACCACAAAGTTATCTTTCCTATCTTCGGTCTGTTCAGTAAGTTGGGCCTCACTTTGCTAAATCTATTTCATCTCTGCGTTTGTATTTTCATCTCTACTCACAGTCATTATATGTGGGGGGCTGCCTTTTCCTTTGGGGTATTTCTCTGAGGCAAGGTAGGCTTATTTTTCTATCTTAGGCCTAGCTAGTTTCTCAGGCTGTGCCGAGTTGCATAGGGAGCGTTAGGCGCAATCCACGGCTGCCTCTAGTGTGGTTGGAGAGGATTAGGGATTGCGGTCAGCAGAGTCCCCACATCTCAGAGCTCGTCCTATGTCTTTTGGTTATTGTCAGGTCACTTTGTGTGCTCTGAACTTCAAGGTCCATTGTGGTTCTGAATTACCTAATCATAACACTGGCCACATAAAGACCAGGGGTTCGGATTCAGGCTTTGGCCACACAAGGGCCAGAAGATTCAGGTACAGGGGCTGGGACCTGGCAACTCGGTAGTTGCACAAAAACTAATGGGAAAACATTGCTCAAGCGCCTCCCTACTGGGGACTGTGCCTTTCATACTAAATGCCTCCCGGCCATTGTCTAGGGGCATTTTCACAGTATGCGCGCTATCCCTTTAAGAAGAGGTGAGTGCACAGGAAGCTTGAGAGCAGGAAAGCAGTAGGCTTGGATGTCACAACGCGGCCGGGCCGGTGAGTATGTCTACGTCCCTGCACAGAGGATGCAGGGACGCCAGCATTTGTGTTACACCCACTAATGCTTTTCACCTCCTATACACTGGGATGGAGTGACAACTGCAGCTGCATACCCCTCTTCCCCCTTTTTTTTCTATTTACTGTTTTGAACCAGACGTAATAGATGACTCATGATGAGCATATGGACATTTACAGAAGACATGCTGAAAGTGGAGGATGCCTAACTCACTAGAAACCCTTGGGACCCTTGCCTCAGAGTTATTCTTCGCACACTTTTTCATTGTGTCTTCCAATCATACTGGAAGTTATATTACTCTGATGGGTCCTGTTGCATGATTGACACCCCCAGTGCGTGGGGAACCCATTGACTTATTCCGACAAATGTTTCATCATTTGGACTAGAACAATAGCCCTACATCCTCCATTGCAGATTCTGTCTTATAAAATATCCATGTGCACCCAAATACTCATTCACATGCACCCGTTCACACTTTGTTTTATACATAATTATTTGCTGCAACTCACATTCGTTCATATCAAATTCACTTATTCATACTGCTGTTTTTCATTGTATTTTTTTTAACATAATTATTAGTTTTAAACTCGTACTTCAAGCTCCAATTTCTGTCCTTCCTTTTTTTCAGTATACATAAATTATACACTTATTTATAGTGTTTATTTTATGTTTTTACTTTTTTATGTATAATTGGATTGATCCAAGTTAAGCACTTATTGTTTCCCTTATGGTGCTTGTTATCATGTGTAATTTGTGTCCGATCACCATATATGTTTCTTTTTATATATTTACACGATCTTCGATTTTGTGGCTTTTGCTGACATTTGTTACATTATTATATGTAGTATTAACACATCTTTTACACATACTTACTGGTTCTTTACCTCCATATCAGACTGGCGTATTTATTTTGCACATGTCTGATACGGGAGGACTTTCCGTCACATTCTTTGTATTTATGACATCAGCCTTGATTTTATCTGCTATGGCTTAAATATCTTTAGAGACGGTGCTAGTTCGATCCCCAGATGAAGCATAAAAGCGAAACACAAGTGAGCTGGATCTCGTATGTTTTTGACTATGATAGATAGGCGTGCTTGTTTAATCTGGGATTTTGCTTGGTCCCCTTGCTATCTGTATTATCCAGCAGTATTGCTTCACGCTTTTTACCCGGTTTCCTTTTCAGTGTTCTCACTTAATACTTCATATTTTAGCTTAGGATTTTCCTCTTTTTTTATCATCATGCATGGTGTGCATTTGAGGCCACTGCAATGTTTTTGGCCTCTGTCGTTATATTTTTCACTTATATGAATGAAGGGGGTACACAATAGAAACAGGAGGACGGGGCGATTGTAGTGCAGCCTTTCATCGCTAGGTGAATATTCGCGGAATCCTTCTGAATCAGTCTGATGGCCGACATCGTTGGGGAAGGTCATGTTTGCCTCCAGTGATTTTTTTTTTTCTTTCTCAAGGAGTTGTTCAATCTTTCACATATGTTGTTGTTGTTGTTTTTTTTATTGTAATTACAATCAACCTTCCAAATTAATAAAAATGTGATGAAAATTTGACAAACAATTGTGGAAGATCACCATCATGGGATCACTCCCATGGGCATGGAGAGTAATGAATATTCATTCTCTTTATTAGCAGGCACACGCGATCACCCAGCCGCCGGAGGAGCCAGCGGCTGTAGCTAACAGTGTGCCCACTATTAAAGAAGATGAATATTCACTGCTCTCCTCACCCATAGTCCCTCCCACCTCTCTGTGCTTCAGTGCATAGAGGTGGGCAGGATTATGGGCGTGGGGAGCAGTGAATATTAATTTTCTTTAACAGCGGGCACAGTTTTATCTGCAGCAGCAGCTCCTGCTCCCTGTAACCCTCTTGTCCACCAGGGCCGCTCCTCCCCTCATCCACAGCAGGTACATCTGGACTATAAGACGCACCCCCCATTTTCCTTCAAAATGTTGGAGGAAAAAGTGCGTCTTACAGTCCGAACAATAAAGTAATGAAGATAAAAACTCAAAATGTATTATTTTTAATTAATTAAAGTAGCACTTCAAAAACCACCAAAGAAAATAAATATCCTAAGATGTGAGGTAAGAGGTCAAATTTGGATCTGTTGAAATGGAATGACTCAATAGAGCCTTTGATAGGTGTTGCTTATAAAGTCTTGGACACATCAGTATGATCCAATTGCAATTGTGTTGGATCTGTTGAGTACTGTAGAACCGATTGTAATTGATGGGTCTGTTAGATCCTCGAAAACAGATTGTAATTGAGTTGCGTCTGTTGCATCCTCATCCATCGATTTGTAATTGAGTTGTGTCTGCTGGCTGGGTCCTCGGGAACTAATTGTAGTTGAGTTGGACCTGTTGGGTCCCCTGGAACCGATTGTAATTGAGATGGGTCTGTTAGATCCTCGAAAATAGATTGTAATTGAGTTGCGTCTGTTGGATCCTCGGCAATCAATTTGTAACTGAGTTGCGTCTGTTGGATCCTCAGGAACCGATTGTAATTGAGTTGGGTCCTCGAAGAACGATTGTAATTGAGTTGGATCTGTTGGGTCCTTGGGAACCAATTGTAATTGAGTTGTGTATTGCGTCCTCAAGGACCTTTTACAATTGAGTTGGATTTGTTGGGTCGTTGGGAACCGATTGTAATTGAGTTGGATCTGTTGGGTATTCGGGAACCAATTGTAATTGAGTTGGATCTGTTGGGAACCGATTGAAATTGAGTTGCGTCTGTTGAGTCCTGGGTAACCGATTGTAATTGAATTGGATCTATTGGGTCCCCTGGAACCGATTGTATTTGAGATGGGTCTGTTGGATCCTCAAAAGCAGATTGTAATTGAGTTGTGTCTGTTGGATCCTCGGCAATCGATTTGTAATTGAGTTGTGCCTGTTGGGTCCTCGGGAACCGATTCTAATTGAGTTGGGTCCTCGAGAATCTATTGTAATTAAGTTGAATCTGTTGGGTACCCGGGAACCGATTGTAATTGAGTTGCGTGCATTTTGTCCTCGAGGACCTTTTGTAATTGAGTTGGATCTGTTGGGTCCTTGGGAACTGATTGTAATTGAGTTGGATGTTTTGAGTCTTCTTAGTTTCCGCAGTGAGATAGGATACAACCCTTTGTTATGTAAGCATCGTAAATGACAAATTCAGTAACGGTCTAGACATCCTCAACGCATGGTAAAATCTCAATAGTCCTATAAGTGCCTTATGCCCTGTAGACCCTCCATGGGAATCTTGGCTCTAATTGGCCAGGGCAGAATTTTTCAAATACATAAGAGCATGCCTATAAGACCAAGTGATCTCCAGATCAGCCGCTGTTTTATAACTCACACTCATGCGTCAGTTCATGGAGATCTTGGTGTGAACACGGTCTTGAATCCTTCATTTTTCTTCAGTAGAACTTGATTCTCGCTATCAAATCCAGGTCACTCCGACTGATGTAATATTATGTTAATGCGAGAGCAGCCGCAGCGGACACGAAGCTTTGAAGGATTCTCAGCGTGAACTCAGAATGGTTTTATAAGAAGAATATAAAAGCGAAATGTTTTGTATCTACGAGGAAATTTCATTCAATGAGAAATAAGAACATGATGGCTGCTAGGACAAAGGACTCCTGCAGGCTGGATATGTAGACTGGTACAGCTTGTAGACGTCTCGATGCTACGTGAATGATGCACATGTGTCCTTCTTTACCTTAGAAGAGTGGCGCCGAGATGAATGGCTTTGGAAGTAAAAACTGATTTCACCATACTCAATTAAAGGTGGTTTATGCTAGAGGTAATCTTATATCAGCATCCAGTGATTGTAATATAAATTGTACCCTGTAGAGGCTTTTACTAAAGAAAAAAAAACATTTTTCTTTTAATTTGCTTACTGATCAGCTTTTGCAAAGTTATGAATCTTTGTAATATCTTCCATTATCTTTTTTTTTTTTCTCTCCCAAACACCATGCTTAAAATGCTGGTTTATCTGCCATGTTTGTGCTACTTTAGTCGCTGCTTTGAACTGCAGCTCTGGCAAGAATGTGAACTCAAACACTATTTACAAACGCTGCCTCCGTGTGAGCATTTCTCATCCCCTCCTTCTTGCTCAGACAGAATGTTTGTAATACGCGTTCTTGTTAGAGCTGCAGTTCAAAGCAGCATCTAAAAGGACAATAACAAGGCCGTTAAAACAGAACTCTCATCATTTTGTTTAGGAGAGAGGGAATTAAAATAATGTAATGAAGTATATGACAAGGATTCCTAACTTTTCAATCAATGTTTAGAGAATAATAATAGAAAAAAAAGTTTAGGTACTCTTTAACCCCTTCCCGACCTGTGACACAGCGTATGCGTCATGAAAGTCGGTGCCAATCCGACCTGTGACGCATATGCTGTGTCACAGAAAGATCGCGTCCCCGCAGATCGGGTGAAAGGGTTAACTCCCATTTCACCCGATCTGCAGGGACAGGGGGAGTGGTAGTTTAGCCCAGGGGGGGTGGCTTCACCCCCCCGTGGCTACGATCGCTCTGATTGGCTGTTGAAAGTGAAACTGCCAATCAGAGCGATTTGTAATATTTCACCTAAAAAACTGGTGAAATATTACAATCCAGCCATGGCCGATGCTGCAATATCATCGGCCATGGCTGGAAACACTTATGTGCACCCACCCCACCCCACCGATCGCCCCCCCAGCCCCCCGATCTGTGGTCCGCTCCTGTTATGTTTGCTAATGACAGGTGTTATGAAGGCAATCCAGAAACACAGTGTGCTTAGCGATCAGAGCGCACACAGTGATCTGACAAATACCCAAAAATACAAGAACGAGCTCTGAGACGTGGAAACTCTGTAGACTGCACACCTGATCCTATCCTAAACACAACTAAAAGCGGCTGTGGATTGCGCCTAACAACTACCTAGGCAACTCGGCACAGCCTAAGAAACTAGCTAGCCTGAAGATAGAAAAATAGGCCTGACTTGCCCCAGAGAAATTCCCCAAAGGAAAAGGCAGCCCCCCACATATAATGACTGTGAGTAAGATGAAAAGACAAAACGTAGGGATGAAATAGATTCAGCAAAGTGGGGCCCGATATTCTAGGACAGAGCGAGGACAGTAAAGCGAACTTTGCAGTCTACAAAAAACCCTAAAGCAAAACCACGCAAAGGGGGCAAAAAAAACCCACCGTGCCGAACTAACGGCACGGCGGTACACCCTTTGCGTCTCAGAGCTTCCAGCAAAACAAAAGACAAGCTGGACAGAAAAAAAGCAACAAAAAAGCAAAAAGCACTTAGCTATACAGAGCAGCAGGTCACAGGAACAATCAGGAGAAGCTCAGATCCAACACTGAAACATTGACAAGGAGCAAGGATAGCAGCATCAGGCGGAGTTAAGTAATGAAGCAGTTAACGAGCTCACCAGAACACCTGAGGGAGGAAGCTCTGAAGCTGCAGTACCACTTGTGACCACAGGAGTGAATTCAGCCACAGAATTCACAACAGTACCCCCCCCTTGAGGAGGGGTCACCGAACCCTCACCAGAGCCCCCAGGCCGACCAGGATGAGCCGCATGAAAGGCACGAACAAGATCGGAAGCATGAACATCAGAGGCAATAACCCAGGAATTATCTTCCTGAGCATAACCCTTCCATTTAACCAGATACTGGAGTTTCCGTCTAGAAACACGAGAATCCAAAATCTTCTCCACAATATACTCCAATTCCCCCTCCACCAAAACCGGGGCAGGAGGCTCAACAGATGGAACCATAGGTGCCACGTATCTCCGCAACAACGACCTATGGAATACATTATGTATGGAAAAGGAGTCTGGGAGGGTCAAACGAAAAGACACAGGATTGAGAACCTCAGAAATCCTATACGGACCAATAAAACGAGGTTTAAATTTAGGAGAGGAAACCTTCATAGGAATATGACGAGAAGATAACCAAACCAGATCCCCAACACGAAGTCGGGGACCCACACGGCGTCTGCGATTAGCGAAAAGTTGAGCTTTCTCCTGGGACAAGATCAAATTGTCCACTACCTGAGTCCAGATCTGCTGCAACCTATCCACCACAGAATCCACACCAGGACAATCCGAAGACTCAACCTGTCCTGAAGAGAAACGAGGATGGAACCCAGAATTGCAAAAAAATGGAGAAACCAAGGTAGCCGAGCTGGCCCGATTATTAAGGGCGAACTCAGCCAACGGCAAAAAGGACACCCAATCATCCTGGTCTGCAGAAACAAAACATCTCAGATATGTTTCCAAGGTCTGATTGGTTCGTTCGGTCTGGCCATTAGTCTGAGGATGGAAAGCCGAGGAAAAGGATAGGTCAATGCCCATCCTACCACAAAAGGCTCGCCAAAACCTTGAAACAAACTGGGAACCTCTGTCAGAAACAATATTCTCAGGAATGCCATGCAACCGAACCACATGCTGAAAGAACAAAGGTACCAAATCAGAGGAGGAAGGCAATTTAGCCAAGGGCACCAGATGGACCATTTTAGAAAAGCGATCACAGACCACCCAAATGACTGACATCTTTTGAGAAACGGGAAGGTCAGAAATGAAATCCATCGAAATATGTGTCCAAGGCCTCTTTGGGACCGGCAAGGGCAAAAGCAACCCACTGGCACGAGAACAGCAGGGCTTAGCCCTAGCACAAATCCCACAGGACTGCACAAAAGTACGTACATCCCGTGACAGAGATGGCCACCAGAAGGATCTAGCCACTAACTCTCTGGTACCAAAGATTCCAGGATGACCAGCCAACACCGAACAATGAAGTTCAGAGATAAGTTTATTAGTCCACCTATCAGGGACGAACAGTTTCTCTGCTGGACAACGATCAGGTTTATTCGCCTGAAATTTTTGCAGCACCCGCCGCAAATCAGGGGAGATGGCAGACACAATGACTCCTTCCTTGAGGATACCCGCTGGCTCAGATAAACCCGGAGAGTCGGGCACAAAACTCCTAGACAGAGCATCCACCTTCACATTTTTAGAGCCCGGAAGGTACGAAATCACAAAGTCGAAGCGGGCAAAAAATAACGACCAACGGGCCTGTCTAGGATTCAAGCGCTTGGCAGACTCGAGATAAGTCAAGTTCTTATGATCAGTCAATACCACCACGCGATGCTTAGCTCCTTCAAGCCAATGACGCCACTCCTCGAATGCCCACTTCATGGCCAGCAACTCTCGATTGCCCACATCATAATTACGCTCAGCGGGCGAAAACTTCCTGGAAAAGAAAGCACATGGTTTCATCACTGAGCAATCAGAACCTCTCTGTGACAAAACCGCCCCTGCTCCAATCTCAGAAGCATCAACCTCGACCTGGAACGGAAGAGAAACATCTGGCTGACACAACACAGGGGCAGAACAAAAACGACGCTTCAACTCCTGAAAAGCTTCCACAGCAGCAGAGGACCAATTAACCAAATCAGCACCCTTCTTGGTCAAATCGGTCAATGGTTTGGCAATGCTTGAAAAATTACAGATGAAGCGACGATAAAAATTAGCAAAGCCCAGGAACTTTTGCAGACTTTTCAGAGATGTCGGCTGAATCCAATCCTGGATGGCTTGGACCTTAACTGGATCCATCTCGATAGTAGAAGGGGTAAAGATGAACCCCAAAAATGAAACTTTCTGCACACCGAAGAGACACTTTGATCCCTTCACAAACAAAGAGTTAGCACGCAGGACCTGAAAAACCATTCTGACCTGCTTCACATGAGACTTCCAATCATCTGAAAAGATCAAAATGTCATCCAAGTAAACAATCAGGAATTTATCCAGATACTCACGGAAGATGTCATGCATAAAAGACTGAAACACAGATGGAGCATTGGCAAGTCCGAACGGCATCACTAGATACTCAAAATGACCCTCGGGCGTATTGAATGCAGTTTTCCATTCATCTCCTTGCCTGATTCTCACCAGATTATACGCACCACGAAGATCTATCTTAGTGAACCAACTAGCCCCCTTAATCCGAGCAAACAAGTCAGATAACAATGGCAAGGGATACTGAAATTTAACAGTCATCTTATTAAGAAGGCGGTAATCAATACACGGTCTCAGCGAACCATCCTTCTTGGCTACAAAGAAGAACCCTGCTCCCAGTGGTGATGACGATGGGCGAATATGTCCCTTCTCCAGGGATTCCTTCACATAACTGCGCATAGCGGCGTGTTCGGGCACGGATAAATTAAATAATCAACCTTTAGGGAATTTACTACCAGGAATCAAATTGATAGCACAATCACAATCCCTATGCGGAGGTAGAGCATCGGACTTGGGCTCTTCAAATACATCCTGATAATCAGACAAGAACTCTGGGACCTCAGAAGGGGTGGATGACGAAATCGACAAAAATGGAACATCACCATGTACCCCCTGACAACCCCAGCTGGATACCGACATGGAATTCCAATCCAATACTGGATTATGGGTTTGTAGCCATGGCAACCCCAACACGACCACGTCATGCAGATTATGCAACACCAGAAAGCGAATAACTTCCTGATGTGCAGGAGCCATGCACATGGTCAGCTGGGCCCAGTATTGAGGTTTATTCTTGGCCAAAGGTGTAGCATCAATTCCTCTCAATGGAATAGGACACCGCAAAGGCTCCAAGAAAAACCCACAACGTTTAGCATAATCCAAATCCATCAGATTCAGGGCAGCGCCCGAATCCACAAACGCCATGACAGAAAACGACGACAAAGAGCATATCAAGGTAATGGACAGAAGGAATTTGGACTGTACAGTACCAATGACGGCAGACCTAGCGGACCGCTTAGTGCGCTTAGGACAATCAGAAATAGCATGAGTGGAATCACCACAGTAGAAACACAGACCATTCAGACGTCTGTATTCCTGCCGTTCAACTCTAGTCATAGTCCTATCGCACTGCATAGGCTCAGGTTTAACCTCATGCAGTACCGCCAAATGGTGCACAAATTTACGCTCGCGCAAGCGTCGACCGATCTGAATGGCCAAAGACAAAGACTCATTCAAACCAGCAGGCATAGGAAATCCCACCATGACATCCTTAAGAGCCTCAGAGAGACCCTTTCTGAACAAAGCTGCCAGCGCAGATTCATTCCACTGAGTGAGTACTGACCATTTCCTAAATTTCTGACAATATACTTCTATATCATCCTGACCCTGGCACAAAGCCAGCAAATTTTTCTCAGCCTGATCCACTGAATTAGGCTCGTCGTACAGCAATCCGAGCGCCAGGAAAAACGCATCGATACTACTCAATGCAGGGTCTCCTGGCGCAAGAGAAAATGCCCAGTCTTGAGGGTCGCCGCGCAAAAAAGAAATAATAATCAAAACCTGTTGAATAGGATTACCAGAAGAATGAGGTTTCAAGGCCAGAAATAGCTTACAATTATTTTTGAAACTTAGAAACTTAGTTCTATCTCCAAAAAACAAATCAGGAATAGGATTTCTTGGTTCTAACATAGATTTCTGATCAATAGTATCTTGAATTTTTTGTACATTTATAACGAGATTATCCATTGAAGAGCACAGACCCTGAATATCCATGTCCACACCTGTGTCCAGAATCACCCAAATGTCTAGGGGAAAAAAAAAAAGTGAACACAGAGCAGAAAAAAAAAAAAAAAAATGATGTCAGAACTTTTTCTTTCCCTCTATTGAGAATCATTAGTTGGCTCCTTGTACTGTTATGTTTGCTAATGACAGGTGTTATGAAGGCAATCCAGAAACACAGTGTGCTTAGCGATCAGAGCGCACACAGTGATCTGACAAATACCCAAAAATACAAGAACGAGCTCTGAGACGTGGAAACTCTGTAGACTGCACACCTGATCCTATCCTAAACACAACTAAAAGCGGCTGTGGATTGCGCCTAACAACTACCTAGGCAACTCGGCACAGCCTAAGAAACTAGCTAGCCTGAAGATAGAAAAATAGGCCTGACTTGCCCCAGAGAAATTCCCCAAAGGAAAAGGCAGCCCCCCACATATAATGACTGTGAGTAAGATGAAAAGACAAAACGTAGGGATGAAATAGATTCAGCAAAGTGGGGCCCGATATTCTAGGACAGAGCGAGGACAGTAAAGCGAACTTTGCAGTCTACAAAAAACCCTAAAGCAAAACCACGCAAAGGGGGCAAAAAAAACCCACCGTGCCGAACTAACGGCACGGCGGTACACCCTTTACGTCTCAGAGCTTCCAGCAAAACAAAAGACAAGCTGGACAGAAAAAAAGCAACAAAAAAGCAAAAAGCACTTAGCTATACAGAGCAGCAGGTCACAGGAACAATCAGGAGAAGCTCAGATCCAACACTGAAACATTGACAAGGAGCAAGGATAGCAGCATCAGGCGGAGTTAAGTAATGAAGCAGTTAACGAGCTCACCAGAACACCTGAGGGAGGAAGCTCAGAAGCTGCAGTACCACTTGTGACCACAGGAGTGAATTCAGCCACAGAATTCACAACACGCTCCCCTCCGTTCTGTGCTCCGCTCTCCCGTCCTCCTGTCCGCTCCCCCGTGCTCCAATCACCCCCCCCGTGCTCCAATCAAACCCCCCCGCACTCCGATCCCCCCCGCAAAGCGATCCCCCCCCGTGCTCCGATCCAGCCCCTGCACAGCGATCCCCCACCCCGTGCTCCAATCCCCCACCCCGTGTTCCGATCCACCCCCCCGTGCTCCAATCCACCCCCCGTGTTCCGATCCACCCCCCGTGCTCCGACGCCCCCACCCGTGCCCTGATCTCCCCCCCTTATACTTACCTAGCCTCCCGGGGTCCGTCCGTCTTCTTTCCTGGGCGCCGCCATCTTCCAAAATGGCGGGCGCATGTGCAGTGCGCCCGCCGAATCTGCCGGCCGGCAGATTCGTTCCAAAGTGAGTTTTGATCACTGAGATATAACCTATCTCAGTGATCAAAATAAAAAAAAATTGTAAATGCCCCCCCCCCCCCTCTTTGTCACCCCCATAGGTAGGGACAATAAAAAAAAATAAAGAACTAGGGTTAGGGGTAGGGTTAGGGGTAGGGTTAGGGGTAAGGTTAGGGGTAGGGTTAGGGTTAGGGTTATGGGTAGGGTTAGGGCTAGGGTTAGGGTTAGGAATGTGCACACGTATTCTGGTCCTCTGCGGATTTTTCCGCAGCGGATTTGATAAATCCGCAGTGCTAAACCGCTGTGGATTTATCGCGGATTTACCGCGGTTTTTCTGTGCATTTCACTGCGGTTTTACAACTGCGATTTTCTATTGGAGCAGTTGTAAAACCGCTGGGGAATCCGCAGAAAGAAGAGACATGCTGCGGAATGTAAACCCCTGCGTTTCCGTGCAGTTTTTCCGCAGCATGTGCACAGCGATTTTTGTTTCCCATAGGTTTACATTGAACTGTAAACTCATGGGAAACTGCTGCGGTTTTCCGCAGCGTGTGCACATACCTTTAGAATTAGGCTATGTGCACACGGTGTGGATTTGGCTGCGGATCCGCAGCAGTGTTCCATCAGGTTTACAGTACCATGTAAACATATGGAAAACCAAATCCACTGTGCCCATGGTGCGGAAAATACCGCGCGGAAACGCTGCGTTGTATTTCCCGCAGCATGTCAATTCTTTGTGCGGATTCCGCAGCGTTTTACACCTGTTCCTCAATAGGAATCCGCAGGTGAAATCCGCACAAAAAATACTGGCAATCCGCGGTAAATCCGCAGGTAAAACGCATTGCCTTTTACCCGCGGATTTTTCAAAAATGGTGCTGAAAAATCTCATACGAATCCGCAACGTTGGCACATAGCCTAAGGGTTAGGGTTGGAATTAGGGTTGTGGTTAGGGTTAGGGGTGTGTTGGGGTTAGGGTTGTGGTTAGGGGTGTGTTGGGGTTAGGGTTGTGATTATGGTTACGGCTACAGTTGGGATAAGGGTTAGGGGAGTGTTGGAGTTAGAATTGAGGGGTTTCCACTGTTTAGGCACATCAACGGGTCTCCAAACGCAACATGGCGCCACCATTGATTCCAGCCAATCTTGTATTCAAAAGGTCAAATGGTGCTCCCTCACTTCCGAGCCCCGACGTGCGCCCAAACAGTGGTTTACCCCCACATATGGGGTACCAGCATACTCAGGACAAACTGCGCAACAATTATTGGGGTCCAATTTCTCCTGTTACCCTTGAGAAAATAAAAAATTGCTTGCTAAAACATCATTTTTGAGGAAAGAAAAATGATTTTTTATTTTCACGGCTCTGCGTTGTAAACGTCTGTGAAGCACTTGGGGGTTCAAAGTGCTCCCCACATATCTAGATAAGTTCCTTGGGGGGGTCTAGTTTCCAAAATGGGGTCACTTGTGGGGGGTTTCTACTGTTTAGGCACACCGGGGCTCTGCAAACGCAACGTGATGCCGCAGACCATTCCATCAAAGTCTGCATTTCAAAAGTCACTACTTCCCTTCTGAGCCCCGACGTGTGCCCAAACAGTGGTTTACCCCACACATGGGGTATCAGCGTACTCAGGAGAAACTGGATAACAACTTTGGGGGTCCAATTTCTCCTGTAACCCTTGGGAAAATAAAAAATTCTGGGCTAAAAAATTATTTTTGAGGAAAGAAAACGTATTTATTATTTTCACGGCTCTGCGTTATAAACTTCTGTAAAGCACTTGGGGGTTGAAAGTGCTCACCACATATTTAGATAAGTTCCTTTGGGGGTCTAGTTTCCAAAATGGGGTCACTTGTGGGGGGTTTCTACTGTTTAGGCACACCAGGGGCTCTGCAAACGCAACGTGACACCCGCAGACCATTCCATCAAAGTCTGCATTTCAAAAGTCACTACTTCCCTTCTGAGCCCCGACGTGTGCCCAAACAGTGGTTTACCCCCACACATGGGGTATCAGCTTACTCAGGAGAAACTGGACAACAACTTTTGTGGTCCAATATCTCCTGTAACCCTTGGGAAAATAAAAAATTCTGGGCTAAAAAATTATTTTTGAGGAAAGAAAACGTATTTATTATTTTCACGGCTCTGCGTTCTAAACTTCTGTGAAGCACTTGGGGGTTCAAAGTGCTCACCTCACATCTGGATAAGTTCCTTGGGGGGTCTAGTTTCCAAAATGGGGTCACTTGTGGGGGGTTTCTACTGTTTAGGCACACCAGGGGCTCTGCAAACGCAACGTGACGCCCGCAGAGCATTCCATCAAAGTCTGCATTTCAAAACGTCACTACTTCACTTCCGAGCCCCAGCATGTGCTTAAACAGTGGTTTACCCCCACATATGGGGTATCAGCGTACTCAGGAGAAACTGGACAACAACTTTTGGGGTCAAATTTCTCCTGTTACCCTTGGGAAAATAAAAAATTGCGGGCTAAAAAAATCATTTTTGAGAAAAGAATTTTTTTTTTTATTTTCATGGCTCTGCGTTATAAACTTCTGTGAAGCACTTGAGGGTTCAAAGTGCTAACCACATATCTAGATTAGTTCCTTTGGGGGTCTAGTTTCCAAAATGGGGTCATTTGTGGGGGATCTCCAATGCTTAGGCACACAGGGGCTCTCCAAACGCGACATGGTGTCCGCTAATGATTGGAGCTAATTTTCCATTTAAAAAGCCAAATGGCGTGCCTTCCCTTCTGAGTCCTGCCGTGCGCCCAAACAGTGGTTTACCCCCACATATGGGGTATCTGCGTACTCAGGACAAACTGGACAACAACATTTGTGGTCCAATTTCTCCTATTACCATTGGCAAAATAGGAAATTCCAGGCAAAAAAATCATTTTTGAGAAAAGAAAAATTATTTTTTATTTTCATGGCTCTGCGTTATAAACTTCTGTGAAGCACCTGGGGGTTTAAAGTGCTCAGTATGCATCTAGATAAGTTCCTTGGGGGGTCTAGTTTCCAACATGGGGTCACTTGTGGGGGAGCTCCAATGTTTAGGCACACAGGGGCTCTCCAAACGCGACATGGTGTCCGCTAACAATTGGAGCTAATTTTCCATTCAAAAAGTCAAAAGGCGCGCCTTCCCTTCCGAGCCCTGCCGTGTGCCCAAACAGTGGTTTACCCCCACATGTGAGGTATCGGCGTACTCGGGAGAAATTGCTCAACAAATTTTAGGATCCATTTTATCCGATTGCCCATGTGAAAATGAAAAAATTGAGGCGAAAAAAATTTTTTTGTGAAAAAAAAGTACTTTTTCATTTTTACGGATCAATTTGTGAAGCACCTGAGGGTTTAAAGGGCTCACTAGGCATCTAGATAAGTTCCTTGGGGGGTCCAGTTTCCAAAATGGGGTCACTTGTGGGGGAGCTCCAATGTTTAGGCACACAGGGTCTCTCCAAACGCGACATGGTGTCCGCTAACGATGGAGATAATTTTTCATTCAAAAAGTCAAATGGCGCTCCTTCCCTTCCGAGCCTTACCATGTGCCCAAACAGTGGTTTACCCCCACATGTGAGGTATCGGTGTACTCAGGAGAAATTGCCCAACAAATTTTAGGATCCATTTTATCCTGTTGTCCATGTGAAAATCAAAAAATTGAGGCTAAAAGAATTTTATTGTGAAAAAAAAGTACTTTTTCATTTTTACGGATCAATTTGTGAAGCACCTGGGGGTTTAAAGGGCTCACTATGCATCTAGGTAAGTTCCTTGGGGCGTCTAGTTTCCAAAATGGGGTCACTTGTGGGGGAGCTCCAATGTTTAGGCACACAGAGTCTCTCCAAACGTGACATGGTGTCCGCTAAAGAGTGCAGCCAATTTTTCATTCAAAAAGTCAAATGGCGCTCCTTCCCTTCCAAGCCCTTCCGTGCGCCCAAACAGTGGTTTACCCCCACATATGAGGTATCAGCGTACTCAGGACAAATTGGACAACAACTTTCGTTGTTCAGTTTCTCTTTTTACTATTGGGAAAATAAAAAAATTGTTGCTGAAAAATCATTTTTGTGACTAAAAAGTGAAATGTTCATTTTTTCCTTCCATGTTGCTTCTGCTGCTGTGAAGCACCTGAAGGGTTAATAAACTTCTTGAATGTGGTTTTGTGCACCTTGAGGGGTGCAGTTTTTAGAATGGTGTCACTTTTGGGTATTTTCAGCCATATAGACCTCTCAAACTGACTTCAAATGTGAGGTGGTCCCTCAAAAAAATGGTTTTGTAAATTTCGTTGTAAAAATGAGAAATCGCTGGTCAAATTTTAACCCTTATAACTTCCTAGCAAAAAAAAATTTTGTTTCCAAAATTGTGCTGATGTAAAGTAGACGTGTGGGAAATGTTATTTATTAACTATTTTGTGTCACATAACTCTCTGGTTTAACAGAATAAAAATTCAAAATGTGAAAATTGCGAAATTTTCAAAATTTTCGCCAAATTTCCATTTTTATCACAAATAAACACAGAATTTATTGACCTAAATTTACCACTAACACGAAGCCCAATATGTCACGAAAAAACAATCTCAGAACCGCTAGGATCCATTAAAGCGTTCCTGAGTTATTACCTCATAAAGGGACACTGGTCAGAATTGCCAAAAACGGCAAGGTCTTTAAGGTCAAAATAGGCTGGGTAATGAAGGGGTTAATGAAATTTGCTGAAAATATTAATGTTGAATCGACATGTGGCTATTGATGCTAACTTAATGCAAATTATGTTTATAGGGCATATATGGCGTCCATTGCTTTAAAAAACTCAAGCGCTGCTGCTGCTTCCTTTCCAAGCCCTGCCATGTGCCAAAATAGTAGTTTCCCCCCCACATATGGGGTATTAACGTACCCAGATGAAATTGCACAACAAATTTTGGGGTCCATTTTGTCATGATACCCTTTTGAAAGTAAAAAAAAATTGGGGCTAAAGTAAAATTTTGGTGAAAAAAAAAAAAAGTAAGCACAATATGTCACGGAAAAGCAATTTCAGAATCAGTGGGATTCGTTGAAGTTTTTCAGGATTATGACCCCATAAAGTGACGCTGGTCAGATTTAAAAAATTTGTCCTGGTCATTAAAGTGAAAATTAGCTTCGTCACTAAGAGTGGAAGTAAGCAAACACATTTAGGGCTTTGCAGAACTTTTAATTGGATGATAATGAAGCTTTTTTTTTAAACATAATCTGTATTATAATGAAGCAGAGGTTTCCTTTAATGCCGCTTTTATGAAGTAGCTGTCTCTTTAAGCGGATCGGGTGCCCTGTCTGTTTTCTGGCTTTTTTCTTGACTAGAGAAATTGATTTTCGCAGAGATCATTAGAAAGCAGAGAGGGTCATGGAAGCTTATTGAAGCCGAGCTGTACATGAATAATTAAGAGGAGCTTGCAGGCTCAGCTTAGTGCCAAACGCACCCAGCAAACAGGGATATTCGCTGTGCTTAAAGTACATGTACTGAATAAACACATTGATCGCAGGCGCGGAGTCAATCAATGGACTTGTCAGAACTTTCACAAACATTTTTGTCTATTGAAATCTTTGTCAGAACTTCAGTCTCTTTACCATTAAGAACATTATTTAATATCAATATCATTAAGGTGGAAGATAATAAAGATTCCAATAAATGGCAGCAAACGTAAAAATTGAAAATATGAAGAATTCATTGCCATGAAATGACTTGATTTTCAAAACGTTTTTCTTCATAACACATTTTATCGAAAAGGTCACGTCTTATAGGGTTGTTATTGGGTTGCATTATCATAATTTTTAATGTAGTAGTCCATGTCACAAGTTTGTTGTTGGGTGTCCCAGGGCCAGCGGCTCCTTCCCTGTCCCTAAAGCTAAAGACGCCGTAGCTATCCATGTTTCCCGGATTACTTCTGATGGTGAAGACACCGGGGCCACGTACCTTGCGAGCTCCTGAATCTGCCCTATATCTGTCCCCCTCTGCCATCCAATGAAGAGGAGATTAGTAGTGTATGAAAATACAGAAACAAGACGAACAAGGGAGGATATACAGGGATAAATGAAAATTCCAATCTCACAAATGTACGCTCACAGACAACAGAGTGGAACATTGGAGAGTGAAGGAAGGAAAAAAAAAACAATTAGGAGAAGATGAGGAAATGCACACACCAAATAACCAAGCAGCAGTCTTTAGATAAACACTTTAAACACCTCCTCAAACAACCAATAGCTCCAACTCCAGAGCCAGGCAGTGTGAAACTAACATTGCCATCCCTAATAGCCAGAGGCGAGTAGTATATTGAGGGGAGTGGCCAACACTGAACAGCTGAGAGTGAGACCATCAACTCGGGAAAGCACTAGAAGCTCTCGCTGCTATCTGAAACCGGCTTTTTTAAATATGAAGGTGAAGTGTTTCTAATCAGTGCAGGAGTAGGAGAAATCAGATGCTGCGGTCTTCTGGCTCCTTTCTGTCGTGGTAAACCCGTGACAGCCCATGTATAAAAGTTGTGCTTCATTTATTATTTGCATTCTTCATTCAGATTTTCAGATTAACTTAACTTGATGTCATTCTGCAATAATGTTGGAATTCTGTTTGTGATCATTCTTTCTCTACGTTTTGTTTACTGCCCCCTATGTACAAGACTATAGCTAGTATAATACTGCCCCTATGTTCAAGAATATTACTACTATAATACTGCCCCTATATACAAGAATATAACTACTATAATACTACCCCTATATACAAGAATATAACTACTATAATACTGCCCCTATGTACAAAAATATAACTACTATAATACTGCTCCGATGTGCAAGAATATAACTACTATTATACTGCTCCTATGTACAAGAATATAACTACTATAATACTGCTCCTATATACAAGAATATAACTACTATAATACTGCTCCTATGTACAAGAATATAACTACTATAATACTGCCCCTATGTACAAGAATATAACTACTATAATACTGCCCCAATGTACAAGAATATAACTACTATAATACTGCCCCATGTACAAAAATATAACTACTATAATACTGCTCCAATGTGCAAGAATATAACTACTATTATACTGCTCCTATGTACAAGAATATAACTACTATAATACTGCCCCTATGTACAAGAATATAACTACTATAATACTGCCCCTATGTACAAGAATATAACTACTATAATACTGCCCCTATGTACAAGAATATAACTACTATAATACTGCTCCTATGCACATGAATATAACTACTATAATACTGCCCCTATGTACAAAAATATAACTACTATAATACTGCTCCGATGTGCAAGAATATAACTACTATTATACTGCTCCTATGTACAAGAATATAACTACTATAATACTGCTCCTATGTACAAGAATATAACTATTATAATACTGCTCCTATGTACAAGAATATAACTACTATAATACTGCTCCTATGTACAAGAATATAACTACTATAATACTGCTCCTATGTACAAGAATATAACTATTATAATACTGCTCCTATGTACAAGAATATAACTACCATATATACTCGAGTATAAGCCGAGATTTTCAGCCCACTTTTTTGGGCTGAAAGTCCCCCTCTCGGCTTATACTCGAGTCATACGCAGGGTCGGCAGGTGAGGGGGAGCGGGGGCTGTGAAATTATACTCACCTACTCCTGGCGCGGTCCCTGCAGGTCCCTGGCTTCCCCGGCGCCGGCAGCAGCAGATTCTTCCTGTACTGAGCGGTCACATGGCACCGCTCATTACAGTAATGAATATACGGCTCCACCTCCCATAGAGGTGGAGCCGCATATTCATTGCTGTAATGAGCAGTAACGGTGACCGCTCAGTACAGGATGAAGCTGCGGCGTCGGGGAAGCAGGGACTGCACCGCGCCAGAAGCAGGTGAGTATACGGGGAGGGAGAGCGCTGCGCTGCTCGATAGTCACCTTTCCTCGTTCCGGGCGTTGCTCTGTCTTCAGCGGTGACGTAGTTAGTGCGCGCCCTCAGCCTGAACGTCAGTGCAGAAAACGCTGAAGATGGAGCGGCGCCGGAACAAGGAGCAGGTGACTATTGAAAGTGCCGGGGGCCTGAGCGACGGAGAGGTGAGTATGTGATTTTTTTTTTTTTATCGCAGCAAATGGGGCAAGTGTCTGTATGGAGCATCTATGGGGCCATAAGGTTTGTGCAGCGCTATATGGGGCCATAACATTTGTGCAGCACTATATGGGGCCATAACGTTTGTGCGGCACTATATGGGGCCATAACATTTGTGCAGTACTATATGGGGCCATAACGTTTGTGCAGCACTATATGGGGCCATAACGTTTGTGGAGTACTATATGGGGCCATAAGGTTTGTGCAGCACTATATGGGGCCATAATGTTTGTGCAGCACTATATGGGGCCATAACATTTGTGCAGCACTATATTGGGCCATAACGTTTGTGCAGTACTATATGGGGCCATAAGGTTTGTGCAGCACTATATGGGGCCATAATGTTTATGCAGCACTATATGGGGCCATAACATTTGTGCAGCACTATATGGGGCCATAATGTTTGTGCAGCACTATATGGGGCCATAATATTTGTGCAGCACTATATGGGGCCATAACGTTTGTGCAGCACTATATGGGGCCATAACATTTGTGCAGCACTATATGAGGCCATAAGGTTTGTGCAGCGCTATATGGGGCCATAACATTTGTGCAGCACTATATGGGGCCATAACGTTTGTGCGGCACTATATGGGGCCATAACATTTGTGCAGTACTATATGGGGCCATAACGTTTGTGCAGCACTATATGGGGCCATAACGTTTGTGCAGTACTATATGGGGCCATAAGGTTTGTGCAGCACTATATGGGGCCATAATGTTTGTGCAGCACTATATGGGGCCATAACATTTGTGCAGCACTATATTGGGCCATAACGTTTGTGCAGCACTATATGGGGCCATAATGTTTATGCAGCACTATATGGGGCCATAACATTTGTGCAGCACTATATTGGGCCATAACGTTTGTGCAGCACTATATGGGGCCATAATGTTTATGCAGCACTATATGGGGCCATAACATTTGTGCAGCACTATATGGGGCCATAATGTTTGTGCAGCACTATATGGGGCCATATTTGTGCAGCACTATATGGGGCCATAACGTTTGTGCAGCACTATATGGGGCCATAACATTTGTGCAGCACTATATGAGGCCATAACGTTTGTGCAGCACTATATGGGGCCATAACATTTGTGCAGCACTATATGGGGCCATAACGTTTGTGCAGCACTATATGGGGCCATAATGTTTGTGCAGCACTATATGGGGCCATAACGTTTGTGCAGCACTATATGGGGCCATAACATTTGTGCAGCACTGTATGGGGCCATAACATTTGTGCAGCACTATATGGGGCCATAACGTTTGTGCAGCACTATATGGGGCCATAACATTTGTGCAGCACTATATGGGGCCATAACGTTTGTGCAGCACTATATGGGGCCATAACATTTGTGCAGCACTATATGGGGCCATAACGTTTGTGCAGCACTATATGGGGCCATAACATTTGTGCAGCACTATATGGGGAAAATGTCTGTATGGGGCCATAATTAACGTTTGTGGAGCATTATATGTGGCAAGTGTCTGTATGGAGCATCTTATAGGGCCATAATCAAGGTTTGTGCAGCACTATATGGGGCAAATATCTTTATGGAGCATCTTATGGGGCCATAATCAGCATTTGTGCAGTATTACTGTATATTGGGCAAATGTGTCTATGGAGCATCTTATGGGGCCATTATTAACCTTTATGCAGGATTATATGGGGCATATTTTAATATGAAGCATCTTATGGGGCCCATCATGAACTGTATGGAGCATTACATGGGGCTCCTGATTCAATATGGATATTCAAAAACACTTAACCTACTGATGTCTCAATTAATTTTACTTTTATTGGTATCTATTTTTACTTTTGACATTTACCGGTAGCTGCTGCATTTTCCACCCTAGGCTTATACTCGAGTCATTAAGTTTTCCCAGTTTTTTGTGGCAAAATTAAGGGGGTCGGCTTATACTCGGGTCGGCTTATACTCGAGTATATACGGTACTATAATACTGCCCCTATGTACCACTGTGTTATAGGCAGCATCAATAGTAAAAAGTTGGTCTGGGATGGGGCGACACACTGGCGCTGACTGGAGGGGAGTAGGGAGAGGCCAATTCGCGGCTGGACTAAGCCTGTCGCTGATTGGCCGCGCCCAGCCGGCCGGCCGCGACTAATCGGCGACGCGGGATTTCCGTTACAGACAGACAGACAAACAGACGGAAGTACCCCTTAGACAATTATATATATAGATTATATGCTGCAGCGCTGACCATGGAAAATTGCTAACAAATCACGACAATTGGTTACAGAGGATTTTCTTACAATACATGAAAACCTTGTAGGAAAGTCATTATTTGTCATTGAGGCACAATGACTAGCAGCTCAACTCTGCCACATCCGAGTAGATGAATCATAGAGCCTGAATAATGATGGTTTAACCCAGTGATGCTGCTTAAATTTGTCAGAAATCTTTAGTTTCCTTTTTTGAATGCACATTTTCTATGCATACCATACTACACAATACTCCCACAAATGAGTCATTGATTGCAAACAAGGTTTGGTTTGTTTCTCTTCGCACCCAAAAAAGTAATTTTTCGAACAAATTTATTTAAAGGGACACTGTCGCCTGAATTTGGAGGGAACAATCTTCAGCCATGGAGGCGGGGTTTTGGGGTTTTTGATTCACCCTTTCCTTACCCGCTGGCTGCATGCTGGCTGCAATATTGGATTGAAGTTCATTCTCTTTCCTCCATAGTACACGCCTGCGCAAGGCAAGATTACCTTGTGCAGGCGTGTACTATGGAGGACAGAGAATGAACTTCAATCCAATTTTGCAGCCAGCATGCAGCCAGCGGGTAAGGAAAGGGTGAATCAAACACCCAAAAACCCCGCCTCCATGGCTGAAGATTGTTCCCTCCAAATTCAGGTGACAGTGTCCCTTTAAGACCATATGTCCAAAATGAGTACACCCCAATGAAAGTCTTAGGAGCAATGCTAAAATTTAGAGTACAAAATTCTAACAAAAATTCGACCACAGTTAAGTCTAATCATTCATTACACAGGTGTCCAGCAGACAGGCGACTATAAAAGCCCGTTACTTTACAAAGAAAACCCCTTCCCATGAAATGCTGTCAGCAATGGCACCACATGGAAGAGAAATGTCACCTGAAAGAGAATATTATTTTTTAACTCAAGAAAGGTGACGGCTACAAGAAGATCAGCAAAAATGTACTTATCATTTAGATCCTGGAGCAAAAGTGACATAAAAATATAACAAAGATGGAATTGCCACCATCTCACACAGATGTCCAGGTCGAACATGGACATTAAAACCTGAACAGAAGGAAAGAAGGGTTGAAGAAAATGGAGATACAATTTCAATGCAGTTAGCTAAAGAAGAAGTAGAAAGCCAAACCGGGGTGAGTTTTTCCTGTGGCACAGTACGGCGTATGCAGCAGAGGAATGGCATGCATGGGTGTCGTCCACAAAGGAAGCGGTTCCTGAAGCCCATGTGCAAAAACACCTGCCTACAATTTGCAAGGGCCCATGTGGAGACTATTAGGACTATACTCTGAAGTGATGAGACTAAGAGAAATTTTCCCAGAACTGATGGCTTTAAAATTGTATGGCGTCACAAACATGATCAGTGCAAAGAATAATGTCTGGTGCCTACAGTGAAACATGGTGGTGGCCATGTCCTAATGTGGTGCTTCATGACCTGCTGGTGTCGGGAGCTACATTTCAGTGATGGTTTCATGAAGTCACAGATGTGCTGCTCTATTGTGAGAGAAATCAGTGCCCTTGGTAGACGAGCACATTTCCAACATGACAGTGATCTAAAACACACATCTGCTGCATTTCTATTACTATTCAGAGGGGGTGTACTCACTTATGGTGAGCTCTGTACAACTGGAAGATAAGCATGAAAGGTGGCCAAAGCATTAGGAATGTTAAAATCCCATATACTGAATCTTGGTTACCTCTCTTATTGACACAAGGTGATGCAAAGTCTGCCCTTATACCAGATCTGGTCAAAAAGTGCTAAATCTGACCCTTTAGCTGTTCCTTTCTGGCCTGCGAACCATTACTGCTGAAGGACTGGAAATAGTGAGAGTTGTGAGGACATCGTACTTTGTGTAGGGAGCGATGGGGGTCATCATACTATGTTGGAGGCTGTGAGGACCATCATATTGTTTGGGGGACTGTGATGACATAATTTTTGGGGGCTGTGAGGTCATCATTCTGTGTGGGGGATATCATATTGTGTTGGGGACTGTGAGGGAATCATACTGTGTGAGGAGCTGTGGGGTTCATCATACTATGTTGGCTGTCTGGACCATCATAATGTGTGGGAGGCTGTGAGGCCATCATACTTTGCGTGGGGAGCTGTGGGAGCCATTGTGCAACTGTAAGGACATCATAGTATGTGTGGGGAGCTAATGGGGTCATCACCACTAGGATATCATTCTGTGTCTTGGAAGCTATTGGGTCATCATACTGTAAGGACATCATACTGTATGTGGAGAGATATGGGCTGACAAAATTCTTCAAAGCTTTATTTCAAACAGGTTAATAGTCAACGCGTGTTGAGGTCATGCAGGACCTCTTCCTCGAGACTTGTAAGGTTTTGTCCTGAGAAAGAGGTCCTGCATGACCTCGAATTTCGTCCGCCGTTCATCTTTATCAGCGGCGCAGAGTTGGACACATACACCCAGTTTACCATTATCCTGGCTCTCTGCAGCAGCTGATCCATGCTTTTCACTTATTGCTTAATTGCAACAAAGCAAGGTGAGCGTATCTCTCCCGGGTGCACCCCATGTTTTTAACCAGTTAAAACTTTATTTGCGCTTTATTTGCTCTCCAGATTTTCTACTTCTATCATCCTACAGTAAGAACCTCACGCTGCTGTAAGGACCTCATACTGTATGCGGGTAGCTATGGGGGCCATCATACAAATGTAAGAACCTCATACTGTATGTGGGGAGCTATGGGGGCCATCATATTACTGTAAGGACATCATACTAATGTAAGGACTTCATACTGTGCGAGGGGAGTGAGGAGTGTCATCAGACTACTGTAAGGACTTCATTCTGTGAGGAGAGCTAGGACGGCCATCATACTACTGTAAGAACCTCTTACTGTGTGTGGGAAGCTATGGTGGCCATCATATTACTAGTAGGACATCATACTGTGTGTGGTGAGCTATGGGGGCCATCATACTACTAGTAGGACATCATACTGTGTGTGGTGACCTATGGGGGCCATCATACTACTAGTAGGACATCATACTGTATGTGGGAAGCTATGGGGGCCATCTTACTACTAGTAGGAGATCATACTGTATGTGGGAAGCTATGGGGCCATCACATTACTAGTAGGACATCATACTGTATGTGGGAAGCTATGGGGGCCATCATACTACTAGTAGGACATCATACTGTGTGTGGGAAGCTATGGGGCCATCATACTACTAGTAGGACATCATACTGTGTGTGGGAAGCTATGGGGGCCATCATACTATTATTAGGACATCATACTGTATGTGGGAAGCTATGGGGGCCATCTTACTACTAGTAGGAGATCATACTGTATGTGGAAAGCTATGGGGCCATCATACTACTAGTAGGACATCATACTGTATGTGGGAAGCTATGGGGGCCATCGTACTACTAGTAGGACATCATACTGTGTGTGGGAAGCTATGGGGCCATCATACTACTTGTAGGACATCATACTGTATGTGGGAAGCTATGGGGGCCATCATACTACTAGTAGGACATCATACTGTATGTGGGAAGCTATGGGGGCCATCATACTACTGTAAGGACAACATACTATGTGTTGGCCACTATAGGGGCCATTTTACTATGTTGGGGGCTGTGAGGACCATCATACTATGTTGGGGGCTTTGAGGGCATAATACTGTTTGGAGTGGCTGTGGGCTCATCATACTGTGGAGGGGGGTCTGTTGATCAAGGTAGAAAGGCTGATCTTTTTGGCCAGGTGCTGGTATGTGTTATCAGTGTGGTATAGGGTGTGAGCCGCACTAGGAGGAGACCGGTGGAGTTTATTTCCTTCAGATTCATAGATGATTTTCCGCTATGATAAATGTTTCTGGAATAATCTGCGCCTCGGTGGATAATCTGGGCTGTGTCACAAGTCTTCCATGATTCTGCAGATTCGCATTGCTGACATTTCTCGGGGAAATAACGAGACTGCGGCTCCTTGTGTATGTGCTGATGCTCCAGAGGGAATGGATGGCGGCTCCCACGCACGGCCGCCGCGCTCTGTCTGTTGCCTCGACACAATTAACTCGTCTGCTAAAATGAATAAAATGAGCTAAACACTCGTAGCGCAGGTCTGGGGTGCGGATTATTGTTACTAGTGACTGGTAATATATACAGAGACGGTCCTACAAGGGGGGACTCCGCCGCCCCTACTGTATATACGGGACTCTATAGGATTTTCCCGGTATTCTGGTGTTAAAGGGAACCTGTCACCTGAATTTGGCGGGACCGGTTTTCGGTCATATGGGCGGAGTTTTTGGGAAAAGGAAGCAAGTTTTTTTTTTTCTCCAGAAACAGTGCCACTTTTCTGAATAGGCTGCAACTGGTATTGCAACTGGAATACAAATAGTAGTTAAACTAGAATGCTGCAATACCACACACAGACTAAGGGAGGAGTGGCGCTGTTTCTTCTCTAGATTGTGTTTGATAATGCAACTCGAGTCCATCGAAGTGAAAGGAGCTGAACTGCAATGCCACACATCACCTGTGCGCAGGAGCGGCGCTGTGTTTGGTGGTAACGAGTCTTGTTTGTGTCAAATCCTGCACAATTCATCACTTTATGACAGAAAATTGGGATAGAAAAGTCACAAATTTTTGCGCAAGATTTTGTTACTTTTGATGTTTTTGCTTCAGTCCCGGACATTAGAACAGAATAGCAGTGGGGGGAAAAGGGCTCCCCATAAATAATGACCAGGAGGAGCTCAGACAGGGAGGGGAGAGATCCTCTAGGTGAGCTAAACTGGCCAGTACTAAACCCTGAAGCAAGGAGGGTCCCATAGCTGAGGATCTGCACTCAGTTACTAGGGAGTCTTGGGCTGGGTCTTTATTTTTGATTGGAGCTGCACTTTATGGGGTATTTTA
Source organism: Ranitomeya imitator (assembly GCF_032444005.1). NCBI lineage: Eukaryota > Metazoa > Chordata > Amphibia > Anura > Dendrobatidae > Ranitomeya > Ranitomeya imitator. The sequence continues at coordinate 535,533,655 of NC_091287.1, read as the reverse complement.
ATACTGATCTGTCTCCAGGTTTCACAATATAAATTGCAGTCATTATTAGACAGATAGACATGGCGAGGCCGATGTACTTTCTTTGGAAATGCATGTCAGAATGGCTGTATAATCCTGTTTTCTAAATGTTCAAACTTAATATCCATTCACCTAGTCTGATTAACTGCACCTCAGTGTCCCTCCTCCCTGCTACTGAATCTCTGCCCACCTAGCCTGATTGACAGTTCTCAGTGTCCCTCCTCCCTGCTACTGAATCTCTGCCCACCTAGCCTGATTGACAGTTGTCAGTATCCCTCCTCCCTGCTGCTGAATCTCCGCCCACCTTGCCTGATTGATAGGTCTCAGTGTCACTCCTCCCTGCTGCTGAATCTCCGCACACCTAGCCTGATTGACAGTTCTCAGTGTCCCTCCCTTCTGCTGAATCTCCACCCACCTATCCTGATTGACAGTTGTCAGTATCCCTCCTCCCTGCTGCTGAATCTCCGCCCACCTTGCCTGATTGATAGGTCTCAGTGTCACTCCTCCCTGCTGCTGAATCTCCGCACACCTAGCCTTATTGACAGTTCTCAGTGTTCCTCCTCCCTGCTGCTGAATCTCCGCACACCTAGCCTTATTGATAAGGTCTCAGTGCCCCTCCTCCCTGGTGCTGAATCTCCACCCACCTAGTCTGATTGACAGCTCCTCAATGTTCCTCCTCCCTGCTGCTGAATCTCCACCCACCTAGTCTGACTGACAGTTCTCAGTGTCCCTCCTTCCTGCTGCAGAATCTCCACCCACCTAGCCTGATTGACAGTTCTCAGTGTCCCCTCCACCCTGCTGCAGAATCTCCACCCACCTATCCTGATTGACAGTTCTCAGTGTCCCTCCTCCCTTCTGCAGAATCTCCACCCACCTATCCTGATTGACAGTTCTCAGTGTCCCTCCTCCCTTCTGCTGAATCTCCACCCACCTATCCTGATTGACAGTTGTCAGTGTCCCTCCTCCCTGCTGCTGAATCTCCGCACACCTAGCCTTATTGACAGTTCTCAGTGTCCCTCCTCCCTGCTACTGAATCTCTGCCCACCTAGCCTGATTGACAGTTCTCAGTGTCCCTCCTCCATGCTACTGAATCTCCCTCCTCCATGCTACTGAATCTCCGCCCACCTAGCCTGATTGACAGTTCTCAGTGTCCCTCCTCCCTTCTGCTGAATCTCCACCCACCTATCCTGATTGACAGTTGTCAGTGTCCCTCCTCCCTGCTTCTGAATCTCCGCCCACCTCGCCTGATTGATAGGTCTCAGTGTCACTCCTCCCTGCTGCTGAATCTCCGCACACCTAGCCTTATTGACAGTTCTCAGTGTTCCTCCTCCCTGCTGCTGAATCTCCGCACACCTAGCCTTATTGATAAGGTCTCAGTGCCCCTCCTCCCTGGTGCTGAATCTCCACCCACCAAGTCTGATTGACAGCTCCTCAATGTTCCTCCTTCCTGCTGCTGAATCTCCACCCACCTAGTCTGACTGACAGTTCTCAGTGTCCCTCCTTCCTGCTGCAGAATCTCCACCCACCTAGCCTGATTGACAGTTCTCAGTGTCCCCTCCACCCTGCTGCAGAATCTCCACCCACCTATCCTGATTGACAGTTCTCAGTGTCCCTCCTCCCTTCTGCAGAATCTCCACCCCCCTATCCTGATTGACAGTTTCAGTGTCCCTCCTCCCTTCTGCTGAATCTCCACCCACCTATCCTGATTGACAGTTGTCAGAGTCCCTCCTCACTGCTGCTGAATCTCCGCCCACCTCGCCTGATTGATAGGTCTCAGTGTCCCTCCTCCCTGCTGCTGAATCTCCGCACACCTAGCCTTATTGACAGTTCTCAGTGTCCCTCCTCCCTGCTGCTGAATCTCCGCACACCTAGCCTTGTTGACAGTTCTCAGTGTCCCTCCTCCCTGCTGCTGAATCTTCGCACACCTAGCCTTATTGATAAGGTCTCAGTGCCCCTCCTCCCTGGTGCTGAATCTCCACCCACCTAGTCTGATTGACAGCTCCTCAATGTTCCTCCTCCCTGCTGCTGAATCTCCACCCACCTAGTCTGACTGACAGTTCTCAGTGTCTCTCCTTCGTGCTGCAGAATCTCCACCCACCTAGTCTGACTGACAGTTCTCAGTGTCCCTCCTCCCTGCTGCTGAATCTCCACCCACCTAGTCTGACTGACAGTTCTGTGTCCCTCCTTCCTGCTGCTGAATCTCCACCCACCTAGTCTGACTGACAGTTCTCAGTGTCCCTCCTCCCTGCTGCTGAATCTCCGCCCACCTCGCCTGATTGACAGCATCTCAACGTCCTTCCTCCCTGCTGTGGAGATCTCACACTGCTCAGTAGGCCGCATGGACGTAGACTGAATACACTTGGACTCATGAGCCCTCTCACTCTTTCTCTTTTCTCCATACTATATCTTTTCTGTCCTGTTCTTCTAACTCTGCTCTTATAATGAAGGTATTTGCAGCTGAGCATTTAATCTTTCCTTGTTCTTCCAGATCCTCTTTTTATGACACTGGAGCTCGGGGATATCCTCACATCTGTGTAAAGCCTTCGGATTGTGATCTGATCCTGGACTTCTGCCAGTCACAGCGGCATTAGTATTCAGGTATACCGTTATATGGCTGTAAAGAAATATATCTTCTTCTTCTTGTATTGCTTCCATGAATCTAAAATAAAAAATGAAGCAACTTTGCAAATGGTTTTGATGAAAAATATTTTACTGTTTTGTGTCTGCAGCTCTTTTACAGACCCATGTGTCTCTATGGTTACAGACTACAAACAAACCCTCTGTAGTCTGATCCTGCAGTCCTCATGCATACTTTTCGCTAACCTACATTTAGCTTATCAGCAACGCACAATATACGGAAAGGATCACTGGAGGAGAGCTTACTCATCTCCTCTCCAAAGCTCACCTCACCACCTGTGCACTCGACCCCATCCCACCTCCTCTCCAACCTCACCAACACGCTTATCCCAGCCCCAACCCATCTCACTAACTTCTGGTACTTTCCCTTCTGCTTCCAAACATGCCACAATCACACCAATCCTGAAGAAACCATCCCTCGACCTCTGCATCCAGCAATCACCCCATATCGCTGCTGTCATTCGCCTCTAAGCTTCTCGAACATCATGTCTATGCTGAACTTCCTCCTCTCATTCAGCTCTACAATCTGGCTTCCGTCCCCACCATTCCACCGAAACTGCCCTGACCAAAATTACTAATGACTTACTGTCAAAGCTAACAGACAATTCTCTATACTCCTCCTTCTAGACCTGTCCTCTACTTTCCACACAGTTGACCACTGCCTCCTCCTACAGATCCTCTCCTCCTTTGGTGTCAAAGACCTCACCCTATCCTGGATCTCCTCGTACCTTTCCAACCGCACATTTAGCGTCTCCCACTCCAACACTACCTCCTCATCCCACCCTCTCTCTGTTGGTGTCCATCAAGTCTCTGCCTTAGGACGCCTACTATTTTTTATCTATATCTTTGGCCTTGGACAACTTATCCCATGGCTTTCAGTACCACCTATACACTGCAAATATGCAGAATCTAGTTCTCTGCTGTACAGAATCCAAGGATGTCTACCAGCAATATCCTCCTTTTTCTCCTCTTGCTTTCTAAAGCTCAGCTGCCTCTACTCTGCCCGATCCTTCAAATCCAAGCTCTCGCTACCTCCTGCTGCCTGCAAATGAAAAATGTTTCCAGAATCTGGCCTATCCTCATCCATGAATCTACTAGAATGTTAGCGCATGTCCTCATCATCTCCCACCTCGACTACTGCAATATCCCCCCTTGTTACCTCCCTGCTAAAACTCCTGCACCTCTCCTTCACTATGCTGTCCGACTAGTCTACCTCCCCAACCTTCCTCAACGTATAAAGATCAAACTACTAATACTGACCTACAAAGTCGTCCATAATCTGTCTCCTCCGTATATCTCTGAACTAATCTCCTGATATCTCCAGGCAAGTAATTTCTGGTCCTCCAAAAGGTACCTACCACACTGAACTTTCCAACGATCACGACCAGCGATACGACCTGGCCGTGATCGTTGGTAAGTCGTTGTGTGGTCGCTGGGGAGCTGTCACACAGACAGCTCTCTCCAGCGACCAGCGATCAGGGGAACGACTTCGGCATCGTTGAAACTGTCTTCAACGATGCCGAAGTCCCCGGGTAACCAGGGTAAACATCGGGTTACTAAGTGCAGGGCCGCGCTTAGTAACCCGATATTTACCCTGGTTACCATTGTAAAAGTAAAAAAAAAAACACTACATACTCACATTCCGATGACTGTCACGTCCCCCGCCGGCGTCCACAGGGTTACAACTGCTTTCGGCAAGAGCGCTGCTAATGCACGCGCTGCTGCTGAGAGTTTCCCTGCACTGACTGTGTCAGCGCCGGCCGTAAAGCAGAGCACAGCGGTGACGACACAGTGGACGCCGGGGGACGTGACAGACATCAGAATGTGAGTATGTAGTGTTTTTTTTTTACTTTTACAATGGTAACCAGGGTAAATATCGGGTTACTAAGCGCGGCCCTGCACTTAGTAACCCGATATTTACCCTGGTTACAAGTGAACACATCGCTGGATCGGCGCGCCGATCCAGCGATGACAGCGGGTGATCAGCGACCAAAAAATGGTCCTGATCATTCCCCAACGACCAACGATCTCCCAGCAGGGGCCTGATCGTTGGTCGCTGTCACACATAACGAGATCGTTAGCGGGATCGTTGCTACGTCACCAAAAGCGTGACGTTGCAACAATATCGTTAACGATATCGTTATGTGTGACGGTACCTTAAGACCTCCTCGCCTCCACCATACTCATACACTCCTTACCCAATCAACTCCAAGACTTCTCCCGAGTGTCCCCCATTCTCAGGAATTCTGTGCCCCAACACGTCTGATTATCCAACACAATTGGAACCTTCAGATGGAACTTGAAAACCCATCTCTTCAAGAAAGCTATCGCATGTAAAGACCACGCTGCCACCTCACCTACCACTGGAAATGCCACCTCACCCACCACCAGAGTGACCACCTAACCCAGCACCGGAGCTGTCTCGTCACCCACCACCGGAGCTGCCACCTCACCCACCACCAGAGCTGCCTCCTCACCCACCATGGGAGCTGCCACCTCACCCACCACCAAAGCTGCCTCCTCACCCACCACGGGAGTTGCCACCTGACCCACCACCGGAGCTGCCTCCTAACCCACCAACGGAGCTGGCACCTCACCCACCACCGAAGCGGCCACATTACAACCACCGGAGCTGCCTCCTCACACACCATTGGAGCTACCACCTCACCACCATCGGAGCTGCCTCCTCACCCACCACCACGAGAGCTGCCACCTCACCACCACCGGAGCTGCCTCCTCACCCACCACCACGGGAGCTGCCACCTCACCCACCACCAGAGCTGCCACCTCACCACCACCGGAGCTGCCACCTCACCCACCACCACGGGAGCTGCCACCTCACCCACCACCAGAGCTGCCACCTCACCACCCCCGGAGCTGCCACCTCACCCACCACCATGGGAGCTGCCACCTCACCCACCACCAGAGTTGCCACCTCACCACCACTGGAGCTGCCACCTCACCACCACGGGAGCTGCCACCTCACCATCCCCGGAGCTGCCGTAACCTCGCAAATCACTGTCTCCTTCCCCATTATCCTGTAGACTGTAAGACCCCGAAGGCAGAGTTATCTTTCCTCTATACCAGTCTGAATGTATTAGTTTATTCATCGTATTTTATATCTGTAAAAAGTTAAAGGTGAAAATAATGATCATTTTTTATTTTTCAACAATTTGGCACAAAAAAAGTCAGTGAAAACCACAAGATGAAAAAAGGAAAAGTGATTAGAAACCCCCCCAAAGAAAACGCAAATGAGGAACTGCCTTAACAGATGTCCTTCTGATGGATATCCCCTTTTAGTCAATGTATTATAAAACTTTTATCTGTTTATTATGGTTTTTTTAATTTTGTTGCTGGTCTGGATGTTGTTTTCTGGTGTTGGATTATTACGATATCCATCTTCCATGGAGGCTGCTTCTGTGATACAGATTAGAGGGGAGCAGGGAGCCGTGACGGCCGCTTCCCCAGAACTTTAATAAGAGTCACATCTTCTGCTTTTATTACTGGTGACCGTATATAAACATTTCACAGGTCGGGGAAGTGCAAGGGAATAGAAAGCTGCAGCACGGAGGGGGGATTTTTTGGTCGTTCTCTACTTCTTGTTTTATAGATTTTACTGTAATATCACTTTGTTCTGAGATGAGATTTCTGGAATATTAGAGGATGTTTAAAGCCCCTAATCTCACACTCCCACATGGTCCAGGAAGCTGAGATATGGGGAGATGTCTGCTGAGGTCCTGGTGATAAGGAATAACATTATTTGGTGTTACCCAAGATTTCATCTGCCAACAAAATGGGACGAGAAAGTTCAATAGTTTCCCCTTTTAAGTTCCACAAACATGAGGGATCCTGCAGAGTGAATACAGATATTCCTATTACTTAGATAGGAGATGACAGTTGGTGCTCATAAAGTTCTATGGAGATCTGTAACTGTGGTATCAGGAGAACTTGCAGCAAAGTGTGTCTGCTTCTAGTTCCTCCTTTTTCCATAGAATTGTATAAGCACCAATTGTCATCTCCTATCTCAATAATGGGAAAATGTGTCTTCATTGACTACAGATTTTCCCATTACTCTGATAGGAGATGACAGTTGGTGCTCATACAGTTCTATGGAGAACTGTTAGGGTATGTTCACACGTTCAGGATTTCCATCCTTTTTTTTTCAGGACAGTTTTTTTAAAAAACTGCAGCTCTTGGCAGAAAACGCAGGTCCTTTTTTTGTCCTTTTTTGATGCGTTTTTGATGCGTTTTTTGATGCGTTTTTTGATGCGTTTTTTTATCCTTTTTTTACTGTGTGTTTCCTAGGAAGCTTTTTAGGGCTAAAATGGCTGAAAATACCCTAACCCTACCCCTAACCCTAACCCTACCCCTAACCCTACCCCTACCCCTAACCCTACCCCTACCCCTAACCCTACCCCTAACCCTACCCCTAACCCTACCCCTAACCCTAACCCTAACCCTACCCCTAACCCTAACCCTACCCCTAACCCTACCCCTAACCCTATTCTAACCTTAGTGAAAAAAAAAAAAAAAAAAAAATCTTAATTTTTTTATTGTCCCTACCAATGGGGGTGACAAAGTGGGGGGGGTGTCATTTACTATTTTTTTATTTTGATCACTGAGATAGGTTATATCTCAGTGATCAAAATGCACTTTGGAGCGAATCTGCCGGCCGGCAGATTCGGCGGGCGCACTGCGCATGCGCCCGCCATTTTGCAAGATGGCGGCGCCCAGGGAGAAGACGGCCGGACGGACACCGGGACGCCGGGTAAGTATAAGGGGGGGAGATTAGGGCACGGGGGGGGCATCGGAGCACTGGGGGGGGGCATCGGAGCACGGGGGGGGGGGGCATCGGAGCACGGGGGGGCGGGATCGGAGCACGGGGGGGCAGCCACACTCCGCCCACGCACTTCCGCCCGCTCCCCCGCACTTCCTGCTGCAGCGGTTCTGCACATCAAATCGCAGTAAAACCCGCAGATATATTTTTGATCTGCGGGTTTTACTGCGATTTTGACCTCACAATGGAGGTCTATGGGTGCAGAACCGCTGCGGTTCAGGAAGAAGAATTGACATGCTCCTTCTTTTTTCCGGGAGCTATTCAGCGCGGCTTTTTTTTTACAATTTCCGGACCATGTGCACAGTGTGTCCTGTTTTCCATAGGGTACAGTGTACTGTACCCTGCATGGAAAACAGCTGCGGAACCGCAGCGGCAAAACCGCCGCGGTTCCGCGGTAAAAAACGCACTGTGTGAACATGGCCTTACAGTTGTTTCATGAGAACTTGCAGCACTTTGTCTAGGTCGGCCTCTGGTTCCTCCATCTTCCTCATTCAAATTGCAAATCACAAACTCCAAAATAAATCCAGACCCTAAAATGAATTTAGACTCCTGAATACATAGAGACCCGAGACAAACACCGAAACTAACAGACTTCAGACTGAGCCTGTAAATGAATCCTATAAAGAGAATCTATCAGTAGGATCACCCCTCCTAAGCCGTTTATAGACATCTAGGTCACAGGAAACTGAATACAATGATACCTTGATGTCTGTGATCCGATGTCTTATTCCAGAGAAATCCACATTTTTGTTAATATGTAAATGAGCTGTTAAGATCTATGGGCTGGACGTAGATCTCCTCGAGACTCCGCCTCCAGAGCTTATTGTAAATCTAGGGCGTCATTACCGATGTGAGACATGTCATGACTAACAGTATGCTCTCCTGATCTACATATCTCACACTGGTAATGCCCCTTATATTTACAATAAGCTCCGAAGGCAGACTCTCAGGGAGATCTGTGTCCGGACCATAGATCTTAACAGCTCATTTACATGTTATCAAAAACATGGATTTCTCTGGAATAAGACATCAGATCAAAGATATCAATGTATCATTTTATTCAGCTTCCTATGACCTACAGTACATGGCCATATTGATGGCTTAGGAGGGTTGGTCCTGCTGACAGATTCCCTTTATATAAAATGTAACCCCCCTCCCCCACGATAATGCAAGCCTGAACTATCCTTTAAAAAGAAAGTGTCATCAGACAAATGACACCTTGATTTAGAAAGGCTTTAATAACAAATGTATGTTAGATAACACAGGATCCACCATTTACAATAACTGATGTCACAGCTCACCTCCTCCTGTACAATGGCTGATAACTACTCTATATACAAGAGATAACACAGGATCCACCATTCACAATAGATGATGTCACAGCTCACCTCCTCCTCCTGTACAATGACTGATAACACCTCTATATACAGTAGATAACACAGGATCCACCATTCACAACAGATGATGTCACAGCTCACCTCCTCTTCCTGTACAATGACCGATAACATCTCTATATACAGTAGATAACACAGGATCCACCATTCACAATAGGTGATGTCACAGCTCACCTCCTCCTCCTCCTGTACAATGACTGATAACACCTCTATATACAGTAGATAACACAGGATCCACCATTCACAATAGTTGATGTCACAGCTCACCTCCTCCTCCTGTACAATGACTGATAACACGTCTATATACAGTAGATAACACAGGATCCACCATTCACAATAGGTGACATCACAGCTCACCTCCTTCTCCTCCTGTACAATGACTGATAACACCTCTATATACAGTAGATAACACAGGATCCACCATTCACAATAGGTGATGTCACAGCTCACCTCCTCCTCCTGTACAATGACTGATAACACCTCTATATACAGTAGATAACACAGGATCAACCATTCACAATACGTGATGTCACAGCTCACCTCCTCCTCCTGTACAATGACTGATAACACCTCTACATACAGTAGATAACACAGGATCCACCATTCACAATAGGTGATGTCACAGCTCACCTCCTCCTCCTGTACAATGACTGATAATACCTCTATATACAGTAGAGAACAGGATCCACCATTCACAATAGGTGATATCACAGCTCACCTCCTCCTCCTGTACAATGACTGATAACACCTCTATATACAGTAGATAACACAGGATCCATCATTCACAATAGTTGATGTCACAGCTCACCTCCTCCTCCTGTACAATGACTGATAACACCTCTACATACAGTAGATAACACAGGATCCACCATTCACAATAGGTGATGTCACAGCTCACCTCCTCCTCCTGTACAATGACTGATAATACCTCTATATACAGTAGATAACACAGGATCACCATTCACAATAGATGATGTCACAGCTCACCTCCTCCTCCTGTACAATGACTGATAACACCTCTATATACAGTAGATAACACAGGATCACCATTCACAATAGATAATGTCACAGCTCACCTCCTCCTCCTGTACAATGACTGATAACACCTCTATATACACTAGATAACACAGGATCCACCATTCACAATAGGTGATGTCACAGCTCACCTCCTCCTCCTGTACAATGACTGATAGCACCTCTATATACAGTAGATAACACAGGATCCACCATTCACAATAGGTGATGTCACAGCTCACCTCCTCCTCCTGTACAATGACTGATAACACCTCTATATACAGTATATAACACAGGACCCACCATTCACAATAGGTGATGTCACAGCTCACCTCTGTTATGGCTGGCAATCAGGCAACACAGCGTGCAGTAATCAGCGCACATACAGAGATCTGGCAATAACCAAAAACAATAGGACGAGCTCTGAGACGTGGAATCTCTGTAGACTGCAGTACCTGATCTATCCTCACACAACTATAAGCAGCAGTGGATTGCGCCTATCAACTACCTATGCAACTCGGCACTGCCTGAGGAGCTGACTAGCCTGAAGATAGAAATACAAGCCTGACTTACCTCAGAGAAATACCCCAAAGGAATAGGCAGCCCCCCACATATAATGACTGTTAGCAAGATGAAAAGACAAACGTAGGAATGAAATAGATTCAGCAAAGTGAGGCCCGATATTCTAGACAGAGCGATGATAGCAAAGAGAACTATGCAGTCTACAAAAAACCCTAAAACGAAAACCACGCAAAGGGGCAAAAAGACCCACCGTGCCGAACTAACAGCACGGCGGTGCACCCCTTTGCTTCTCAGAGCTTCCAGCAAAAGATAATAGCAAGCTGGACAGAAAAAACAGAAAACAAACTAGAAGCACTTATCTAGCAGAGCAGCAGGCCCAAGGAAAGATGCAGTAGCTCAGATCCAACACTGGAACATTGACAAGGAGCAAGGAAGACAGACTCAGGTGGAGCTAAATAGCAAGGCAGCCAACGAGCTCACCAAAACACCTGAGGGAGGAAGCCCAGAGACTGCAATACCACTTGTGACCACAGAAGTGAACTCAGCCACAGAATTCACAACACACCTCCTCCTCCTGTACAATGACTAATAACACCTCTATATACAGTAGATAACACAGGATCACCATTCACAATAGATGATGTCACAGCTCACCTCCTCCTCCTCCTGTACAATGACTGATAACACCTCTATATACAGTAGATAACACAGGATCCACCATTCACAATAGGTGATGTCACAGCTCACCTCCTCCTCCTCCTGTACAATGACTGATAACACCTCTATATACAGTAGATAACACAGGATCCACCATTCACAATAGGTGATGTCACAGCTCACCTCCTCCTCCTGTACAATGACTGATAACACCTCTATATACAGTAGATAACACAGGATCCACCATTCACAATAGGTGATATCACAGCTCACCTCCTCCTGTACAATGACTGATAACACCTCTATATACAGTATATAACACAGGATCCACCATTCACAATAGGTGATGTCACAGCTCACCTCCTCCTCCTGTACAATGACTGATAACACCTCTATATACAGTATATAACACAGGATCCACCATTCACAATAGGTGATGTCACAGCTCACCTCCTCCTCCTGTACAATGACTGATAACATCTCTATATATAGTATATAACACAGGATCCACCATTCACAATAGGTGATGTCACAGCTCACCTCCTCCTCCTGTACAATGACTGATAACATCTCTATATATAGTATATAACACAGGATCCACCATTCACAATAGGTGATGTCACAGCTCACCTCCTCCTCCTCCTGTACAATGACTGATAACACCTCTATATACAGTAGATAACACAGGATCCACCATTCACAATAGGTGATGTCACAGCTCACCTCCTCCTCCTGTACAATGACTGATAACACCTCTATATACAGTATATAACACAGGATGCACCATTCACAATAGGTGATGTCACAGCTCACCTCCTCCTCCTGTACAATGACTGATAACCCCTCTATATACAGTAGATAACCCAGGATCCACCATTCACAATAGGTGATATCACAGCTCACCTCCTCCTGTACAATGACTGATAACACCTCTATATACAGTAGATATCACAGGATCCTCCGTTGCTATTAGACTATCATTATAAAAATATTTTCTAGTGTGGGAAAAAACTAAACTAAAGTCAGGTAGGGCATTTCAAAGGTTAAATATAATATAATGTATTATGTTTCTATTCTCTGATATACAACTAATGGGCCTCACTGTTCTGAGTTATAATAATTGCTCATTAGCAGTGACCCTTTTAATTTGCCATCCAGCGCTTAATTTGACGTTCGCCAGTCACAGTATGGCGATTGACAGGAGACGTCACAGGCTGGCGCCATCTTTGTGCTCTCATGTGAAGGAGCCAGAGGAGGGGGCGGGGCGATATCTGAAGGTGACCGGAAATGGTCATGAGTCTTACGCCATCTTGGGGCTCCTGTGTGAAGCCGCTGTCCCCGGCAGGCGGAGGAGTAGGCGGGGACTAGAGTGGTGTCGGCCCCCGCCGCTGCTGCAGCAGTGTGTGTCAGAGCCGGGAGCTTCAATGAGGAGGAAGCAGTGAATGGAGATGCGGCAGCGGGGACTGTAGGCCCGAGGAGCGTCCTTCCCTGTCGTGTCCCTGCCCCAGCTACAGCAGGTGAGGACCTTCAGACCAGGAAGAGGGGGCAGCAGCCTGGTACAGTGTGCCACCTGCTTATCAGCCACCTATGTATTCCTGCTGCTGTGTTGTCAACCCCATGTGCAAGTCTGCCAGTTACTAGTTACCCCCTTGTGCCAGGCTGCCCGTCGCCGTCACCCCCCCCCCCCCCCTTGTGCCAGTCAGCCTGTCGCCGTCATCCCCCACTTGTGCCAGGCTGCCCGTCTCCGTCATCCCCCCCTTGTGCCAGTCATCACGTCGCCGTCATCCCCCCTTGTGCCAGTCAGCCTGTCACCTTCATCCCCCCTTGTGCCATGCTGCCTGTCGCTGTCCTCCTCTTTTTGTGCCAGTCAGCCTGCCACCTTCATCCCCTCTTGTGCCAGTCAGTCCATCGCTGTCATCTCCCCTTGTGCCATGCTACCCGTTGCTGTCATCCCCCCTTGTGCCATGCTGCCCGTCCCCGTCATCCCCCCTTGTGCCATGCTGCCCGTCGCCGTCATCCCCCCTTGTGCCATGCTGCCCGTCGCCGTCATCCCCCCTTGTGCCATGCTGCCCGTCGCCGTCATCCCCCCTTGTGCTATGCTGCCCGTCGCCGTCATCCCCCCTTGTGCCATGCTGCCCGTCGCCGTCATCCCCCCTTGTGCCATGCTGCCCGTCGCCGTCATCCCCCCTTGTGCCATGCTGCCCGTCGCCGTCATCCCCCCTTGTGCCATGCTTCCCGTCGCCGTCATCCCCCTTGTGCCAGGCTGCCCGTCGCCGTAATCCCCCTTGTGCCAGGCTGCCCGCCGCCGTCAATCCCCACCCCCATGTACCAGGCTGCCCGCCGCCGTCAGCCTCCACCCCTATGTGCCAGGCTGCCCGTCGCCGTTATCCTTCTTTGTGCCATGCTGCCCGTCACCATTATCCCCCCTTGTGCCATGCTGCCCGTCGCCGTCAGCCTCCACCCCCATGTGCCAGGCTGCCCGTCGCCGTTATCCTTCTTTGTGCCATGCTGCCCGTCGCCGTCATCCCCCCTTGTGCCATGCTGCCCGTCACCGTCATCCCTCCTTGTGCCATGCTGCCCGTCGCCGTCATCCCTCCTTGTGCCAGGCAGCCCGTCACAGTCATCACCCCTTGTGCCTGGCTGCCCGCCGCCGTCAGCCCCCACCCCAATGTGCCACGCCGCCCGCAGCTGTCATCTCCCATGTGCCATGCTGCCCGTCGGTGACAGGCAGCCTGGCATAAGGGGAGGGGGCGGACGGCGATGGGCAGCATGGTACAGGGAAGGTGGGCGGACGGCAACGGGCAGCCTGGCTCAAATGGGGGGTGACGTCATTCCCCCCCCTTGTGCCAGGCTGCCTATCTCCATCCACCCCTCCTTTGTGCCAGGCTGCCAGTTGCCGTCCGCCCACCTTCCTTGTGCCAGGCTGCCTGTCGCCGTCCCCCCTTGTGCCAGGCTGCCTGTCGCCGTCCCCCCTTGTGCCAGGCTGCCCGTCGCTGTCAGCCCCCGACTGCATGTCAGGCTGCCTATCGCCGTCTGCCCCCCCTTGTGCCAGGCTGCCTGTCAACGTCCACCGCCCCCCCCCCCCCTTCCTTGTTACAAGCTGCCAGTCGCTGTTTGCCCCCGACTGCATGCCAGGCTGCCCGTCGCCATCAGCCCCCCCTTGGCCAGGCTGCCCGTCGCCGTCCGCCTCTCCCCTTGTGACAGGTTGCCCGTCGCTGTCCGCCCCCACATTGTGCCAAGCTGCCTGTCGCCGCCCCCCCTTGTGACAAGCTGCCCGACGCTGTCTGCCCCCGACTGCATGCCAGGTTGCACGTCGCTGTCCGCCTCTCTCCTTGTGCCAGGTTGCCTGTTGGTGTCAGCTCTCTGACTGCGCACCGTGCTGTCTGTCTCCATCAGCCCCCCTATGTATTAGCATACCTCTCATTCCATCTCTGTGCCAGCGTGCCCACCACTCCACATGTGCCAGCCTACACAACATTCCCTCTACATCTTTGCTGATTGTCACCTCACCTGTGATGACACCTGGGTGCAGCCTCTGGCCACTGTTCTGTCACTTCTCTGCCCATCATCCACTTCTCAGCCACTTTACACTTTAAGGGTATGTGCCCACGCTGCGGATTTTCCTGCGGATTTTTCCGCAGCGGATTTGGAAAATCCGCAGTGCAAAACCACTGCGGTTTTCACTGCGGATTTTCTTGCAGTTTCTTCTGCGGGTTTTCACCAGCAATTTCCTATTGGTGCTGGTTGCAAGCCGCTGCGGAATCCGCACAAACAGTTGACATGCTGCGGAAAATAATCCGCAGCGTTTCCGCGTGGCATTTTCCGCGTGGCATTTTCCGCAGCATGTGCACAGCGTTTTTTTCCCTTAGGTTTACATGGTACTGTAAACTTTGGGAAAACTGCTACGGATCCGCAGCGGTCTAATCCGCTGCGGATCCGCAGCAAAATCCGCAGCGTGTGCACACAGCCTTAATCTCTGTCAATTTGCCTCTCTTTCTATCTACTGGTCACCCAGCCTATTTACTGTTCTCCTTGTGCGCCGTCCTGCCCAGCCGTCCTCCTTCCGTGCGCCGTCCTGCCCCAGTGGTCCTCTTTCCGTGCGCCGTCCTGCCCTGGAAGTCCTCCTTCCGTGCGCCGTCCTGCCCCCGGCGGTCCTCCTTCCGTGCGCCGTCCTGGCCCCACCGGTCCTCCTTCCGTGCGCCGTCCTGGCCCCGCCGGTCCTCCTTCCGTGCGCCGTCCTGGCCCCACCGGTCCTCCTTCCGTGCGCCGTCCTGCCCCCGGCGGTCCTCCTTCCGTGCGCCGTCCTGGCCCTGCCGGTCCTCCTTCCGTGCGCCGTCCTGCCCCCGCCGGTCCTCCTTCCGTGCGCCGTCCTGCCCCCGCCACTCCTCCTTCCGTGCGCCGTCCTGCCCCCGCCACTCCTCCTTCCGTGCGCCGTCCTGCCCCCGCCACTCCTCCTTCCGTCCTCCTTCGTGCGCCGTCCTGCCCCCGCCGGTCCTCCTTCGTGCGCCGTCCTGCCCCCGCCTGTCCTCTTTCCGTGCGCCGTCCCGCCGGCATCATTCCCTTCCAACTCCATATTCCATCCCATCCCCCTGCTTGCTATCCAGTCCAGTGTCAAAGTCCCCCCTCCTTATGTGCCATCCGGGCTGGTGTCATTTCCCTGATGTTGTCCTCTATGCCAACCTACCACTCATTGGTTTATCACCAGCCTCCGTTCACCAGTCACCCTGATCCCGCCATGCCACCACTGGCTTTCTTCTCGGATTCCAGTGTTCCCACCTGGCCTTGCCTGTGCCTCGTGGGCTTCGTGCCATGTTGCCTCTCCAGCCACTGTCATTGTTACCATTCGGTCATACTCTGTGGGTACAACTCTTCGTATATTGCCTCTAGTGCCAACTTCACCCCCCAATCCCAATGATGCCATCTCTTCTAGCCCTTGGACCTGACTTATCCCTCAACAGTCCTGTGGCATCTGTCAGAGCAGCCCCTATGCCACTTTCACCATAAATTTTCTCACAAGATCATGCCCAGCTGCCGCCTCTTGTTGATGTGCCAACCTACTCTGACCACAACTTATCTGCCCCTTGTTAGGAGCTGAGCCCCCACAGAATGCCTTCTCCATCCTAAGCACCGCCATATCATACCACTCTGTGATACCGTATATTTGTGCTGAACTCTACCCTACAATAACAGGTTCAGTGCTTGGGAAAGCTGGCAAAGTGTCGCTGATGTCACAGGTCCCGCGGGAAAGGGTACCGGGCGTATTGTGCCTCCTGATATGTGGATTTTCATAGTCATGCTGAGATACGGGACCAAGGGATATATACTGAAGTGGGAGCTACCGTAACTCATGGTCTATATTACTGTACTGTAATACGCTTGTATACATCACTGTGTATACACCTGTACATAGGAGCGTATTACAGTAGTTATATTCTTGTACATAGGGACAGTATTATAGTAGTTATTCTTGTACATAGGAGCAGTATTATAGTAGTTATATTCTTGTACATAGGAGCCGTATTATAGTAGTTATATTCTTGTACATAGGGACAGTATTATAGTAGTTATATTCTTGTACATAGGAGCAGTATTATAGTAGTTATATTCTTGTACATAGGAGCAGTATTATAGTAGTTATATTCTTGTACATAGGAGCCGTATTATAGTAGTTATATTCTTGTACATAGGAGCAGTATTATAGTAGTTATATTCTTGTACATAGGGACAGTATTATAGTAGTTATATTCTTGTACATAGGAGCAGTATTATAGTAGTTATATTCTTGTACATAGGAGCCGTATTATAGTAGTTATATTCTTGTACATAGGGACAGTATTATAGTAGTTATATTCTTGTACATAGGAGCAGTATTATAGTAGTTATATTCTTGTACATAGGAGCCGTATTATAGTAGTTATATTCTTGTACATAGGGACAGTATTATAGTAGTTATATTCTTGTACATAGGAGCAGTAATATAGTAGTTATATTCTTGTACATAGGGAGCAGTATTATAGTACTTAAATTCTTGTACATAGGGGCAGTATTACAGTAGTTATATTCTTGTATATAGGATCAGTATTATAGTAGTTATATTCTTGTACATAGGAGCCGTATTATAGTAGTTATATTCTTGTACATAGGGACAGTATTATAGCAGTTACGGTATGTTCTTGTACATAGGAGCAGTATTATAGTACTTAAATTCTTGTACATAGGGGCAGTATTATAGTAGTTATATTCTTGTATATAGGATCAGTATTATAGTAGTTATATTCTTGTACATAGGAGCAGTAATATAGTAGTTATATTCTTGTACATAGGGGGCAGTATTATAGTAGTTATATTCTTGTACATTGGGTCAGTATTATAGTAGTTATATTCTTGTACATAGGAGCAGTATTATAGTAGTTATATTCTTGTACATATGGGGCAGTATTATAGTAGTTATATTCTTGTACATAGGAGCAGTATTATAGTAGTTATATTCTTGTACATAGGGGCAGTATTATAGTAGTTATATTCTTGTACATAGGAGCCGTATTATAGTAGTTATATTCTTGTACATAGGGACAGTATTATAGTAGTTATATTCTTGTACATAGGAGCAGTATTATAGTAGTTATATTCTTGTACATAGGAGCAGTATTATAGTAGTTATATTCTTGTACATAGGAGCCGTATTATAGTAGTTATATTCTTGTACATAGGAGCCGTATTATAGTAGTTATATTCTTGTACATAGGGACAGTATTATAGTAGTTATATTCTTGTACATAGGAGCAGTATTATAGTAGTTATATTCTTGTACATAGGAGCAGTATTATAGTAGTTATATTCTTGTACATAGGAGCCGTATTATAGTAGTTATATTCTTGTACATTAGGGCAGTATTATAGTAGTTATATTCTTGTACATAGGGACAGTATTATAGTAGTTATATTCTTGTACATAGGGACAGTATTATAGTAGTTATATTCTTGTACATAGGAGCAGTATTATAGTAGTTATATTCTTGTACATAGGGGCAGTATTATAGTAGTTATATTCTTGTACATAGGGGCAGTATTATAGTAGTTATATTCTTGTACATAGGAGCAGTATTATAGTAGTTATATTCTTGTACATAGGAGCAGTATTATAGTAGTTATATTCTTGTACATAGGAGCCGTATTATAGTAGTTATATTCTTGTACATAGGAGCCGTATTATAGTAGTTATATTCTTGTACATAGGGACAGTATTATAGTAGTTATATTCTTGTACATAGGAGCAGTATTATAGTAGTTATATTCTTGTACATAGGAGCAGTATTATAGTAGTTATATTCTTGTACATAGGAGCCGTATTATAGTAGTTATATTCTTGTACATAGGAGCCGTATTATAGTAGTTATATTCTTGTACATAGGAGCCGTATTATAGTAGTTATATTCTTGTACATAGGAGCAGTATTATAGTAGTTATATTCTTGTACATAGGAGCAGTATTATAGTAGTTATATTCTTGTACATAGGAGCCGTATTATAGTAGTTATATTCTTGTACATTAGGGCAGTATTATAGTAGTTATATTCTTGTACATAGGGACAGTATTATAGTAGTTATATTCTTGTACATAGGGACAGTATTATAGTAGTTATATTCTTGTACATAGGGACAGTATTATAGTAGTTATATTCTTGTACATAGGAGCAGTATTATAGTAGTTATATTCTTGTACATAGGGGCAGTATTATAGTAGTTATATTCTTGTACATAGGGGCAGTATTATAGTAGTTATATTCTTGTACATAGGGACAGTATTATAGTAGTTATATTCTTGTACATAGGAGCAGTATTATAGTAGTTATATTCTTGTACATAGGAGCAGTATTATAGTAGTTATATTCTTGTACATAGGAGCCGTATTATAGTAGTTATATTCTTGTACATAGGGACAGTATTATAGTAGTTATATTCTTGTACATAGGAGCAGTATTATAGTAGTTATATTCTTGTACATAGGAGCAGTATTATAGTAGTTATATTCTTGTACATAGGAGCCGTATTATAGTAGTTATATTCTTGTACATTAGGGCAGTATTATAGTAGTTATATTCTTGTACATAGGGACAGTATTATAGTAGTTATATTCTTGTACATAGGAGCAGTATTATAGTAGTTATATTCTTGTACATAGGGGCAGTATTATAGTAGTTATATTCTTGTACATAGGAGCCGTATTATAGTAGTTATATTCTTGTACATAGGGACAGTATTATAGTAGTTATATTCTTGTACATAGGAGCAGTATTATAGTAGTTATATTCTTGTACATAGGAGCCGTATTATAGTAGTTATATTCTTGTACATAGGGACAGTATTATAGTAGTTATATTCTTGTACATAGGAGCAGTATTATAGTACTTAAATTCTTGTACATAGGGGCAGTATTACAGTAGTTATATTCTTGTATATAGGATCAGTATTATAGTAGTTATATTCTTGTACATAGGAGCCGTATTATAGTAGTTATATTCTTGTACATAGGGACAGTATTATAGCAGTTACGGTATGTTCTTGTACATAGGAGCAGTATTATAGTACTTAAATTCTTGTACATAGGGGCAGTATTATAGTATTTATATTCTTGTATATAGGATCAGTATTATAGTAGTTATATTCTTGTACATAGGAGCAGTAATATAGTAGTTATATTCTTGTACATAGGGGGCAGTATTATAGTAGTTATATTCTTGTACATATGGGGCAGTATTATAGTAGTTATATTCTTGTACATAGGAGCAGTATTATAGTAGTTATATTCTTGTACATAGGGGCAGTATTATAGTAGTTATATTCTTGTACATAGGAGCCGTATTATAGTAGTTATATTCTTGTACATAGGGACAGTATTATAGTAGTTATATTCTTGTACATAGGAGCAGTATTATAGTAGTTATATTCTTGTACATAGGAGCAGTATTATAGTAGTTATATTCTTGTACATAGGAGCCGTATTATAGTAGTTATATTCTTGTACATAGGAGCCGTATTATAGTAGTTATATTCTTGTACATAGGGACAGTATTATAGTAGTTATATTCTTGTACATAGGAGCAGTATTATAGTAGTTATATTCTTGTACATAGGAGCAGTATTATAGTAGTTATATTCTTGTACATAGGAGCCGTATTATAGTAGTTATATTCTTGTACATAGGAGCCGTATTATAGTAGTTATATTCTTGTACATAGGGACAGTATTATAGTAGTTATATTCTTGTACATAGCAGTATTATAGTAGTTATATTCTTGTACATAGGAGCAGTATTATAGTAGTTATATTCTTGTACATAGGAGCCGTTTTATAGTAGTTATATTCTTGTACATTAGGGCAGTATTATAGTAGTTATATTCTTGTACATAGGGACAGTATTATAGTAGTTATATTCTTGTACATAGGGACAGTATTATAGTAGTTATATTCTTGTACATAGGGACAGTATTATAGTAGTTATATTCTTGTACATAGGAGCAGTATTATAGTAGTTATATTCTTGTACATAGGGGCAGTATTATAGTAGTTATATTCTTGTACATAGGGGCAGTATTATAGTAGTTATATTCTTGTACATAGGGACAGTATTATAGTAGTTATATTCTTGTACATAGGAGCAGTATTATAGTAGTTATATTCTTGTACATAGGAGCAGTATTATAGTAGTTATATTCTTGTACATAGGAGCCGTATTATAGTAGTTATATTCTTGTACATAGGAGCCGTATTATAGTAGTTATATTCTTGTACATAGGGACAGTATTATAGTAGTTATATTCTTGTACATAGGAGCAGTATTATAGTAGTTATATTCTTGTACAAAGGAGCAGTATTATAGTAGTTATATTCTTGTACATAGGAGCCGTATTATAGTAGTTATATTCTTGTACATTAGGGCAGTATTATAGTAGTTATATTCTTGTACATAGGGACAGTATTATAGTAGTTATATTCTTGTACATAGGAGCAGTATTATAGTAGTTATATTCTTGTACATAGGGGCAGTATTATAGTAGTTATATTCTTGTATATAGGATCAGTATTATAGTAGTTATATTCTTGTACATAGGAGCAGTAATATAGTAGTTATATTCTTGTACATAGGAGCAGTATTATAGTAGTTATATTCTTGTACATAGGAGCAGTATTATAGTACTTAAATTCTTGTACATAGGGGCAGTATTATAGTAGTTATATTCTTGTATATAGGATCAGTATTATAGTAGTTATATTCTTGTACATAGGAGCAGTAATATAGTAGTTATATTCTTGTACATAGGGGGCAGTATTATAGTAGTTATATTCTTGTACATTGGGTCAGTATTATAGTAGTTATATTCTTGTACATAGGAGCAGTATTATAGTAGTTATATTCTTGTACATATGGGGCAGTATTATAGTAGTTATATTCTTGTACATAGGAGCAGTATTATAGTAGTTATATTCTTGTACATAGGGGCAGTATTATAGTAGTTATATTCTTGTACATAGGAGCCGTATTATAGTAGTTATATTCTTGTACATAGGGACAGTATTATAGTAGTTATATTCTTGTACATAGGGACAGTATTATAGTAGTTATATTCTTGTACATAGGAGCAGTATTATAGTAGTTATATTCTTGTACATAGGAGCAGTATTATAGTAGTTATATTCTTGTACATAGGAGCCGTATTATAGTAGTTATATTCTTGTACATAGGAGCCGTATTATAGTAGTTATATTCTTGTACATAGGGACAGTATTATAGTAGTTATATTCTTGTACATAGCAGCAGTATTATAGTAGTTATATTCTTGTACATAGGAGCAGTATTATAGTAGTTATATTCTTGTACATAGGAGCCGTATTATAGTAGTTATATTCTTGTACATTAGGGCAGTATTATAGTAGTTATATTCTTGTACATAGGGACAGTATTATAGTAGTTATATTCTTGTACATAGGGACAGTATTATAGTAGTTATATTCTTGTACATAGGGACAGTATTATAGTAGTTATATTCTTGTACATAGGAGCAGTATTATAGTAGTTATATTCTTGTACATAGGGGCAGTATTATAGTAGTTATATTCTTGTACATAGGGGCAGTATTATAGTAGTTATATTCTTGTACATAGGGACAGTATTATAGTAGTTATATTCTTGTACATAGGGACAGTATTATAGTAGTTATATTCTTGTACATAGGAGCAGTATTATAGTAGTTATATTCTTGTACATAGGAGCAGTATTATAGTAGTTATATTCTTGTACATAGGAGCCGTATTATAGTAGTTATATTCTTGTACATAGGAGCCGTATTATAGTAGTTATATTCTTGTACATAGGGACAGTATTATAGTAGTTATATTCTTGTACATAGGAGCAGTATTATAGTAGTTATATTCTTGTACATAGGAGCAGTATTATAGTAGTTATATTCTTGTACATAGGAGCCGTATTATAGTAGTTATATTCTTGTACATTAGGGCAGTATTATAGTAGTTATATTCTTGTACATAGGGACAGTATTATAGTAGTTATATTCTTGTACATAGGAGCAGTATTATAGTAGTTATATTCTTGTACATAGGGGCAGTATTATAGTAGTTATATTCTTGTATATAGGATCAGTAATATAGTAGTTATATTCTTGTACATAGGGGCAGTATTATAGTAGTTATATTCTTGTACATAGGAGCAGTAATATAGTAGTTATATTCTTGTACATAGGAGCAGTATTATAGTAGTTATATTCTTGTACATAGGAGCAGTATTATAGTACTTAAATTCTTGTACATAGGGGCAGTATTATAGTAGTTATATTCTTGTATATAGGATCAGTATTATAGTAGTTATATTCTTGTACATAGGAGCAGTAATATAGTAGTTATATTCTTGTACATAGGGGGCAGTATTATAGTAGTTATATTCTTGTACATTGGGTCAGTATTATAGTAGTTATATTCTTGTACATAGGAGCAGTATTATAGTAGTTATATTCTTGTACATATGGGGCAGTATTATAGTAGTTATATTCTTGTACATAGGAGCAGTATTATAGTAGTTATATTCTTGTACATAGGGGCAGTATTATAGTAGTTATATTCTTGTACATAGGAGCCGTATTATAGTAGTTATATTCTTGTACATAGGGACAGTATTATAGTAGTTATATTCTTGTACATAGGAGCAGTATTATAGTAGTTATATTCTTGTACATAGGAGCAGTATTATAGTAGTTATATTCTTGTACATAGGAGCAGTATTATAGTAGTTATATTCTTGTACATAGGAGCCGTATAATAGTAGTTATATTCTTGTACATAGGAGCCGTATTATAGTAGTTATATTCTTGTACATAGGGACAGTATTATAGTAGTTATATTCTTGTACATAGGAGCAGTATTATAGTAGTTATATTCTTGTACATAGGAGCAGTATTATAGTAGTTATATTCTTGTACATAGGAGCCGTATTATAGTAGTTATATTCTTGTACATTAGGGCAGTATTATAGTAGTTATATTCTTGTACATAGGGACAGTATTATAGTAGTTATATTCTTGTACATAGGGACAGTATTATAGTAGTTATATTCTTGTACATAGGGACAGTATTATAGTAGTTATATTCTTGTACATAGGAGCAGTATTATAGTAGTTATATTCTTGTACATAGGGGCAGTATTATAGTAGTTATATTCTTGTACATAGGAGCAGTATTATAGTAGTTATATTCTTGTACATAGGAGCAGTATTATAGTAGTTATATTCTTGTACATAGTAGCCGTATTATAGTAGTTATATTCTTGTACATAGGAGCCGTATTATAGTAGTTATATTCTTGTACATAGGGACAGTATTATAGTAGTTATATTCTTGTACATAGGAGCAGTATTATAGTAGTTATATTCTTGTACATAGGAGCAGTATTATAGTAGTTATATTCTTGTACATAGGAGCCGTATTATAGTAGTTATATTCTTGTACATTAGGGCAGTATTATAGTAGTTATATTCTTGTACATAGGGACAGTATTATAGTAGTTATATTCTTGTACATAGGAGCAGTATTATAGTAGTTATATTCTTGTACATAGGGGCAGTATTATAGTAGTTATATTCTTGTACATAGGAGCCGTATTATAGTAGTTATATTCTTGTACATAGGGACAGTATTATAGTAGTTATATTCTTGTACATAGGAGCAGTATTATAGTAGTTATATTCTTGTACATAGGAGCCGTATTATAGTAGTTATATTCTTGTACATAGGGACAGTATTATAGCAGTTACGGTATGTTCTTGTACATAGGAGCAGTATTATAGTACTTAAATTCTTGTACATAGGGGCAGTATTATAGTATTTATATTCTTGTATATAGGATCAGTATTATAGTAGTTATATTCTTGTACATAGGAGCAGTAATATAGTAGTTATATTCTTGTACATAGGGGGCAGTATTATAGTAGTTATATTCTTGTACATATGGGGCAGTATTATAGTAGTTATATTCTTGTACATAGGAGCAGTATTATAGTAGTTATATTCTTGTACATAGGGGCAGTATTATAGTAGTTATATTCTTGTACATAGGAGCCGTATTATAGTAGTTATATTCTTGTACATAGGGACAGTATTATAGTAGTTATATTCTTGTACATAGGAGCAGTATTATAGTAGTTATATTCTTGTACATAGGAGCAGTATTATAGTAGTTATATTCTTGTACATAGGAGCAGTATTATAGTAGTTATATTCTTGTACATAGGAGCCGTATTATAGTAGTTATATTCTTGTACATAGGAGCCGTATTATAGTAGTTATATTCTTGTACATAGGGACAGTATTATAGTAGTTATATTCTTGTACATAGGAGCAGTATTATAGTAGTTATATTCTTGTACATAGGAGCAGTATTATAGTAGTTATATTCTTGTACATAGGAGCCGTATTATAGTAGTTATATTCTTGTACATTAGGGCAGTATTATAGTAGTTATATTCTTGTACATAGGGACAGTATTATAGTAGTTATATTCTTGTACATAGGGACAGTATTATAGTAGTTATATTCTTGTACATAGGGACAGTATTATAGTAGTTATATTCTTGTACATAGGAGCAGTATTATAGTAGTTATATTCTTGTACATAGGGGCAGTATTATAGTAGTTATATTCTTGTACATAGGAGCCGTATTATAGTAGTTATATTCTTGTACATAGGGACAGTATTATAGTAGTTATATTCTTGTACATAGGAGCAGTATTATAGTAGTTATATTCTTGTACATAGGAGCAGTATTATAGTAGTTATATTCTTGTACATAGGAGCCGTATTATAGTAGTTATATTCTTGTACATTAGGGCAGTATTATAGTAGTTATATTCTTGTACATAGGAGCAGTATTATAGTAGTTATATTCTTGTACATATGGGGCAGTATTATAGTAGTTATTTTCTTGTACATAGGAGCAGTATTATAGTAGTTATATTCTTGTACATAGGGAGCAGTATTATAGTAGTTATTTTCTTGTGTATAGGGGCAGTATTATAGTAGTTATATTATTGTGTATAGGGGCAGTATTATAGTAGTTATATTATTGTGTATAGGGGCAGTATTATAGTAGTTATATTCTTGTACATAGGGAGCAGTATTATAGTAGTTATTTTCTTGTGTATAGGGGCAGTATTATAGTAGTTATATTCTTGTACATAGGGAGCAGTATTATAGTAGTTATTTTCTTGTGTATAGGGGCAGTATTATAGTAGTTATATTCTTGTACATAGGGAGCAGTATTATAGTAGTTATTTTCTTGTGTATAGGGGCAGTATTATAGTAGTTATATTATTGTGTATAGGGGCAGTATTATAGTAGTTATATTCTTGCACATAGGTGCAGTATTATAGTAGTTATTTTCTTGTGTATAGGGGCAGTATTATAGTAGTTATATTCTTGTACATAGGGGCAGTATTATAGTAGTTATATTCTTGTACATAGGGGCAGTATTATAGTAGTTATATTCTTGTACATAGGTGCAGTATTATAGTAGTTATATTCTTGCACATAGGTGCAGTATTATAGTAGTTATTTTCTTGTGTATAGGGGCAGTATTATAGTAGTTATATTCTTGTACATAGGGAGCAGTATTATAGTAGTTATTTTCTTGTGTATAGGGGCAGTATTATAGTAGTTATATTATTGTGTATAGGGGCAGTATTATAGTAGTTATATTCTTGCACATAGGTGCAGTATTATAGTAGTTATTTTCTTGTGTATAGGGGCAGTATTATAGTAGTTATATTCTTGTACATAGGGGCAGTATTATAGTAGTTATATTCTTGTACATAGGGGCAGTATTATAGTAGTTATATTCTTGTACATAGGTGCAGTATTATAGTAGTTATATTCTTGCACATAGGTGCAGTATTATAGTAGTTATTTTCTTGTGTATAGGGGCAGTATTATAGTAGTTATATTATTGTGTATAGGGGCAGTATTTCCCTGTACTTTCCCCTGTGTGCGGTCTTGTTCTATGTCCCTATGCACCATCACCCCTGTATCGTCTCCATTATCTGACATGGCAGCAGTAATGTCTCCTGGTCCGTTCTTTCCCTGGCGCTGGTTAGCAGTTTCCTCCGGTGATGCCAGGCTCGGCCACCCACCGTGTGATGTTGGTGTGCGTGGCGCCTTATTACCCTATTACATGTTGGGCAGATAATGCCAGGCTGCCGCTGTCTGAGCCTGTGCCATGAATACTAATGGAAAGCCTCGGTGTGAATGGAAGGTATGGTTACGGCTACTCCCCGGCTGCTGCACGGTGTAGCCACAATCGCAATCCTATCTTAGATGTAGATCGCTAATCTGCTTTGTTTAACCCTTTGTGGACCTCTGCACTGGCTGCACATAGTCTGTGACTTATATGTGCCGGATCTGTATAATGTGAAAGTGGTGATTATATAACAGAGGAGCTGAGCCATTAACCCCGACCGAGCCATGTTGTCATCCAGCTTTTCCTCCTGACATTTCCTTTCTGTTGAATGGGAAGACCCGGTGCCCGAAGCGGCTCCATTACAGAGACGAATCTGGTTCTACCGCTGACTGCAAAAATGTGTTGACCTGTTTATATAGCGGCAGCTCGTGGACGGGTTCCAGGTAGAAGCTGGAGGATTATTGTCACACGTTTGTCTCAACAGTATAGAAAGTTGTTGAAGATCTGTTACCAAACAAATCCTATGTTGTCAATGTGGCGCCACAGATCGGGTGTGAGGTGGAGCGCTCCTCTTCCTCGTGCAGCATAGTTGGCGTGGAGCGCTCCTCTTCCTCGTGCAGCATAGTTGGCGTGGAGCGCTCCTCTTCCTCGTGCAGCATAGTTGGCGTGGAGCGCTCCTCTTTCTCGTTCAGCATAGTTGGCGTGGAGCGCTCCTCTTCCTCGTTCAGCATAGTTGGCGTGGAGCGCTCCTCTTCCTCGTGCAGCATAGTCGGCGTGGAGCGCTCCTCCTCCTCGTACAGCATAGTCGGCGTGGAGCGCTCCTCTTCCTCGTACAGCATAGTCGGCGTGGAGCGCTCCTCTTCCTCGTACAGCATAGTTGGCGAGGAGCGCTCCTCTTCGTCGTACAGCATAGTTGGCGTGGAGCGCTCCTCTTCCTCGTTCAGCATAGTTGGCGTGGAGCGCTCCTCTTCCTTGTGCAGCATAGTTGGCGTGGGGCGCTCCTCTTCCTTGTGCAGCATAGTCGGCGTGGAGCGCTCCCCTTCCTCGTGCAGCATAGTTGGCGAGGAGCGCTCCTCTTCCTCGTGCAGTATAGTTGGCGTGGAGCGCTCCTCTTCCTTGTGCAGCATAGTTGGCGTTGGGCGCTCCTCTTCCTCGTGCAGCATAGTCGGCGTGGAGCGCTCCCCTTCCTCGTGCAGCATAGTTGGCGAGGAGCGCTCCTCTTCCTTGTGCAGCATAGTTGGCGTGGAGCGCTCCCCTTCCTCGTGCAGCATAGTTGGCGAGGAGCGCTCCCCTTCCTCGTGCAGCATAGTTGGCGTGGAGCACTCCTCTTCCTTGTGCAGCATAGTTGGCGTGGAGCGCTCCTCTTCCTCGTGCAGCATAGTCGGCGTGGAGCGCTCCCCTTCTTCGTGCAGCATAGTTGGCGAGGAGCGCTCCTCTTCCTCGTGCAGTATAGTTGGCGAGGAGCGCTCCTCTTCCTCGTGCAGTATAGTTGGCGTGGAGCGCTCCCCTTCCTCGTGCAGCATAGTTGGCGTGGAGCGCTCTCAATCCTCGTGCAGCATAGTCGGCGTGGAGCGCTCCTCTTCCTCGTTCAGCATAGTTGGCGCGGAGCGCTCCTCTTCCTCGTGCTGCATAGTCGGCGTGGAGCGCTCCTCTTCCTCGTTCAGCATAGTTGGCGAGGAGCGCTCCTCTTTCTCGTGCAGTATAGTTGGCGAGGAGCGCTCCTCTTCCTCGTGCAGTATAGTTGGCGTGGAGCGCTCCCCTTCCTCGTGCAGCATAGTTGGCGTGGAGCGCTCTCAATCCTCGTGCAGCATAGTCGGCGTGGAGCGCTCCTCTTCCTCGTTCAGCATAGTTGGCGTGGAGCGCTCTCAATCCTCGTGCAGCATAGTCGGCGTGGAGCGCTCCTCTTCCTCGTTCAGCATAGTTGGCGTGGAGCGCTCTCAATCCTCGTGCAGCATAGTCGGTGCTGAGCGCTCCTCTTCCTCGTTCAGCATAGTTGGCGTGGAGCGCTCCCCTTCCTCCTGCAGCATGCAGTTTTGGCCAAAAGTATTGACACCCCTGCAATTCTGTCAGATAATACTCAGTTTCTTCCTGAAAATGATTGCAATCACAAATTCTTTGGTATTATAATCTTCATTTATTTTGTCTTAGATGAAAAAACACAAAAAGAATTGTCCTAAAGCCAAATTGGATATAATTCCACACCAAACATAAAAAAGGGGATGGACAAAAGTATTGGCACCGTTCGAAAAATCATGTGATGCTTCTCTAATTAGTGTAATTAACAGCACCTGTAACTTACCTGTGGCACCTAACAGGTGTTGGCAATAACTAAATTACACTTGCAGCCAGTTGACATGGATTAAAGTTGACTCAACCTCTGTCCTGTGTCCTTGTGTGTACCACATTGAGCATGGAGAAAAGAAAGAAGACCAAAGAACTGTCTGAGGACTTGAGAAACCAAATTGTGAGGAAGCATGAGCAATCTCAAGGCTACAAGTCCATCTCCAAAGACCTGAATGTTCCTGTGCCTACCGTGCGCAGTGTCATCAAGAAGTGTAAAGCCCATGGCACTGTGGCTAACCTCCCTAGATGTGGACGGAAAAGAAAAATTGACAAGAGATTTCAACGCAAGATTGTGCGGATGTTGGATAAAGAACCTCGACTAACATCCAAACAAGTTCAAGCTGCCCTGCAGTCCGAGGGTACAACAGTGTCAACCCATACTATCCGTCAGCATCTGAATGAAAGGGACTGTATGGTAGGAGACCCAGGAATACCCCACTTCTTACCCGAGACATAAAAAAGCCAGGCTGGAGTTTGCCAAAACTTACCTGAAAAAGCCTAAAATGTTTTGGAAGAATGTTCTCTGGTCAGATGAGACAAAAGTAGAGCTTTTGGGGCAAAGGCATCAACATAGAGTTTACAGTAGAAAAAAAGAGGCATTCAAAGAAAAGAACACGGTCCCTACAGTCAAACATGGCGGAGGTTCCCTGATGTTTTGGGGTTGCTTTGCTGCCTCTGGCACTGGACTGCTTGACAGTGTGCATGGCATTATGAAGTCTGAAGGCTACCAACAAGTTTTGCAGCATAATGTAGGGCCCAGTGTGAGAAAGCTGGGTCTCCCTCAGAGGTCATGGGTCTTCCAGCAGGACAATGACCCAAAACGCACTTCCAAAAGCACTAGAAAATGGTTAGAGAGAAAGCACTGGCAACTTCTAAGGTGGCCAGCAATGAGTCCAGACCTGAATCCCATAGAACACCTGTGGAGAGATCTAAAAATGGCAGTTTGGAGAAGGCGCCCTTCAAATATCAGGGACCTGGAGCAGTTTGCCAAAGAAGAATGGTCTAAAATTCCAGCAGAGCATTGTAAGAAACTCATTGATGGTTACCGGAAGCGGTTGGTCGCAGTTATTTTGGCTAAAGGTTGTGCAACCAAGTATTAGGCTGAGGGTGCCAACACTTTTGTCTGGCCCATTTTTGGAGTTTTGTGTGAAATGATCAATGTTTTGCTTTTTGCTTCATTCTCTTTTGTGTTTTTTCATTTAAGACAAATTAAATGAAGATAATAATAACAAATAATTTGTGTTTGCAATCATTTCAGGAAGAAACTGAGTATTATCTGACAGAATTGCAGAGGTGTCAATACTTTTGGCCACAACTGTAGTTGGCGTGGAGCGCTCCTCTTCCTCGTACAGCATAGTCAGCGTGTAGCGCTCCTCTTCCTCGTGCAGCATAGTTGGCGTGTAGCGCTCCTCTTCCTTGTGCAGCATAGTCAGCGTGTAGCGCTCCTCTTCCTCGTGCAGCATAGTCAGCGTGTAGCGCTCCTCTTCCTCGTGCAGCATAGTTGGCGTGTAGCGCTCCTCTTCCTCGTTCAGCATAGTTGGCGTGGAGTGCTCCTCTTCCTCGTTCAGCATAGTTGGTGTGGAGCTCTCCTCTTCCTCGTTCAGCATAGTTGGCGTGAAGCGCTCCTCTTCCTCGTTCAGCATATTTGGCGCGGAGCGCACCTCTTCCTCGTTCAGCATAGTTGGTGTGGAGCGCTCCTCTTCCTCGTTCAGCATAGTTGGCGTGGAGCGCTCCTCTTCCTCGTGCAGCATAGTCGGCGTGGAGCGCTCCTCTTCCTCATGCAGCATAGTTGGCGTGGAGCTCTCCCTTTCCTCGTGCAGCATAGTCGGCGTGGAGCGCTCCTCTTCCTCGTACAGCATAGACGGTGTGGAGCGCTCCTCTTCCTCGTACAGCATAGACGGTGTGGAGCGCTCCTCTTCCTCGTACAGGATAGTCGGTGTTGAGCGCTCCTCTTCCTCGTGCAGCATAGTTGGCGTGGAGCGCTCCTCTTCGTACAGCATAGTCGGTGTGGAGCGCTCCTCTTCCTCGTACAGCATAGTCGGTGTGGAGCGCTCCTCTTCCTCGTACAGCATAGTCGGTGTGGAGCGCTCCTCTTCCTCGTACAGCATAGTTGGCGAGGAGCCCTCCCCTTCTTCGTGCAGCATAGTTGGCGTGGAGCGCTCCTCTTCCTCGTGCAGCATAGTTGGCGAGGAGCGCTCCCCTTCTTCGTGCAGCATAGTCGGTGTGGAGCGCTCCTCTTCCTCGTACAGCATAGTTGGCGTGGAGCGCTCCTCTTCCTCGTGCAGCATAGTCGGCGTGGAGCGCTCCTCTTCCTCGTGCAGCATAGCTGGCGTGGAGCGTTCCCTTTCCTCGTGCAGCATAGTCGGCGTGGAGCGCTCCTCTTCCTCTTGCAGCATAGTTGGCGTGGAGCGCTCCTCTTCCTCGTACAGCATAGTTGGCGTGGAGCGCTCCTCTTCCTCGTACAGCATAGTCGGCGTGGAGCGTTCCCCTTCTTCGTGCAGCATAGTTGGCGTGGAGCGCTCCTCTTCCTCGTACAGCATAGTTGGCGTGGAGCGCTCCGCTTCCTCGTACAGCATAGTTGGCGTGGAGCGCTCCTCTTCCTCGTGCAGCATAGTCGGCGTGGAGCGCTCCTCTTCCTCGTGCAGCATAGTTGGCGTGGAGCGCTCCTCTTCCTCGTGCAGCATAGTCGGCGTTGAGCGCTCCTCTTCCTCGTGCGGCGCATTCGGCGCGGAGCGCTCCCTCCCATTATTGATCATGGTGTCCACAGCGCTCTCTCATCCTGTTTTTGCCGTGGTGTTCCCCCGCGATCATTATCACCACCACATTGTGTCACTTCTGACTCGGATCGTTTTAATTCTGCTTAGGTAAATGGATTAGTGCAGGGTCCTCGCTGGACACGGGCTCCGTGCTGCCGGACAGGGAGTGTCATTATACACACCACAGCTGATTCTCCTGATGTAGCAGAGCTGAGTTTGTTGGCCCCTCATCCCTGTTGCTTCTGCATTCATTGTGGTTAGGTGAGAACCGCACCAGCACTGCTACATCTGACAGCGTCACCAGCAGGCTGACTACCACTGTGCGAAGTCTCCTGCCTGTCATCTTGGTTGTCAGAAATGTCTATAAACCGGAGTTATGCTGGATTTGTACTCGGTGGGCTGCAGGATAACCCTCCCTTCCCCCCCACTTTTTTGCAGGTGTTTTTAGGTGATAAGTCAGCAGGTTTTGCTATGAAATGTGAGAGCAGCATGATGTAGGGGCTGAGACCCTGATTCCAGCAATGTGTCACTTACTGTGCTTCTTCCTGCAGTTTTTTTTTTAATAAAAATCACTTTTTATCAGCAGGAGATTATCACTACAGGACTAGGTGCGTTGTGCCTCCTGGTCCATCCACGCCCCCCAGCACTGATTGAATGTGCACAGAAGCAGCCTATTAGTGGTGTGGGGTTGGGATTCTACAGAGCTAAGCATTTCAGCTCTGCTAAATCTACAGCAGAGAAAAAAAAAGAATGGATTTTAATCAGAACTGCAGCAAGCAGCTCAGAAAGTGACTCATCACTGGAATCAGGATCTCCCTACATCATGATGCTCTCAGATTACATAGCAAAAACCTGATGACAGATTCCCTTTAAGGGGGTGGGAGGACTGCAGAACCAAACTTGGGTTTCTTCAGATTGGAAAGACTGAGACTTAAAGGGACGATCTAATAATTGTGCATTATAAAGAAACAATACAGAGATCTGTATAATGAGCTGTGCTTTCATCTAGGCTTTCAACAGTGACCAACGGACTTAACAGCAGTGTGGCTATGTAATCTTTACTATAAGAGCAGTAAGAATATGGATTCTTTACTGTAAGAGCGGTGAGACTATGGATTCTTTACTGTAAGAGCGGTGAGACTATGGATTCTTTACTGTAAGAGCGGTGAGACTATGGATTCTTTACTGTAAGAGCGGTGAGACTATGGATTCTTTACTGTGAGGGTATGTGCACACGACGCGGATTTTGCTGCGGATCCGCAGCAGTTCCCCATGAGTTTACAGTACGTTGTAAACCTATGGGAAACAAAAAACGCTGTGCACATGCTGCGGAAAAAAACACGCGGAAACGCAGAGGTTTACAATCTTCAGCATGTCACTTTCTGCGGATTCTGCAGCGGTTTTACAACTGCTCCAATAGAATTCCGCAGTTGTAAAACCGCAGAAAAACCGTGATAAATCCGCAGCGGTTTTCCACTGCGGATTTATTAAATCTCCTGAAATCTGCCGCGGAAAAATCCGCAGTAGACCAGAATACGTGTGCACGTAGCCTAAGAGCGGATTCTTTTCTGTAAGAGCAGTGAGACTATGGATTCCTTTCTGTAAGAGCAGTGAGACTACGGATTATTTTCTGTAAGAGCAGTGAGACTACGGATTATTTTCTGTAAGAGCAGTGAGACTACGGATTCTTTTCTGTAAGAGCAGTGAGACTATGGATTCTTTTCTGTAAGAGCAGTGAGACTACGGATTCTTTTCTGTAAGAGCAGTGAGACTACGGATTCTTTTCTGTAAGAGCAGTAAGACTACGGATTCTTTTCTGTAAGAACAGTGAGACTATGGATTCCTTTCTGTAAGAGCAGTGAGACTACGGATTCTTTTCTGTAAGAGCAGTGAGACGTGAGACTACGGATTCTTTACGTATGTTGGAATGGTCGATTCAAACAAATTCATGGATATCGTTATGAAAAATGCAATATTTTGAGTTATGGGACACATTGCCTTTTTCCTTTCAGCAGTTTCCTGAGTTGCACTCTGTAGCGTGCGGTGTACACATAGTTACATTGCTGACCCCAGTACATGTGCCACTGTTGCCTTCCGGGGTTGCACTATTGATCAGTGTAACCCTTTGTGTGCTGCGGGTGATCGGGAGTGGCCCGCAGCCTCTGGCGTCCGTCCCTGGTGCAGTATATTGATAGTGATGTGTATAACGAGCGGGGGATTAATTGGGTCAGCCACGTGTTAGTGCCGCTGATACACTGCATGGGAAGAGGTCATATCAGGGCAGGATCGGTCGGGTACTGTCTGCTGCTCCCTCTCTGTTGTGGCAGTGCCCAGACTTATCCAGAGCATCGGTCACAGAGGAGGACTTGGGGGGCTGGGATCACTTTCTAAGTGTGGTCTGTAATGTAGAATTTTTTTTTTTTTTTGCCTGTTGTCATCTTGACGTTTTCTCATCTCCAGAGCTGCATTCAGAATTCGGCAGTGGTTTTTGCTTGGGTGCTTTTTCTCTCTGCCGCACCCTCTCGCCACATATGTGGAGTTGTGTCCAGGGACAGGACTGACTTTAAAGGATTAATCCCAAAAGTTATCCCATACGATCGATTGCTGAATGCTGCAATACCTGACAATGCCACAGAGAAGTGTGGTGCTGTTCTTGGTTATTTGTGGTGTCCTGCTGCCCAGCATTGTGGGTTACTTATCCGATACCGGTGCGACTCCCCACCATCAGGTCTGTGAAGGTCCTGACACTGTGGTGTATGTGCGGGGTCCGCGGCCCCTTTCTCTGGGATGTTCCCGGCCCCCGTCTGACAGCTGCGGTTACATTCACTGACCGTAGCAGAAGGCAATTACTTCACTTCTCCATTTTCCATGCTCCTCTGTGCGGTAACCTTTACTTTTTTTTTTGCATTCCTCTTCTGGAATTTTAATTCTCTGCTGTGTTTGTTTTTATAAATTTTGTACATCACTTATGGCAGCCGGTCCTCCCCGTGCCCTGAAACACCACAGCAATGCACCCAACTCTGTCTACCCATCCATCCTCTCCTTCTCCCTTCCTTCTTTTTCCTCCCTTCCTTCCTTTTTCCTCCCTTTCCTTCTTTTCCTCCCTTTCTTCTTTTTCCTCCCTTCCTTTTTTCCTTCCTCCCTTCCTTTTTTCCTTCCTCCCTTCCTTTTTTCCTTCCTCCCTTCCTTTTCCTCCTTTCCTTTTCCTCCCTTCCTTTTCCTCCCTTCCTTTTCCTCCCTTCCTTATCCTCCCTTCCTTATCCTCCTTTCCTTATCCTCCTTTCCTTATCCTCCCTTCCTTTTCCTCCCTTCCTTTTCCTCCCTTCCTTTTCCTCCCTTCCTTTTCCTCCCTTCCTTATCCTCCCTTCCTTATCCTCCCTTCCTTTTCCTCCCTTCCTTTTCCTCCCTTCCTTTTCCTCCCTTCCTTTTCCTCCCTTCCTTTTCCTCCCTTCCTTTTCCTCCCTTCCTTTTCCTCCCTTCCTTTTCCTCCCTTCCTTTTCCTCCCTTCCTTTTCCTCCCTTCCTTTTCCTCCCTTCCTTTTCCTCCCTTCCTTTTCCTCCCTTCCTTTTCCTCCCTTCCTTTTCCTCCCTTCCTTTTCCTCCCTTCCTTTTCCTCCCTTCCTTTTTCCTCCCTTTTCCTCTTTTATCTTCTTTTTACTCCCTTCCTTCTTTCCTTCTTTCGGTGTGGGGGTAGCTTTGCTCCTCATTCAGGGTGTGGGGGTAGCTTGGCTCGTTGTACAGTGTGCCAGCTGTGTGCGAATAGCAGAGGCCTGATCTGGGGTGATCTCTCAGTGCCGGGGGTGATCTCTCAGTGCCGGGGTCTCTGCTCGTGCAGGTCGGTGGTGGACCGCAGCACGCTGATGTCTGGAGGCCGATGTTCTGCTCGCTGACGTTATTCTTTTTGGCTCTTTCGCTTCCCCGGAAAACCTCCGCTCGTCAGTCCTAGAAAGCAACAAGTGCTGAGTGCGGCCCCCGGCCCCTGCTCTATTCTATGGAGATTTCAATTATTCTTTATTATTGAGAAGTCTCCACGATGGAAAGCGCAGGTTCATCGGGGTCATCACCCAGCTTTTCACACACCCTGCTGTCTACCAGTCGGCCTTGTTTTGCAGTGCCGTTTTCTTCCTTTTGTGCCAGTCTTCACTGCAGTTGTAGAATGATATTCGCCAGACATGAAAAAACCATCTTGAGTCGAGATGAAGGTAAAGGGCGCAGGGAGGGATCTCAGAGGAAACGTCCATCTGATGAGAAATCATACAGAGCACAGGAGCCGGACGTCCCCGCGCTCTCTGGTGACGTCCCCGCGCTCTGTGGTGACGTCCCCGCGCTCTGTGGTGACGTCCCCGCGCTCTGTGGTGACGTCCCCGCGCTCTGTGGTGACGTCCCCGCGCTCTGTGGTGACGTCCCCGCGCTCTGTGGTGACGTCCCCGCGCTCTGTGGTGACGTCCCCGCGCTCTGTGGTGACGCCCCCGCGCTCTGTGGTGACGCCCCCGCGCTCTGTGGTGACGCCCCCGCGCTCTGTGGTGACGCCCCCGCGCTCTGTGGTGACGCCCCCGCGCTCTGTGGTGACGCCCCCGCGCTCTGTGGTGACGCCCCCGCGCTCTGTGGTGACGCCCCCCGCGCTCTGTGGTGACGCCCCCGCGCTCTGTGGTGACGCCCCCGCGCTCTGTGGTGACGCCCCCGCGCTCTGTGGTGACGCCCCCGCGCTCTGTGGTGACGTCCCCGCGCTCTGTGGTGACGCCCCCGCGCTCTGTGGGGACGCCGCCGCTACCGTGCAGATCTGTCTGCGGTCTCCATTACCTCCCCAGTGACCCCGACATCATGACCACAATAGCGTTACCTTCAGAAATGTCCTCCTGCATCGGGCATGAAAGGGAAGACATTAATGCATGCGCTTATTGAATTTACCATCGCTGACGAGCTTCATCTCCTTGAAGTCGGCCTTAATGAGCAGCGAGCGCGCCGAGCTGCCCCCGAGGACACGGCTAATTAAACACCAGAGACCCCGTGTGCTGACGAATCGGGGGGGGCAGCCAGTGGGACGGGATTTCTGTTCCCAGTTTTTTATTTTATTTATTTTTTAACCCTCTGTGCATGAAAATTAACTTCTTTCCAAGGAAAATTGCATCGTCCTCGGCTGAAAAAGGTAAAATGTTAGCGGCCCAATGGACGTCACACAGCTGTGTATCCGGTCCGGACAAATCTCTGTGAGGGACCCCCTTTTCCCGCTTTTCTACCACACCCCCTTGTCAGATAAGACGGCGAAAGTGTTTAGGAATCCTATTAGCCTTATTTTCGTAAAGCTAGAAGAATCCCCTTTAATTATGTCTGCACTTCACCTTTAAGGGCTACACGGCCGCGGTTCGTCGCTCACGGCAGGCTGCGGACTTTGTGAAGCCAAGGTCTCGGGTCTTCCTTGAGCATTTGGCTTCACGATTTCAAGAACTTGCTCAGAACTCCAGAGCTGAAATCCTAGTTGAGCCGCGGTGTGCCGGCGTGGTGCTGTTTTCTGCCGGCGTGGTGCTGTCTTCTGCCGGCGTGGTGCTGTCTTCTGCCGGCGTGGTGCTGTTTTCTGCCGGCGTGGTGCTGTCTTCTGCCGGCGTGGTGCTGTCTTCTGCCGGCGTGGTGCTGTTTTCTGCCGGCGTGGTGCTGTTTTCTGCCGGCGTGGTGCTGTCTTCTGCCGGCGTGGTGCGGTTTTCTGCCGGCGTGGTGCTGTTTTCTGTCCCCGCTGGTTATTTTGCATAGTATCCCTGTGCATTAATGCACATTCTCGTAACCCTTTCCCTGCCGGCAGCTTCGCGCAGACGTGCAGGACGGGACACGAGCGAATTGCACGGCATTTAGAGGAAGGCGTTGTGCTGGCGCTTCCTCACCCGTCGCTCCCGGCTTCCCCTTTCTCCGAGATTACACTACGTATGACAGTTCAGAATACGGAAGTCTCCATAGAGGAACTACACATCCCAGCGTGCCACGCCACTTATCGACCACTGAAACCTGCCAGGATGCCACTTGCTGATCTATATTGTCACTGGGTTAGTAACTGGCTTAGTGATAGAAAGCAGAGGGTGGTTATAAATGGTATAGTCTCTAACTGGGTCGCTGTGACCAGTGGGGTACCGCAGGGGTCAGTATTGGGACCTGTTCTCTTCAACATATTCATTAATGATCTGGTAGAAGGTTTACACAGTAAAATATCGATATTTGCAGATGATACAAAACTATGTAAAGCAGTTAATACAAGAGAAGATAGTATTCTGCTACAGATGGATCTGGATAAGTTGGAAACTTGGGCTGAAAGGTGGCAGATGAGGTTTAACAATGATAAATGTAAGGTTATACACATGGGAAGAGGGAATCAATGTCACCATTACACACTGAATGGGAAACCACTGGGTAAATCTGACAGGGAGAAGGACTTGGGGATCCTAGTTAATGATAAACTTACCTGGAGCAGCCAGTGCCAGGCAGCAGCTGCCAAGGCAAACAGGATCATGGGGTGCATTAAAAGAGGTCTGGATACACATGATGAGAGCATTATACTGCCTCTGTACAAATCCCTAGTTAGACCGCACATGGAGTACTGTGTCCAGTTTTGGGCACCGGTGCTCAGGAAGGATATAATGGAACTAGAGAGAGTACAAAGGAGGGCAACAAAATTAATAAAGGGGATGGGAGAACTACAATACCCAGATAGATTAGCGAATTTAGGATTATTTAGTCTAGAAAAAAGACGACTGAGGGGCGATCTAATAACCATGTATAAGTATATAAGGGGACAATACAAATATCTCGCTGAGGATCTGTTTATACCAAGGAAGGTGACGGGCACAAGGGGGCATTCTTTGCGTCTGGAGGAGAGAAGGTTTTTCCACCAACATAGAAGAGGATTCTTTACTGTTAGGGCAGTGAGAATCTGGAATTGCTTGCCTGAGGAGGTGGTGATGGCGAACTCAGTCGAGGGGTTCAAGAGAGGCCTGGATGTCTTCCTGGAGCAGAACAATATTGTATCATACAATTAGGTTCTGTAGAAGGACGTAGATCTGGGGATTTATTATGATGGAATATAGGCTGAACTGGATGGACAAATGTCTTTTTTCGGCCTTACTAACTATGTTACTATGTTACTATGTTCTACTGGGGGGTACAGTTTTTAGCCCCTATTTAAATGTGTGATTGGTGAGGGTCGGACCGCTGGGACCCCCGCTGTGCTCCATTTACTGTATGGGAGCAGTGGTGTTACACGGTCAGTACCGCACCCATGGGAGTGATGGAGGGGCGGATCACTCACACACGGGACGTTAGGACCCCCAGCGATCGTACATTTATGTGTTTTGGTTATGGGGAGCCACGACCGCTGGTGGCGCACATGGCTCGTGGACCCAATATTCGGGCTTACCTAGGAGGGGTGTAGGTAAGCGGCCACCTTGTGCTCACTGCAGCTCCTGATGGTGGAGTCAGGCTTGTGTGGCAGGTGGCCACCAGGTAGCCTCCTAGGCAGCCCCCGATCCTGCAGCTGCTGACCCCAGGGGTCAGATTCGCAGACACAGACTTGGGCTCCGTTCACACTACTCAGGCAGGACGGATACTGACACCGAGGCACAGACAGGGCTGGATTCACACTGGTTTCAGCAGTCTGGATATACGTCATTTACATTCATCCATTGGTCACACATGGACGAGGGGCCGAGGTTCAGGCACTGGCCACACACAGACCAGGGGATGAGGTTCAGACACTGGCCACACACGGACCAGGGGATGAGGTTCAGACACTGGCCACACAAGGACCATTGAACGAGGTTCAGGCACTGGCCACACACAGACCAGGGGACGAGGTGCAGGCACTGGCCACACACAGACCAGGGGACGAGGTGCAGGCACTGGCCACACACAGACCAGGGGACGAGGTGCAGGCACTGGCCACACACGGACCAGGGGACGAGGTTCAGGAACTGGCCACACACGGACCATCGGATGAGGTTCAGGCACTGGCCACACACGGACCATCGGATGAGGTTCAGGCACTGGCCACACACGGACCATCGGATGAGGTTCAGGCACTGGCCACACACGGACCAGGGGACGAGGTGCAGGCACTGGCCACACACGGACCAGGGGACGAGGTTCAGGCACTAGCCACACACGGACCATCGGATGAGGTTCAGGCACTGGCCACACACAGACCAGGGGCCGAGGTTCAGGCACTGGCCACACACGGACCAGGGGCCGAGGTTCAGGCACTGGCCACACACGGACCAGGGGACGAGGTGCAGGCACTGGCCACACACGGACCAGGGGACGAGGTGCAGGCACTGGCCACACACGGACCAGGGGACGAGGTTCAGACACTGGCCACACACGGACCAGGGGATGAGGTTCAGACACTGGCCACACACAGACCATCGGATGAGGTTCAGGCACTGGCCACACACGGACCAGGGGACGAGGTGCAGGCACTGGCCACACACGGACCAGGGGACGAGGTTCAGACAATGGCCACACATGGACCAGGGGACGAGGTTCAGACACTAGCCACACACAGACCATCGGATGAGGTTCAGGCACTGGCCACACATGGACCAGGGGACGAGGTTCAGGCACTGGCCACACACGGACCAGGGGACGAGGTTCAGGCACTGGCCACACACGGACCAGGGGACGAGGTTCAGGCTCTGGCCACACACGGACCAGGGAACGAGGGTCAAGCACTGGCCACACACGGACCAGGGGACCTAACAAACTAATGAATACACGTTGCTTGGCAGCTCCCTATTGGGGAGTTCCCACCTTTCATGCAAGGTGCCTCCCGCCTATTTGCATCTTAGCAGGGGCACAGGCGCTAGGTGCGCCACCGGGAAGTGCGGCGTTCACAGAGAAACCGAAAGTAGGAGGAGGAAAGGGAACCGAGCAGGGGCGCCCGCATTGGCGTCTCACGGAGCATCACTTTTTAAAGGAATTCTCCTGCTCTGACCAAAAGAAAAGATGTAATGCTTATGTGGCCGATCCCCGCTGCTCCTGTTACTTATCCGGAGCCCTCTGGTTTTGAGTTGATACTAATGGCAGGACATGCCCCTTGGGCCATACCTGCCGGGTGGACAGATGGTTAAGAGGGCATGGGATCAGATAAGTGTTTGAATCGGTGTTTAAGGGAACGTCAAGGGTTAGTGTTGCTACACCTGGCTGATGTTGGGGTCCACTGGAGAGGGGGGCCCACGTCTGCTCTCCCATCTGCACTAGAGGTCCTGCTACCCCTCTGATGGGAAGATGCCGGCCTATAATCCCAAAATGTAAATGTTTTGTTCACCGAGCCACTTAGCTATCACTTGGTATCCATCATGCGGTAAAAGCAGTCATCACCACATTGCTCCTGGATGATGGGAGAAGTTGTTCTTGGAGGAGGGTTGGATCCCATTCTTTATTCATGGTCGTGTTGCTGGGGAGAATTGTGAGTGAGCCCCTCCATGGATGATCTCAGGAGGCTTTACTGTTAAGACACAGGACCTTTTCTTCTCCAATCATTCTTCCTGTTGGAAGGGGCTTCATGAGAGAAAATAACTTTACACCCCGTCCTCTGTCATTCTGTCCTTGATGTTTTCCTTGGAGAAAAGTGTCTTCTTTGCTGCCGTTCTTGTCACCAGGCCTCCTCCAAAAGCCTTCTCCTCCCTGACGCCTGCCTGCTTCCATCTCAAGGCAAGCTCTGCGTTCACGATGAACCGATCCCATACCTGAATCCATTTTAGGAGACGGTCTTTGCACTTGCTGGGCTTTTTTTTTTTGGGTGCCTTCAAGCCTTTTTCAAAGCAATTGAACCTGATCCCTTTTAAAGTTCTTGATGATCTGATAATTAGTTGATTTAGGCGCAATCTTACAAGCAGCAATGTCCTTGCCTGTAAAGCCATAATGAATGCACATGTTTCCTTGGAGTTAATCTGCGTGACAGTGATATCTGCTGCCTCGTCCTCGTTGACACTTTCTCCCGCGCTAACCACTGAAATGATCTTTTACAATTACTGTTCCTAGCAATCTGGAATTAATGCAAATTGCTGCTATAAAAACCGAAGCGGTGAAGCTTTGCAAGAACCAAAATTTGTGGCAGTCCCAAAACTTTTGACCACGATGACTGTAGCATGTTGGATAATTAGATACTACGGTGTAAGGAGGCTCGTGGATCATGGCCGTGGCAAGTTCAGTATGACTTTTCCCCCCGGTAAATACCTCCAGTGTCGTCCTTGTCGTTGCTGAGAACAGACCCCTGCAGCTAAAATTTGGGAGTGGCGGGAGGAGGCCGTACAGACAAACTGGTTCTTCCTCATAACTGGGATGACTTTCTCCAATTTCTTTGTATCCTCGGGTTATCCTGCTGGAGCTGTCATCTGGCTTCTTACTGTAGGGCGAATTACAACGTGGAGTTAAAAAAAAAAAAAAAAAAAAAAAAAGGGTAAAAACTAAATCTGACAATAATTTTTTTTTTTTTTTTTAACCTATTTTGCGCTGTCCGGTAGAGCAGAACTTGTGACATTTTATCAAACCCTTTTCAGATATCCGCTGCGGAGAAAATGAAATACTATAAGACCAAATTGCACCACTGCAAAGGGTCTCCTGTAACCCAGGCCTTAAAGGGGATGTCCAGGATGAAAAAAAAGTTTTTTTGTTTTTTTTCTTCTTTTAAAGATCAAGCTCAGATGTCAGCTACATGCTGTGATGGGTGCTCTCAAGAATTCACTATTAGTAACAAAGTAATGTGTATTGCTGTAAAGTTGCTGATATCATTTATTAATCGGTGTGACTTCTCAGAATATTCTGTTGTTTCTAAGAAGCATGAGGAATAATAGTATTTATGGCTTGTACCCTAACTTTCAACAACCGCTGCAGCATGGTGAATATTACACAGCAGTAATGAGAGGTGTAACTGTGAATCCAGCTCTGGGAAGAAATAAACACTTAATACAAAGCAACAACAGAATCAAGGATATCATATAGAAGTACTGATTTTGTGTAGTTGTGCACCAGCACTAGGATGAGATAAAACACTAGGAAGCCGCAACATGGAGG
This sequence comes from Ranitomeya imitator, assembly GCF_032444005.1. NCBI lineage: Eukaryota > Metazoa > Chordata > Amphibia > Anura > Dendrobatidae > Ranitomeya > Ranitomeya imitator. The sequence goes on along the minus strand of NC_091287.1, from coordinate 535,490,692 downwards.
GTGTCACACAGTAGTACTAAATGGTGTAGCTGTGAATCAAGAACTAAAATTGGATAAAACACCATAAACTAACAGAATGGAGAATATACCACAGCAGTATTGAGTGATGAAGCGGTGAATCAAACACTAGGATGAGATAAAAGACCAGAATGTGGCAGTATGGAGAGTATTCTACAGCAGTATTGAGTGGTGTAGCTGTGAATCCAGCACTACGGTGAGATAAAACCATAAAGTAGCAGCAGAAGAATGGAGGAAATCATACAGTGGTACTGAGCGATGTACCTATGAATCCAGCACTAGAATGAGATAAAACCATAAAGTAGCAGCAGAAAAGTGGGGGATATCATACCATTGTACTGAGTGGTGTAGCTGTTATTCCAGCACTGGAATAAGACAACCATAGAGCAGTAGTAGCATGGAGCATATTGTATAATTGTACTGAGTGGTGTATCTGTGAATACAGCACTAGACTGAAATAAAACCATGAAGCAGAAGAGTGGGGGATATCATACAATTGTAATGAGTGGTGTAGCTGTAAATCCAATACTAGAAAGAGATAAGTTACCATAAAGCAGTAGCAGCATGCAGGATATCATATAATTGTATTGAGTGGTGTAGCGGTGAATGCAACAGTAGCATGAGATAAGACACCATGAAGCAGTAGCAGCATGCAGGACATCATACAGCCGTAGTGAACAGTGTAGCTGTGAATCCAGCACTATGCTTAAGATAAAACACCAGAACGCAGCAGCATAATCTGTGAGTGTCTTTCTCACGCTGCTCCTCTCCGTAAACTTCCACTGCTCTTTTTCCGGTTTGATGTTTGGTATTTTCCTATTGGGAATGTTTTGCTTTGGTGGGGGGGAGTAACGATTCTTTTGGTTTTGTTCTTTCCAGACCCTCAGGAGCGAGCTGCCGCACCTCGGAGCCTGGCGTACAGGCGATTCTCGGAGACGTGTGAGGAGCCTCTCATCTGCTGGTAAATATTTGCTCAGCTGTCCCCTCTTCAGAAGTGGGGCTGCGTACCGAGAACGGCAGGATGGGACTTGTCCACTCTACGTGCTCCCTGGCTGCGGAGCTGCTCCCTCCCGTCTGTAGGGGGAGAAGTAAATATACCCGATGCGGGTGACGAATGTGGAAATGTATTTCAAGGGGGTATGACCCGCCCCTCCGCCCCTGTAGGAGACCCCCTAGTTAAAGGGGTTGTCCACTTTTAATAATTAAACCTTAACCATTAGTAAGCAAATAAGTTCTGCAGCTTTCCAGTGTATTTGTGTGCATCTTCCTCACCATTGTCAGGATCTCTGCCTCCTGTCAGTGAATGCAGTGACTGTTCAGTGTTTCCTACCATTGTATCCCCTGCGGTCTGCGACTGATGCATCTGATCTGCACTGATACATTGTCTGCACAGGATAAAACTGCAGCGAACCCTCAGCTGTGCCGAGCGCGTCCGTGTAATTCATGGTAACTGGCGCCGGCGGCTGACTAGTTCGATCTGTGGCAGCGGTGCCTTGCGGTACTGACAATGTGCGGCACGCGGTGATCGGCAGCGATTGTGGAGAAAAGAAAACCTCCATCACTGATTCATCGTCTCTTATTACAGGGGTGTACGGTCCCCTCCCCCGCTGCAGGCCATTCAGGGTGTGCATCCAAGCTAATGGAGTGAGATACGGTCTGCTGAGCTGTGTATCTAAGCCTGTCCTGCGATACTCTGTGGTTCTGTGTATCTAAGCCTATGCTATGATACTCTGCGGTGTATCTAAGCCTATTCTGTGATACTCTACGGTGTATCTAAGCCTATCTGCGTTGTATCTAAGCCTATGCTGTGATGCTCTGCGGTGTATCTAAGCCTATGCTGTGACACTCTCTGCTGTGTATCTAAGCCTATGCTGTGACTCTCTGCGGTGTATCTAAGCCTATGCTGTGACACACTCTGCGGTGTATCTAAGCCTATGCTGTGACCCTCTGCGATGTATCTAAGCCTATGCTGTGACACTCTCTGCGGTGTATCTAAGCCTATGCTGTGACACTCTCTGCGGTGTATCTAAGCCTATGCTGTGACCCTCTGCGGTGTATCTAAGCCTATGCTGTGACTCTGCGGTGTATCTAAGCCTATCCTGTGACACTCTCTGCGGTGTATCTAAGCCTATGCTGTGACTCTCTGCGGTGTATCTAAGCCTATGCTGTGACTCTCTGCGGTGTATCTAAGCCTATGCTGTGACACTCTCTGCGGTGTATCTAAGCCTAGGCTGTGACTCTGCGGTGTATCTAAGCCTATGCTGTGACCCTCTGCGGTGTATCTAAGCCTATGCTGTGACTCTGCGGTGTATCTAAGCCTATCCTGTGACACTCTCTGCGGTGTATCTAAGCCTATGCTGTGACTCTCTGCGGTGTATCTAAGCCTATGCTGTGACTCTCTGCGGTGTATCTAAGCCTAGGCTGTGACCGTCTGCGGTGTATCTAAGCCTAGGCTGTGACTCTGCGGTGTATCTAAGCCTATGCTGTGACACTCTCTGCGGTGTATCTAAGCCTAGGCTGTGACCCTCTGCGGTGTATCTAAGCCTATGCTGTGACTCTCTGCGGTGTATCTAAGCCTATGCTGTGACACTCTCTGCGGTGTATCTAAGCCTATGATGTGACTCTCTGCGGTGTATCTAAGCCTAGGCTGTGACCGTCTGCGGTGTATCTAAGCCTAGGCTGTGACTCTGCGGTGTATCTAAGCCTAGGCTGTGACCCTCTGCGGTGTATCTAAGCCTATGCTGTGACTCTCTGCGGTGTATCTAAGCCTATGCTGTGACTCTCTGCGGTGTATCTAAGCCTATGCTGTGACTCTCTGCGGTGTATCTAAGCCTATGCTGTGACTCTCTGCGGTGTATCTAAGCCTATGCTGTGACACTCTCTGCGGTGTATCTAAGCCTATGCTGTGACTCTCTGCGGTGTATCTAAGCCTATGCTGTGACTCTCTGCGGTGTATCTAAGCCTATGCTGTGACACTCTCTGCGGTGTATCTAAGCCTATGCTGTGACTCTCTGCGGTGTATCTAAGCCTATGCTGTAACACTCTGCGGTGTATCTAAGCCTATACTGTGACACTCTGTGGTGTATCTAAGCCTATGCTGTGACACTGCGGTGTATCTAAGCCTATGCTGTAACACTCTGCAGTGTATCTAAGCCTATACGGTGACTCTCTGCTGTGTATCTAAGCCTACGCTGTGACTCTGCGGTGTATCTAAGCCTATGCTGTGACTCTCTGCGGTGTATCTAAGCCTATGCTGTGACTCTCTGCGGTGTATCTAAGCCTACGCTGTGACTCTGCGGTGTATCTAAGCCTATGCTGTGACTCTCTGCGGTGTATCTAAGCCTATGCTGTGACTCTCTGCGGTGTATCTAAGTCTATGCTGTAACACTCTGCGGTGTATCTAAGCCTATACTGTGACACTCTGTGGTGTATCTAAGCCTATGCTGTGACACTGCGGTGTATCTAAGCCTATGCTGTAACACTCTGCAGTGTATCTAAGCCTATACGGTGACTCTCTGCTGTGTATCTAAGCCTGTGCGGTGACTCTCTGCTGTGTATCTAAGCCTATGCTGTGACTCTCTGCGGTGTATCTAAGCCTATCCTGTGACTCTGCGGTGTATCTAAGCCTATGCTGTGACTCTGCGGTGTATCTAAGCCTATGCTGTGACTCTGCGGTGTATCTAAGCCTATGCTGTGACACTCTGGTGTATCTAAGCCTATGCTGTGACTCTCTGCGGTGTATCTAAGCCTATGCTGTGACTCTCTGCGGTGTATCTAAGCCTAGGCTGTGACACTCTCTGCGGTGTATCTAAGCCTATGCTGTGACACTCTGCGGTGTATCTAAGCCTATGCTGTGACTCTCTGCGGTGTATCTAAGCCTATGCTGTGACTCTCTGCGGTGTATCTAAGCCTATGCTGTGACACTCTCTGCGGTGTATCTAAGCCTATGCTGTGACACTCTGCGGTGTATCTAAGCCTATGCTGTGACACTCTCTGCGGTGTATCTAAGCCTATGCTGTGACTCTCTGCGGTGTATCTAAGCCTAGGCTGTGACTCTCTGTGGTGTATCTAAGCCTATGCTGTGACACTCTCTGCGGTGTATCTAAGCCTATGCTGTGACACTGCGGTGTATCTAAGCCTAAGCTGTGACTCTGCGGTGTATCTAAACCTATGCTGTGACTCTCTGCGGTGTATCTAAGCATATGCTGTGACACTCTCTGCGGTGTATCTAAGCCTATGCTGTGACTCTGCGGTGTATCTAAGCCTACGCTGTGACTCTGCGGTGTATCTAAACCTATGCTGTGACTCTCTGCGGTGTATCTAAGCCTATGCTGTGACTCTCTGCGGTGTATCTAAGCCTATGCTGTGACTCTGCGGTGTATCTAAGCCTATCCTGTGACTCTCTGCGGTGTATCTAAGCCTATGCTGTGACACTGCGGTGTATCTAAGCCTAGGCTGTGACTCTCTGCGGTGTATCTAAGCCTATGCTGTGACTCTCTGCGGTGTATCTAAGCCTATGCTGTGACTCTCTGCGGTGTATCTAAGCCTATGCTGTGACTCTGCGGTGTATCTAAGCCTATCCTGTGACTCTCTGCGGTGTATCTAAGCCTATGCTGTGACTCTGCGGTGTATCTAAGCCTATCCTGTGACTCTCTGCGGTGTATCTAAGCCTATGCTGTGACTCTGCGGTGTATCTAAACCTATGCTGTGACTCTCTGCGGTGTATCTAAGCCTATGCTGTGACTCTGCGGTGTATCTAAGCCTAGGCTGTGACACTCTGCGGTGTATCTAAGCCTATGCTGTGACTCTGCGGTGTATCTAAACCTATGCTGTGACTCTCTGCGGTGTATCTAAGCCTATGCTGTGACTCTGCGGTGTATCTAAGCCTAGGCTGTGACTCTCTGCGGTGTATCTAAGCCTAGGCTGTGACACTGCGGTGTATCTAAGCCTATGCTGTGACTCTCTGCGGTGTATCTAAGCCTATGCTGTGACTCTCTGCGGTGTATCTAAGCCTATGCTGTGACACTCTGCGGTGTATCTAAGCCTATGCTGTGACTCTCTGCGGTGTATCTAAGCCTAGGCTGTGACTCTCTGCGGTGTATCTAAGCCTATGCTGTGACTCTCTGCGGTGTATCTAAGCCTATGCTGTGACTCTCTGCGGTGTATCTAAGCCTATGCTGTGACTCTCTGCGGTGTATCTAAGCCTATGCTGTGACACTGCGGTGTATCTAAGCCTATGCTGTGACTCTCTGCGGTGTATCTAAGCCTATGCTGTGACACTGCGGTGTATCTAAGCCTATGCTGTGACTCTCTGCGGTGTATCTAAGCCTATGCTGTGACACTGCGGTGTATCTAAGCCTATGCTGTGACTCTCTGCGGTGTATCTAAGCCTAGGCTGTGACTCTCTGCGGTGTATCTAAGCCTATGCTGTGACTCTCTGCGGTGTATCTAAGCCTATGCTGTGACTCTCTGCGGTGTATCTAAGCCTAGGCTGTGACACTGCGGTGTATCTAAGCCTATGCTGTGACTCTCTGCGGTGTATCTAAGCCTATGCTGTGACTCTCTGCGGTGTATCTAAGCCTATGCTGTGACTCTCTGCGGTGTATCTAAGCCTAGGCTGTGACACTGCGGTGTATCTAAGCCTATGCTGTGACTCTCTGCGGTGTATCTAAGCCTATGCTGTGACTCTCTGCGGTGTATCTAAGCCTATCCTGTGCTCCTCACCTGTCTGGTCGCCTCTGTCCTCTCCTCAGTATGCTGTGCCACATGTGGTCTTACACTGCCCTCTGGTGTCAGTGTGCGGTACTGCACCGTGTGAATGGGATTGATGGTGACCTGACTGTCCCACACGCCGGCCGCATCTGATCTGTGGAACTGGATCTCTGTTAACACTTGAGATAAATATTTTACCAAGTACAATAATTACTTAATGGAAAACTGGAAAATTTGGTTCCAAAATCCCAAATTACGCACCAAAAATAAGAAAAAAGTGTTGATTTTGGTGAGATGTTATAATGATTTGCCCTATTTTAAGGTTGCCTTTTCTGTAAAGGGCACTGCTGCATCCTGGGATATAGCGCCGTCTGATTGCAGCGCAGTCTGGCATTGTGCTGACACAGCCGCTCGCTCGAATTCTCGCTTTCTTGTACACCCATACAAATACTGCAGGTCCATGGAGTTGTCTATTGGTGTTCTGCTGCCACCTGGTGGTCTTTTTGGGTTACTACATGTTTAGAACTAGTTGCCATAATGTAAACATTGTATAAAAAAACCTTTTGACTGATTAGGTCTCTACTGGCAGAATTGTGAATGCTGCTGTGGAGCGTAAGATATAGACATGTTAACGGAGCTCCATTCTGAGTTCTGCTCAGAGGTACAGCTAGGGCTTCAGATCAGGAGGGGAGAAATATGTGAGTGGGCCCCTAACCCTCATTACAAATAAGCTGGCGCACCCTAAAAGTTGGTGTGGGGGAACCTTAGCAGATGACCAAACTGCTCATCCTGCTGATACCCCAATACTGAGCCACAGCTGCCCTATGTAGCCCTATTACTGCACCTGCTGTGTGGTACAAAGCAGGGATCCTCCTACCGCCCCACATAATAATGGCCACCACTGTGCCCCTTGTATAGTAATAACGCCTCCTTTGTGACATCAAAGCAGCCCCCACACTATAATTGTCCGCACAGTAACCTTCAAACTGTATAATGACCCTGTGTTAGCTCCCATACTGTATAATGGCCCCGCATTAGCTCCCATACTGTATAATGACCCCTGCATTAGCTCCCATACTGTATAATGACCCCAGCATTAGCTCCCATACTGTATAATGGCCCCTGCATTAGCTCCCATACTGTATAATGGCCCCTGCATTATCTCCCATACTGTATAATGATTCCATGCATTAGCTCCCATACTGTATAATGGCCCCGCATTAGCTCTCATACTGTATAATGGCACCCACATTAGTTCCCACACTGTATAATGGCCCCCGCATTAGCTGCCATACTGTATAATAGCCCCCGCATTAGCTGCCATACTGTATAATAGCCCCCGCATTAGCTCCCACACTGTATAATGACCCCCGCATTAGCTCCCACACTGTATAATGACCCCAGCATTAGCTCCCATACTGTATAATGGCCCGCATTAGCTCCCATACTGTATAATGACCCCCGCATTAGCTCCCACACTGTATAATGACCCCAGCATTAGCTCCCATACTGTATAATGACCCCTGCATTAGCTCCCATACTGTATAATGGCCCCGCATTAGCTCCCACACTGTATAATGGCCCCCGCATTAGCTCCCATACTGTATAATGGCCCCTGCATTAGCTCCCATACTGTATAATGGCCCCTGCATTAGCTCCCATACTGTATAATGGCCCCTGCATTAGCTCCCATACTGTATAATGACCCCCACATTAGCTACCACACTGTATAATGGCCCCCGCATTAGCTCCCATACTGTATAATGGCCCCTGCATTAGCTGCCATACTGTATAATGGCCCCGCATTAGCTCCCGTACTGTATAATGATTCCAAGCATTAGCTCCCACACTGTATAATGACCCCCGCATTAGCTCCCACACTGTATAATGACCCCAGCATTAGCTCCCATACTGTATAATGACCCCAGCATTAGCTCCCATACTGTATAATGACCCCTGCATTAGCTCCCACACTGTATAATGACCCTAGCATTAGCTCCCATACTGTATAATGGCCCCTGCATTAGCTCCCATACTGTATAATGGCCCCCGCATTAGCTCCCATACTGTATAATGGCCCCTGCATTCGCTCCCATACTGTATAATGGCCCCGCATTAGCTCCCATACTGTATTATGATTCCATGCATTAGCTCCCACACTATATAATGACCCCTGCATTAGCTCCCATACTGTATAATGGCCCCTGCATTAGCTCCCATACTGTATAATGGCCCCTGCATTCGCTCCCATACTGTATAATGGCCCCGCATTAGCTCCCATACTGTATTATGATTCCAAGCATTAGCTCCCATACTGTATAATGGCCCCTGCATTAGCTCCCATACTGTATAATGGCCCCTGCATTAGCTCCCATACTGTATAATGGCCCCTGCATTAGCTCCCATACTGTATAATGGCCCCTGCATTAGCTCCCATACTGTATAATGGCCCCTACATTAGCTCCCATACTGTATAATGGCCCCTGCATTAGCTCCCATATTGTATAATGATTCCAAGCATTAGCTCCCACACTATATAATGACCCCTGCATTAGCTCCCATACTGTATAATGGCCCCGCATTAGCTCCCACACTGTATAATGACGCCAAGCATTAGCTCCCACACTGTATAATGACGCCAAGCATTAGCTCCCACACTGTATAATGACGCCAAGCATTAGCTCCCACACTATATAATGACCCCTGCATTAGCTCCCATACTGTATAATGGCCCCTGCATTAGCTCCCATACTGTATAATGGCCCCTGCATTAGCTCCCACTGTATAATGGCCCCTGCATTAGCTCCCATACTGTATAATGGCCCCTGCATTAGCTCCCATACTGTATAATGGCCCCTGCATTAGCTCCCATACTGTATAATGGCCCCTACATTAGCTCCCATACTGTATAATGGCCCCTGCATTAGCTCCCATATTGTATAATGATTCCAAGCATTAGCTCCCACACTATATAATGACCCCTGCATTAGCTCCCATACTGTATAATGGCCCCGCATTAGCTCCCACACTGTATAATGACGCCAAGCATTAGCTCCCACACTGTATAATGACGCCAAGCATTAGCTCCCACACTGTATAATGACGCCAAGCATTAGCTCCCACACTATATAATGACCCCTGCATTAGCTCCCATACTGTATAATGGCCCCTGCATTAGCTCCCATACTGTATAATGGCCCCTGCATTAGCTCCCACTGTATAATGATGCCAAGCATTAGCTCCCACACTGTATAATGACCCCCGCATTAGCTCCCACACTGTATAATGACGCCAAGCATTAGCTCCCACACTGTATAATGACGCCAAGCATTTGCTCCCACACTGTATAATGATGCCAAGCATTCGCTCCCACACTGTATAATGATGCCAAGCATTCGCTCCCACACTGTATAATGATGCCAAGCATTCGCTCCCACACTGTATAATGATGCCAAGCATTCGCTCCCACACTGTATAATGATGCCAAGCATTAGCTCCCACACTGTATAATGACCCCCGCATTAGCTCCCACACTGTATAATGACCCCCGCATTAGCTCCCATACTGTATAATGGCCCCCGCATTAGCTCCCATACTGTATAATGGCCCCCGCATTAGCTCCCATACTGTATAATGGCCCCTGCATTAGCTCCCACTGTATAATGACGCCAATCATTAGCACCTGCTGGCTGTGTATATTGGCTTCTATTTGACTCTTTATTATATTCATTCATCCACAACTCTCTGGGGATGTTTTGTTTATAGAAGGTCCTGTTTCCTCATGTGCTCCTATGTTCAGCACCGTCCTGTGTCCTCATGCGCTCCTATGTTCAGCACCGTCCTGTGTCCTCATGTGCTCCTATGTACAGCACCGTCCTGTGTCCTCATGTGCTCCTATGTACAACACCGTCCTGTGTCCTCATGTGCTCCTATGTACAGCACCGTCCTGTTTCCTCATGCGCTCCTATGTTCAGCACTGTCCTGTGTCCTCATGTGCTCCTATGTACAGCACCATCCTGTTTCCTCATGCTCTCCTATGTACAGCACCATCCTGTGTCCTCATGTGCTCCTATGTTCAGCACCGTCCTGTTTCCTCATGTGCTCCTATATTCAGCACCGTCCTGTTTCCTCATGTGCTCCTATGTTCAGCACCGTCCTGTTTCCTCATGTGCTCCTATGTACAGCATCATCCTGTGTCCTCATGCTCTATGTACAGCACCATCCTGTGTCCTTATGCGCTTCTATGTACAGCACCATCCTGTGTTCTCATGCGCTTCTATGTACAGCACCATCCTGTGTCCTCATGCTCTCCTATGTACAGCACCATCCTGTGTCCTCATGCTCTCCTATGTACAGCACCATCCTGTGTCCTCATGCTCTCCTATGTACAGCACCATCCTGTGTCCTCATGCTCTCCTATGTACAGCACCATCCTGTGTCCTCATGCGCTTCTATGTACAGCACCATCCTGTGTCCTCATGCGCTTCTATGTACAGCACCATCCTGTGTCCTCATGCTCTCCTATGTACAGCACCATCCTGTGTCCTCATGCGCTCCTATGTACAGCACCATCCTGTGTCCTCATGCGCTCCTATGTACAGCACCATCCTGTGTCCTCATGCGCTCCTATGTACAGCACCATCCTGTGTCCTCATGCTCTCCTATGTACAGCACCATCCTGTGTCCTCATGCTCTCCTATGTACAGCACCATCCTGTGTCCTCATGCTCTCCTATGTACAGCACCATCCTGTGTCCTCATGCTCTCCTATGTACAGCACCATCCTGTGTCCTCATGCTCTCCTATGTACAGCACCATCCTGTGTCCTCATGCGCTTCTATGTACAGCACCATCCTGTGTCCTCATGCGCTTCTATGTACAGCACCATCCTGTGTCCTCATGCTCTCCTATGTACAGCACCATCCTGTGTCCTCATGCTCTCCTATGTACAGCACCATCCTGTGTCCTCATGCTCTCCTATGTACAGCACCATCCTGTGTCCTCATGTGCTCCTATGTACAGCACCATCCTGTGTCCTCATGCTCTCCTATGTACAGCACCATCCTGCGTCCTCATGCACTCCTATGTACAGCACCATCCTGTGTCCACATGCGCACCTATGTACAGTACCATCCTGTGTCCTCATGCGCTCCTATGTACAGCACCATCCTGTGTCCTCATGCTCTACTATGCACAGCACCATCCTGTGTCCTGTCCTGCTCATCTCTGGCAGGAAGGTGCTCTGCGTGGTGATGTCTCTGCTGCGGGCACAGCCACAGAGGTCCGGTGCTGGCAGTCAGCGTCCGGTGGGGGCATCTGCTCATGTGCTCCCCGGTCTACAGAGCAGCAGAGCAGACGATGATAGTGCAGGGATTTGTAGTAATGGTGGCAGTAGCTCAGGGTTGGGCCCCTCGGAGCGCGGGGTCCAGGCGTCCGTCCCCTGTACCTCTGCTACACTTCAGTTTCTGCTTGTTACCACCATCATGTTTTTCTGTCTTAAAGCTGACGTCATGTTTTGTGTTTTGCAGGTTGGGAGCCGATATATCAACTACAACACTGGGAGTAAGTGAGCGACCTGTCCATCTACAATCTGTGTGCTGTGTATATATCCTTGTGTGAGGAGTGTGACCACCGCCGACCACCTCTGCCCACAACCATAATGCGGGTCATATACAGAATAATCTACAGAAATACTCCAGAGCTGCACTCATTATTTTACTTCCGGTTATTAGAAATGGTCATCAGATTTGTTAGTGAATAATGTCTCATGTAAAGACATCACTTTCCAGAATAAACCAATAGGAAATTTAAAAGCAGGATGATTTCAGCTCTGAAGTATGCATTTCATTAAATTAATTCACACGATGTGACTCAGGATCAGTAATTAATCACATAATCCAAATGTTTTTTATAGGCACATAATTAGCACTTCAATCATGGATGCTTACAAAAAGTTACCTAATAAGGTACGAAGTGACTCAAAGGTAGTGATTAAAAATATTATTAATTTTTATAGATCTGTTTTGGCTCTGAGTCTCCGGATCTGTAAATAAATATTAGTGTTTCCATTCACTGTCAGCAGCTAGATGTGTGGGTTCAGGTGAGCGCTGCTCCGGAGGCTTTATAGCAGTGTGTGGCTCCAGGCCTTTATCTCACACGGAAAAATGTTTTTTTTTTTTATATTAATTCTCTTGGAGTTTCAGGTTTATTTCAAGGGTCCCCTGTTCAGGACCTTCTAATAATTACGTGGAGGATCCGAATGACAAATGCATTGCACAATTCCTCTTTGAAACTACATTAAGGCCATGTGCACACAGTGCGTTTTTGATGCTATGTTTTTTTTTTTTTTTGTGTGGAAATGGGCCAAAAACGCTATGGAATCCTTATGCCATCTCACGTGTAGAACAGTCATATCGGGAGATGTGACCGCTCTACCCGCCCTCCGGCAATACACTGACAGGAGGTAATCGCTCCCGCAGTGTATCACTGAGCTGCCGTGAGAGAGGTCACCAGAGTTCATCAGCTCCAATGCTCTCACTTACAGCACCGCTGCGTGAGAACTCTCTCACAGCACCTCAGTGATACACTGCGGGAGCGATTAAAGCCTCCATAATAACAGGGTCTGTACCACAGGACTGGTGTATAGCAAATGTGGTGCCAATATTCAAAAAGAGGACAAAAACTGAACTTGGAAATTATAGGCCAGTAAGCTTAACCTCTACTGTGGGTAAAATCCTGGAGGGCATTCTAAGGGACGCTATACTGGAGTATCTGAAGAGGAATAACCTCATGACCCAGTATCAGCACGGGTTTACTAGGGACCGTTCATGTCAGACTAATCTGATCAGTTTCTATGAAGAGGTAAGTTCCGGACTGGACCAAGGGAACCCAGTAGATGTAGTGTATATGGACTGTTCAAAAGCTTTTGATACGGTGCCACACAAAAGGTTGATACATAAAATGAGAATAATGGGGATAGGGGAAAATATGTGCAAGTGGGTTGAGAGCTGGCTCAGGGATAGGAAACAAAGGGTGGTTATTAATGGAGCACACTCGGACTGGGTAGCGGTTAGCAGTGGGGTACCACAGGGGTCAGTATTGGGCCCTCTTCTTTTTAACATATTTATTAATGACCTTGTAGGGGGCATTCAGAGTAGAATTTCAATATTTGCAGATGACACTAAACTCTGCAGGGTAATTAATACAGAGGAGGACAATTTTATATTACAGGATGATTTATGTAAACTAGAAGCTTGGGCTGATAAATGGCAAATGAGCTTTAATGGGGATAAATGTAAGGTCATGACCTTGGGTAGAAGTAATAAGATGTATAATTATGTGCTTAATTCTAAAACTCTGGGCAAAACCGTCAATGAAAAAGACCTGGGTGTATGGGTGGATGACAAACTCATATTCAGGGGCCAGTGTCAGGCAGCTGCTACAAAGGCAAATAAAATAATGGGATGCATTAAAAGAGGCATAGATGCTCATGAGGAGAACATAATTTTACCTCTGTACAAGTCACTTGTTCGACCACACTTAGAATACTGTGCACAGTTCTGGTCTCCGGTGTATAAGAAAGACATAGCTGAACTAAAGCGGGTGCAGAGAAGAGCGACCAAGGTTATTAGAGGACTGGGGGGTCTGCAATACCAAGATAGCTTATTACACTGGGGGCTATTTAGTTTGGAAAAACGAAGACTAAGGGGTGATCTTATGTTAATGTATAAATATATGAGGGGACAGTACAAAGACCTTTCTGATGATCTTTTAATCATAGACCTGAGACAGGGACAAGGGGGCATCCTCTACGTCTGGAGGAAAAAAGGTTTAAGCATAATAACAGACGTCGATTCTTTACTGTAAGAGCAGTGAGACTATGGAACTCTCTGCCGTGTGATGTTGTAATGAGTGATTCATTACTTAAATTTAAGAGGGGACTGGATACATTTCTGGAAAAGTATAATGTTACAGGGTATATACACTAGATGCCTTGATAGGGAGTTGATCCAGGGAACTAGTCTGATTGCCGTATGTGGAGTCAGGAAGGAATTTTTTTCCCCAATGTGGAGCTTACTATTTGCCACATGGGTTTTTTTTGCCTTCCTCTGGATCAACACGTTAGGGCAAGTTAGGTTAGGCTATGGGTTGAACTAGATGGACTTAAAGTCTTCCTTCAACCTTAATAACGATGTTACCTCCTGACAGTGTATCGCCGGCTGTGATTGAGAGCAGTCACATGAGCGACTGCTCTCAAAGTCATGAGGATCATCAAGGAACATTATGGATTATCTTCTCGGCGGACATTTTATTTTTGTTGCAGGACACGTTGGCTTCGGGGTATTAGGCGTTCGGTGAGTTTGTGTTTTGTTTTTTTAAACTGCTCTGCCCCGATAGTCTCTGTCCCCAGAAGCTGACAATCTAATCTGCCGACCACAGCCCCATTATATAGAAAAGCGATCAGCTTATTAATGTGAGAGGGAACTCACACATTACTCCATTACTGCTCTACACCACCAGGGATCATTACATTACTCCATTACTGCTCTACATCACCAGGGATCATTACATTACTGCTCTACATCACCAGTGATCATTACATTACTCCATTACTGCCCTACACCACCAGGGATCATTACATTACTCCATTACTGCTCTACACCACCAGGGATCATTACATTACTCCATTACTGCTCTACACCACAGGGGATCATTACATTACTCCATTACTGCTCTACACCACCAGTGATCATTACATTACTCCATTACTGCCCTACACCACCAGAGATCATTACATTACTCCATTACTGCTCTACACCACCAGGGATCATTACATTACTCCATTACTGCTCTACATCACCAGGGATCATTACATTACTCCATTACTGCTCTACACCACCAGTGATCATTACATTACTCCATTACTGCTCTACACCACCAGGGATCATTACATTACTCCATTACTGCCCTACACCACCAGGGATCATTACATTACTCCATTACTGCTCTACACCACCAGAGATCATTACATTACTCCATTACTGCTCTACACCACCAGAGATCATTACATTACTCCATTACTGCTCTACACCACCAGAGATCATTACATTACTCCATTACTGCTCTACACCACCAGGGATCATTACATTACTCCATTACTGCCCTACACCACCAGAGATCATTACATTACTCCATTACTGTTCTACATCACCAGGGATCATTACATTACTCCATTACTGCTCTACACCACCAGAGATCATTACATTACTCCATTACTGCCCTACACCACCAGAGATCATTACATTACTCCATTACTGCTCTACACCACCAGAGATCATTACATTACTCCATTACTGCTCTACACCACCAGAGATCATTACATTACTCCATTACTGCTCTACACCACCAGGGATCATTACATTACTCCATTACTGCTCTACACCACCAGAGATCATTACATTACTCCATTACTGCCCTACACCACCAGAGATCATTACATTACTCCATTACTGCTCTACACCACCAGGGATCATTACATTACTCCATTACTGCTCTACCCCACCAGTGATCATTACATTACTCCATTACTGCTCTACACCACCAGAGATCATTACATTACTCCATTACTGCTCTACACCACCAGAGATCATTACATTACTCCATTACTGTTCTACACCACCAGAGATCATTACATTACTCCATTACTGCTCTACATCACCAGAGATCATTACATTACTCCATTACTGCTCTACATCACCAGGGATCATTACATTACTCCATTACTGCTCTACACCACCAGAGATCATTACATTACTCCATTACTGCTCTACACCACCAGAGATCATTACATTACTCCATTACTGCTCTACACCACCAGGGATCATTACATTACTCCATTACTGCTCTACCCCACCAGTGATCATTACATTACTCCATTACTGCTCTACACCACCAGGGATCATTACATTACTCCATTACTGCTCTACCCCACCAGTGATCATTACATTACTCCATTACTGCTCTACCCCACCAGGGATCATTACATTACTCCATTACTGCTCTACACCACCAGAGATCATTACATTACTCCATTACTGCTCTCCATCACCAGAGATCATTACATTACTCCATTACTGCCCTACATCACCAGGGATCATTACATTACTCCATTACTGCCCTACACCACCAGGGATCATTACATTACTCCATTACTGCCCTACACCACCAGGGATCATTACATTACTCCATTACTGCCCTACACCACCAGGGATCATTACATTACTCCATTACTGCTCTACACCACCAGGGATCATTACATTACTCCATTACTGCTCTACACCACCAGGGATCATTACATTACTCCATTACTACTATACATCACCAGGGATCATTACATTACTCCATTACTGCCCTACACCACCAGGGATCATTACATGACTCCATTACTGCTCTACACCACCAGGAATCATTACATGACTCCATTACTGCCCTACACCACCAGGGATCATTACATTACTCCATTACTACTATATACCACCAGGGATCATTACATTACTCCATTACTGCTCTACACCACCAGGGATCATTACATTACTCCATTACTGCCCTACACCACCAGAGATCATTACATTACTCCATTACTGCTCTACACCACCAGGGATCATTACATTACTCCATTACTGCTCTACACCACCAGGGATCATTACATTACTCCATTACTGTTCTACACCACCAGGGATCATTACATTACTCCATTACTGCCCTGCACCACCAGGAATCATTACATTACTCCATTACTGCTCTACACCACCAGGGATCATTACATTACTCCATTACTGCTCTACACCACCAGGGATCATTACATTACTGCTCTACACCACCAGGGATCATTACATTACTCCATTACTGCTCTACATCACCAGGGATCATTACATTACTCCATTACTGCTCCACACCACCAGGGATCATTACATTACTCCATTACTGCTCTACACCACCAGGGATCATTACATTCCTCCATTACTGCTCTACATCACCAGGGATCATTACATTACTCCATTACTGCTCTACATCACCAGGGATCATTACATTACTCCATTACTGCTCTACACCACCAGGGATCATTACATTCCTCCATTACTGCTCTACACCACCAGGGATCATTACATTACTCCATTACTGCTCTACATCACCAGGGATCATTACATTACTCCATTACTGCTCTACACCACCAGGGATCATTACATTACTCCATTACTGCCCTACACCACCAGGGATCATTACATTACTCCATTACTGCTCTACACCACCAGGGATCATTACATTACTCCATTACTGCCCTACACCACCAGGGATCATTACATTACTCCATTACTACCCTACACCACCAGGGATCATTACATTACTCCATTACTGCTCTACACCACCAGGGATCATTACATTACTCCATTACTACTATATACCACCAGGGATCATTACATTACTCCATTACTACTATATACCACCAGGGATCATTACATTACTCCATTACTACTATATACCACCAGGGATCATTACATTACTACATTACTGCTCTACATCACCAGGGATCATTACATTACTCCATTACTACTATATACCACCAGGGATCATTACATTACTCCATTACTGTTCTACATCACCAGGGATCATTACATTACTCCATTACTACTATATACCACCAGGGATCATTACATTACTGCTCTACATCACCAGTGATCATTACATTACTCCATTACTGCTCTACACCACCAGGGATCATTACATTACTCCATTACTGCTCTACACCACCAGGGATCATTACATTACTCCATTACTGCTCTACACCACCAGGGATCATTACATTACTCCATTACTACTATATACCACCAGGGATCATTACATTACTCCATTACTGCTCTACACCACCAGGGATCATTACATTACTCCATTACTGCCCTACACCACCAGGGATCATTACATTACTCCATTACTGCTCTACACCACCAGGGATCATTACATTACTCCATTACTGCTCTACACCACCAGGGATCATTGCATTACTCCATTACTGCTCTACACCACCAGGGATCATTACATTACTACATTACTGCTCTACACCACCAGGGATCATTACATTACTCCATTACTGCTCTACACCACCAGGGATCATTACATTACTCCATTACTGCTCTACACCACCAGGGATCATTACATTACTCCATTACTGCCCTACACCACCAGGGATCATTGCATTACTCCATTACTGCTCTACACCACCAGGGATCATTACATTACTACATTACTGCTCTACACCACCAGGGATCATTACATTACTCCATTACTGCTCTACACCACCAGGGATCATTACATTACTCCATTACTGCTCTACACCACCAGGGATCATTACATTACTACATTACTGCTCTACACCACCAGGGATCATTACATTACTACATTACTGCTCTACACCACCAGGGATCATTACATTACTCCATTACTGCTCTACACCACCAGGGATCATTACATTACTTCATTACTGCTCTACATCACCAGAGATCATTACATTACTCCATTACTGCTCTACAGCACCAGGGATCATTACATTACTCCATTACTGCTCTACATCACCAGGGATCATTACATTACTCCATTACTGCTCTACACCACCAGGGATCATTACATTACTCCATTACTGCTCTACATCACCAGGGATCATTACATTACTCCATTACTGCTCTACACCACCAGGGATCATTACATTACTCCATTACTGCTCTACATCACCAGGGATCATTACATTACTCCATTACTGCTCTACACCACCAGGGATCATTACATTACTCCATTACTGCCCTACACCACCAGGGATCATTACATTACTCCATTACTGCCCTACACCACCAGGGATCATTGCATTACTCCATTACTGCCCTACACCACCAGGGATCATTACATTACTCCATTACTACTATATATCACCAGGGATCATTACATTACTCCATTACTACTATATACCACCAGGGATCATTACATTACTCCATTACTACTATATACCACCAGGGATCATTACATTACTCCATTACTGCCCTACACCACCAGGAATCATTACATTACTCCATTACTGCTCTACACCACCAGGGATCATTACATTACTCCATTACTACTATATACCACCAGGGATCATTACATTACTCCATTACTGCTCCACACCACCAGGGATCATTACATTACTCCATTACTGCTCTACACCACCAGGGATCATTACATTACTCCATTACTGCCCTACACCACCAGAGATCATTACATTACTCCATTACTGCCCTACACCACCAGGGATCATTACATTACTCCATTACTACTATATACCACCAGGGATCATTACATTACTCCATTACTGCTCTACACCACCAGGGATCATTACATTACTCCATTACTGCTCTACACCACCAGGGATCATTACATTACTCCATTACTACTATATACCACCAGGGATCATTACATTACTCCATTACTGCCCTACACCACCAGGGATCATTACATTACTCCATTACTGTTCTACACCACCAGGGATCATTACATTACTCCATTACTACTATATACCACCAGGGATCATTACATTACTCCATTACTGCCCTACACCACCAGGGATCATTACATTACTCCATTACTACTATATACCACCAGGGATCATTACATTACTCCATTACTGCCCTACACCACCAGGGATCATTACATTACTCCATTACTGCTCTACATCACCAGGGATCATTACATTACTGCTCTACATCACCAGTGATCATTACATTACTCCATTACTGCCCTACACCACCAGGGATCATTACATTACTCCATTACTGCTCTACACCACCAGGGATCATTACATTACTCCATTACTGCTCTACACCACAGGGGATCATTACATTACTCCATTACTGCTCTACACCACCAGTGATCATTACATTACTCCATTACTGCCCTACACCACCAGAGATCATTACATTACTCCATTACTGCTCTACACCACCAGGGATCATTACATTACTCCATTACTGCTCTACACCACCAGGGATCATTACATTACTCCATTACTGCTCTACACCACCAGAGATCATTACATTACTCCATTACTGCTCTACACCACCAGAGATCATTACATTACTCCATTACTGCTCTACACCACCAGGGATCATTACATTACTCCATTACTGCCCTACACCACCAGAGATCATTACATTACTCCATTACTGTTCTACATCACCAGGGATCATTACATTACTCCATTACTGCTCTACACCACCAGAGATCATTACATTACTCCATTACTGCCCTACACCACCAGAGATCATTACATTACTCCATTACTGCTCTACACCACCAGAGATCATTACATTACTCCATTACTGCTCTACACCACCAGAGATCATTACATTACTCCATTACTGCTCTACACCACCAGGGATCATTACATTACTCCATTACTGCTCTACACCACCAGAGATCATTACATTACTCCATTACTGCCCTACACCACCAGAGATCATTACATTACTCCATTACTGCTCTACACCACCAGGGATCATTACATTACTCCATTACTGCTCTACCCCACCAGTGATCATTACATTACTCCATTACTGCTCTACACCACCAGAGATCATTACATTACTCCATTACTGCTCTACACCACCAGAGATCATTACATTACTCCATTACTGTTCTACACCACCAGAGATCATTACATTACTCCATTACTGCTCTACATCACCAGAGATCATTACATTACTCCATTACTGCTCTACATCACCAGGGATCATTACATTACTCCATTACTGCTCTACACCACCAGAGATCATTACATTACTCCATTACTGCTCTACACCACCAGAGATCATTACATTACTCCATTACTGCTCTACACCACCAGGGATCATTACATTACTCCATTACTGCTCTACCCCACCAGTGATCATTACATTACTCCATTACTGCTCTACACCACCAGGGATCATTACATTACTCCATTACTGCTCTACCCCACCAGTGATCATTACATTACTCCATTACTGCTCTACCCCACCAGGGATCATTACATTACTCCATTACTGCTCTACACCACCAGAGATCATTACATTACTCCATTACTGCTCTCCATCACCAGAGATCATTACATTACTCCATTACTGCCCTACATCACCAGGGATCATTACATTACTCCATTACTGCCCTACACCACCAGAGATCATTACATTACTCCATTACTGCCCTACACCACCAGGGATCATTACATTACTCCATTACTGCCCTACACCACCAGGGATCATTACATTACTCCATTACTGCCCTACACCACCAGGGATCATTACATTACTCCATTACTGCTCTACACCACCAGGGATCATTACATTACTCCATTACTGCTCTACACCACCAGGGATCATTACATTACTCCATTACTACTATACATCACCAGGGATCATTACATTACTCCATTACTGCCCTACACCACCAGGGATCATTACATGACTCCATTACTGCTCTACACCACCAGGAATCATTACATGACTCCATTACTGCCCTACACCACCAGGGATCATTACATTACTCCATTACTACTATATACCACCAGGGATCATTACATTACTCCATTACTGCTCTACACCACCAGGGATCATTACATTACTCCATTACTGCCCTACACCACCAGAGATCATTACATTACTCCATTACTGCTCTACACCACCAGGGATCATTACATTACTCCATTACTGCTCTACACCACCAGGGATCATTACATTACTCCATTACTGTTCTACACCACCAGGGATCATTACATTACTCCATTACTGCCCTGCACCACCAGGAATCATTACATTACTCCATTACTGCTCTACACCACCAGGGATCATTACATTACTCCATTACTGCTCTACACCACCAGGGATCATTACATTACTGCTCTACACCACCAGGGATCATTACATTACTCCATTACTGCTCTACATCACCAGGGATCATTACATTACTCCATTACTGCTCCACACCACCAGGGATCATTACATTACTCCATTACTGCTCTACACCACCAGGGATCATTACATTCCTCCATTACTGCTCTACATCACCAGGGATCATTACATTACTCCATTACTGCTCTACATCACCAGGGATCATTACATTACTCCATTACTGCTCTACACCACCAGGGATCATTACATTCCTCCATTACTGCTCTACACCACCAGGGATCATTACATTACTCCATTACTGCTCTACATCACCAGGGATCATTACATTACTCCATTACTGCTCTACACCACCAGGGATCATTACATTACTCCATTACTGCCCTACACCACCAGGGATCATTACATTACTCCATTACTGCTCTACACCACCAGGGATCATTACATTACTCCATTACTGCCCTACACCACCAGGGATCATTACATTACTCCATTACTACCCTACACCACCAGGGATCATTACATTACTCCATTACTGCTCTACACCACCAGGGATCATTACATTACTCCATTACTACTATATACCACCAGGGATCATTACATTACTCCATTACTACTATATACCACCAGGGATCATTACATTACTCCATTACTACTATATACCACCAGGGATCATTACATTACTACATTACTGCTCTACATCACCAGGGATCATTACATTACTCCATTACTACTATATACCACCAGGGATCATTACATTACTCCATTACTGTTCTACATCACCAGGGATCATTACATTACTCCATTACTACTATATACCACCAGGGATCATTACATTACTGCTCTACATCACCAGTGATCATTACATTACTCCATTACTGCTCTACACCACCAGGGATCATTACATTACTCCATTACTGCTCTACACCACCAGGGATCATTACATTACTCCATTACTGCTCTACACCACCAGGGATCATTACATTACTCCATTACTACTATATACCACCAGGGATCATTACATTACTCCATTACTGCTCTACACCACCAGGGATCATTACATTACTCCATTACTGCCCTACACCACCAGGGATCATTACATTACTCCATTACTGCTCTACACCACCAGGGATCATTACATTACTCCATTACTGCCCTACACCACCAGGGATCATTGCATTACTCCATTACTGCTCTACACCACCAGGGATCATTACATTACTACATTACTGCTCTACACCACCAGGGATCATTACATTACTCCATTACTGCTCTACACCACCAGGGATCATTACATTACTCCATTACTGCTCTACACCACCAGGGATCATTACATTACTCCATTACTGCCCTACACCACCAGGGATCATTGCATTACTCCATTACTGCTCTACACCACCAGGGATCATTACATTACTACATTACTGCTCTACACCACCAGGGATCATTACATTACTCCATTACTGCTCTACACCACCAGGGATCATTACATTACTCCATTACTGCTCTACACCACCAGGGATCATTACATTACTACATTACTGCTCTACACCACCAGGGATCATTACATTACTACATTACTGCTCTACACCACCAGGGATCATTACATTACTCCATTACTGCTCTACACCACCAGGGATCATTACATTACTTCATTACTGCTCTACATCACCAGAGATCATTACATTACTCCATTACTGCTCTACAGCACCAGGGATCATTACATTACTCCATTACTGCTCTACATCACCAGGGATCATTACATTACTCCATTACTGCTCTACACCACCAGGGATCATTACATTACTCCATTACTGCTCTACATCACCAGGGATCATTACATTACTCCATTACTGCTCTACACCACCAGGGATCATTACATTACTCCATTACTGCTCTACATCACCAGGGATCATTACATTACTCCATTACTGCTCTACACCACCAGGGATCATTACATTACTCCATTACTGCCCTACACCACCAGGGATCATTACATTACTCCATTACTGCCCTACACCACCAGGGATC
Organism: Ranitomeya imitator; assembly: GCF_032444005.1. Lineage (NCBI taxonomy): Eukaryota > Metazoa > Chordata > Amphibia > Anura > Dendrobatidae > Ranitomeya > Ranitomeya imitator. The sequence continues at coordinate 535,466,970 of NC_091287.1, read as the reverse complement.
ATTGCATTACTCCATTACTGCCCTACACCACCAGGGATCATTACATTACTCCATTACTACTATATATCACCAGGGATCATTACATTACTCCATTACTACTATATACCACCAGGGATCATTACATTACTCCATTACTACTATATACCACCAGGGATCATTACATTACTCCATTACTGCCCTACACCACCAGGAATCATTACATTACTCCATTACTGCTCTACACCACCAGGGATCATTACATTACTCCATTACTACTATATACCACCAGGGATCATTACATTACTCCATTACTGCTCCACACCACCAGGGATCATTACATTACTCCATTACTGCTCTACACCACCAGGGATCATTACATTACTCCATTACTGCCCTACACCACCAGAGATCATTACATTACTCCATTACTGCCCTACACCACCAGGGATCATTACATTACTCCATTACTACTATATACCACCAGGGATCATTACATTACTCCATTACTGCTCTACACCACCAGGGATCATTACATTACTCCATTACTGCTCTACACCACCAGGGATCATTACATTACTCCATTACTACTATATACCACCAGGGATCATTACATTACTCCATTACTGCCCTACACCACCAGGGATCATTACATTACTCCATTACTGTTCTACACCACCAGGGATCATTACATTACTCCATTACTACTATATACCACCAGGGATCATTACATTACTCCATTACTGCCCTACACCACCAGGGATCATTACATTACTCCATTACTACTATATACCACCAGGGATCATTACATTACTCCATTACTGCCCTACACCACCAGGGATCATTACATTACTCCATTACTACTATATACCACCAGGGATCATTACATTACTCCATTACTGCCCTACACCACCAGGGATCATTACATTACTCCATTACTACTATATACCACCAGGGATCATTACATTACTCCATTACTGCTCTACACCACCAGGGATCATTACATTACTCCATTACTGCCCTACACCACCAGGGATCATTACATTACTCCATTACTGCTCTACACCACCAGGGATCATTACATTACTCCATTACTGCCCTACACCACCAGGGATCATTACATTACTCCATTACTGCTCTACACCACCAGGGATCATTAAATTACTCCATTACTGCCCTACACCACCAGGGATCATTACATTACTCCATTACTACTATATACCACCAGGGATCATTACATTACTCCATTACTGCCCTACACCACCAGGGATCATTACATTACTCCATTACTACTATATACCACCAGGGATCATTACATTACTCCATTACTGCCCTACACCACCAGGGATCATTACATTACTCCATTACTACTATATACCACCAGGGATCATTACATTACTCCATTACTGCTCTACACCACCAGGGATCATTACATTACTCCATTACTGCTCTACACCACCAGGGATCATTACATTACTCCATTACTGCCCTACACCACCAGGGATCATTGCATTACTCCATTACTGCTCTACACCACCAGGGATCATTACATTACTACATTACTGCTCTACACCACCAGGGATCATTACATTACTCCATTACTGCCCTACACCACCAGGGATCATTACATTACTCCATTACTGCTCTACACCACCAGGGATCATTACATTACTCCATTACTGCCCTACACCACCAGGGATCATTACATTACTCCATTACTGCCCTACACCACCAGGGATCATTGCATTACTCCATTACTGCTCTACACCACCAGGGATCATTACATTACTCCATTACTGCTCTACACCACCAGGGATCATTACATTACTCCATTACTGCTCTACACCACCAGGGATCATTACATTACTCCATTACTGCCCTACACCACCAGGGATCATTACATTACTCCATTACTACTATATATCACCAGGGATCATTACATTACTCCATTACTACTATATACCACCAGGGATCATTACATTACTCCATTACTACTATATACCACCAGGGATCATTACATTACTCCATTACTGCCCTACACCACCAGGAATCATTACATTACTCCATTACTGCTCTACACCACCAGGGATCATTACATTACTCCATTACTGCTCTACACCACCAGGGATCATTACATTACTCCATTACTGCCCTACACCACCAGGGATCATTACATTACTCCATTACTACTATATATCACCAGAGATCATTACATTACTCCATTACTACTATATACCACCAGGGATCATTACATTACTCCATTACTACTATATACCACCAGGGATCATTACATTACTCCATTACTGCCCTACACCACCAGGAATCATTACATTACTCCATTACTGCTCTATACCACCAGGGATCATTACATTACTCCATTACTACTATATACCACCAGGGATCATTACATTACTCCATTACTACTATATACCACCAGGGATCATTACATTACTCCATTACTACTATATACCACCAGGGATCATTACATTACTCCATTACTGCTCTACACCACCAGGGATCATTACATTACTCCATTACTGCCCTACACCACCAGGGATCATTACATTACTCCATTACTACTATATACCACCAGGGATCATTACATTACTCCATTACTGCTCTACACCACCAGGGATCATTACATTACTCCATTACTGCTCTACACCACCAGGGATCATTACATTACTCCATTACTACTATATACCACCAGGGATCATTACATTACTCCATTACTGCCCTACACCACCAGGGATCATTACATTACTCCATTACTGTTCTACACCACCAGGGATCATTACATTACTCCATTACTACTATATACCACCAGGGATCATTACATTACTGCTCTACACCACCAGGGATCATTACATTACTCCATTACTGCTCTACACCACCAGGAATCATTACATTACTCCATTACTGCTCTACACCACCAGGGATCATTACATTACTCCATTACTGCTCTACACCACCAGGGATCATTACATTACTCCATTACTACTATATACCACCAGGGATCATTACATTACTCCATTACTGCCCTACACCACCAGGGATCATTACATTACTCCATTACTACTATATACCACCAGGGATCATTACATTACTCCATTACTGCCCTACATCACCAGGGATCATTACATTACTCCATTACTGCCCTACACCACCAGGGATCATTACATTACTCCATTACTACTATATACCACCAGGGATCATTACATTACTCCATTACTGCCCTACACCACCAGGGATCATTACATTACTCCATTACTACTATATACCACCAGGGATCATTACATTACTCCATTACTGCTCTACACCACCAGGGATCATTACATTACTCCATTACTGCCCTACACCACCAGGGATCATTACATTACTCCATTACTGCTCTACACCACCAGGGATCATTACATTACTCCATTACTGCCCTACACCACCAGGGATCATTACATTACTCCATTACTGCTCTACACCACCAGGGATCATTAAATTACTCCATTACTGCCCTACACCACCAGGGATCATTACATTACTCCATTACTGCCCTACACCACCAGGGATCATTACATTACTCCATTACTACTATATACCACCAGGGATCATTACATTACTCCATTACTGCTCTACACCACCAGGGATCATTACATTACTCCATTACTGCTCTACACCACCAGGGATCATTACATTACTCCATTACTGCCCTACACCACCAGGGATCATTGCATTACTCCATTACTGCTCTACACCACCAGGGATCATTACATTACTACATTACTGCTCTACACCACCAGGGATCATTACATTACTCCATTACTGCCCTACACCACCAGGGATCATTACATTACTCCATTACTGCCCTACACCACCAGGGATCATTGCATTACTCCATTACTGCTCTACACCACCAGGGATCATTACATTACTCCATTACTGCTCTACACCACCAGGGATCATTACATTACTCCATTACTGCTCTACACCACCAGGGATCATTACATTACTCCATTACTGCTCTACACCACCAGGGATCATTACATTACTCCATTACTGCCCTACACCACCAGGGATCATTACATTACTCCATTACTACTATATATCACCAGGGATCATTACATTACTCCATTACTACTATATACCACCAGGGATCATTACATTACTCCACTACTACTATATACCACCAGGGATCATTACATTACTCCATTACTGCCCTACACCACCAGGGATCATTACATTACTCCATTACTGCCCTACACCACCAGGGATCATTACATTACTCCATTACTGCTCTACACCACCAGGGATCATTACATTACTCCATTACTGCCCTACACCACCAGGGATCATTACATTACTCCATTACTGCTCTACACCACCAGGGATTATTACATTACTCCATTACTGCTCTACACCACCAGGGATCATTACATTACTCCATTACTGCTCTACACCACCAGGGATCATTACATTACTCCATTACTGCTCTACACCACCAGGGATCATTACATTACTCCATTACTGCTCTACACCACCAGGGATCATTACATTACTCCTCTACACCACCAGGGATCATTACATTACTCCATTACTGCTCTACACCACCAGGGATCATTACATTACTCCATTACTGCCCTACACCACCAGGAATCATTACATTACTCCATTACTGCTCTACACCACCAGGGATCATTACATTACTCCATTACTGCTCTACACCACCAGGGATCATTACATTACTCCATTACTGCCCTACACCACCAGGGATCATTACATTACTCCATTACTGCTCTACTCCACCAGGAATCATTACATTACTCCATTACTGCTCTACACCACCAGGAATCATTACATTACTCCATTACTGCCCTACATCACCAGGGATCATTACATTACTGCTCTACACCACCAGTGATCATTACATTACTCCATTACTGCCCTACATCACCAGGAATCATTACATTACTCCATTACTGCTCTACATCACCAGGAATCATTACATTACTCCATTACTGCTCTACACCACCAGGAATCATTACATTACTCCATTACTGCCCTACATCACCAGGGATCATTACATTACTGCTCTACACCACCAGGGATCATTACATTACTCCATTACTGCTCTACACCACCAGGGATCATTACATTACTCCATTACTGCTCTACACCACCAGGGATCATTACATTACTCCATTACTGCTCTACACCACCAGGAATCATTACATTACTCCATTACTGCCCTACATCACCAGGGATCATTACATTACTGCTCTACACCACCAGTGATCATTACATTACTCCATTACTGCTCTACACCACCAGGGATCATTACATTACTCCATTACTGCTCTACACCACCAGGGATCATTACATTACTCCATTACTGCTCTACATCACCAGGGATCATTACATTACTCCATTACTACTATATACCACCAGGGATCATTACATTACTCCATTACTACTATATACCACCAGGGATCATTACATTACTACATTACTCCTCTACACCACCAGGGGTCATTACATTACTCCATTACTGCTCTACACCACCAGGGATCATTACATTACTCCATTACTGCTCTACACCACCAGGGATCATTACATTACTCCATTACTGCTCTACACCACCAGGGATCATTACATTACTCCATTACTGCTCTACACCACCAGGGATCATTACATTACTCCATTACTGCTCTACACCACCAGGGATCATTACATTACTCCATTACTGCTCTACACCACCAGGGATCATTACATTACTCCATTACTGCTCTACACCACCAGGGATCATTACATTACTCCATTACTGCTCTACACCACCAGGGATCATTACATTACTCCATTACTGCTCTACACCACCAGGAATCATTACATTACTCCATTACTGCCCTACATCACCAGGGATCATTACATTACTGCTCTACACCACCAGTGATCATTACATTACTCCATTACTGCTCTACACCACCAGGGATCATTACATTACTCCATTACTGCTCTACACCACCAGGGATCATTACATTACTCCATTACTGCTCTACACCACCAGGGATCATTACATTACTCCATTACTGCTCTACACCACCAGGGATCATTACATTACTCCATTACTGCTCTACACCACCAGGAATCATTACATTACTCCATTACTGCTCTACACCACCAGGGATCATTACATTACTCCATTACTGCTCTACACCACCAGGGATCATTACATTACTCCATTACTGCTCTACATCACCAGGGATCATTACATTACTCCATTACTGCTCTACATCACCAGGGATCATTACATTACTGCTCTACACCACCAGGGATCATTACATTACTACATTACTCCTCTACACCACCAGGGGTCATTACATTACTCCATTACTGCTCTACACCACCAGGGATCATTACATTACTCCATTACTGCTCTACACCACCAGGGATCATTACATTACTCCATTACTGCCCTACACCACCAGGGATCATTACATTACTCCATTACTGCTCTACACCACCAGGGATCATTACATTACTCCATTACTGCTCTACACCACCAGGAATCATTACATTACTCCATTACTGCTCTACACCACCAGGGATCATTACATTACTCCTCTACACCACCAGGGATCATTACATTACTCCATTACTGCTCTACACCACCAGGGATCATTACATTACTCCATTACTGCTCTACACCACCAGGGATCATTACATTACTCCTCTACACCACCAGGGATCATTACATTACTCCATTACTGCTCTACACCACCAGGGATCATTACATTACTCCATTACTGCCCTACACCACCAGGGATCATTACATTACTCCATTACTGCTCTACACCACCAGGGATCATTACATTACTCCATTACTGCTCTACACCACCAGGGATCATTACATTACTCCATTACTGCTCTACACCACCAGGGATCATTACATTACTGCTCTACACCACCAGGGATCATTACATTACTCCTCTACACCACCAGGGATCATTACATTACTCCATTACTGCTCTACACCACCAGGGATCATTACATTACTCCATTACTGCCCTACACCACCAGGGATCATTACATTACTCCGTTACTGCTCTACATCACCAGGGATCATTACATTACTCCATTACTGTTCTACACCACAAGGGATCATTGCATTACTCCATTACTGCTCTACACCACCAGGGATCATTACATTACTCCATTACTGCCCTACACCACCAGGGATCATTGCATTACTCCATTACTGCTCTACACCACCAGGAATCATTACATTACTCCATTACTGCTCTACACCACCAGGGATCATTACATTACTCCATTACTGCCCTACACCACCAGGGATCATTACATTACTCCATTACTGCTCTACATCACCAGGGATCATTACATTACTCCATTACTGTTCTACATCACCAGGGATCATTACATTACTCCATTACTGCTCTACACCACCAGGGATCATTACATTATTCCATTACTGCTCTCCATCACCAGAGATCATTACATTACTCCATTACTGTTCTACACCACCAGGGATCATTACATTACTCCATTACTGCTCTACATCACCAGGGATCATTACATTACTCCATTACTGTTCTACACCACAAGGGATCATTGCATTACTCCATTACTACTATATATCACCAGAGATCATTACATTACTCCATTACTGCCCTACACCACCAGGGATCATTACATTACTCCATTACTGCTCTACACCACCAGGGATCATTACATTACTCCATTACTGCTCTACATCACCAGGGATCATTACATTACTCCATTACTGCTCTACACCACCAGGGATCATTACATTACTCCATTACTGCTCTACACCACCAGGGATCATTACATTACTCCATTACTGCTCTACATCACCAGGGATCATTACATTACTCCATTACTGCTCTACATCACCAGGAATCATTACATTACTCCATTACTGCCCTACACCACAAGGGATCATTACATTACTCCATTACTGCTCTACACCACAAGGGATCATTACATTACTCCATTACTGCCCTACACCACCAGGGATCATTACATTACTCCATTACTGCTCTACATCACCAGGGATCATTACATTACTGCTTTACACCACCAGGAATCATTACATTACTCCATTACTGCTCTACACCACCAGGGATCATTACATTACTCCATTACTGTTCTACACCACCAGAGATCATTACATTACTCCATTACTGTTCTACACCACCAGGGATCATTACATTACTCCATTACTGCCCTACACCACCAGAGATCATTACATTACTCCATTACTGTTCTACACCACCAGAGATCATTACATTACTCCATTACTGCTTTACACCACCAGGAATCATTACATTACTCCATTACTGCTCTACACCACCAGGGATCATTACATTACTGCTCTCCATCACCAGAGATCATTACATTACTCCATTACTGCCCTACACCACCAGGGATCATTACATTACTCCATTACTGCTCTACATCACCAGGGATCATTACATTACTCCATTACTGTTCTACACCACCAGAGATCATTACATTACTCCATTACTGTTCTACACCACCAGAGATCATTACATTACTCCATTACTGCTCTACACCACCAGAGATCATTACATTACTCCATTACTGCTCTACACCACCAGGGATCATTACATTACTCCATTACTGCCCTACACCACCAGGGATCATTACATTACTCCATTACTGCCCTACACCACCAGGGATCATTACATTACTCCATTACTGTTCTACATCACCAGGGATCATTGCATTACTCCATTACTGCTCTACACCACCAGAGATCATTACATTACTCCATTACTGTTCTACACCACCAGGGATCATTACATTACTCCATTACTGTTCTACACCACCAGAGATCATTACATTACTCCATTACTGTTCTACACCACCAGGGATCATTACATTACTCCATTACTGCCCTACACCACCAGGGATCATTACATTACTCCATTACTTTTCTACATCACCAGGGATCATTGCATTACTCCATTACTGCTCTACACCACCAGAGATCATTACATTACTCCATTACTGTTCTACATCACCAGGGATCATTGCATTACTCCATTACTGCTCTACACCACCAGGAATCATTACATTACTCCATTACTGCTCTACACCACCAGAGATCATTACATTACTCCATTACTGCTCTACACCACCAGAGATCATTACATTACTCCATTACTGTTCTACATCACCAGGGATCATTGCATTACTCCATTACTGCTCTACACCACCAGAGATCATTACATTACTCCATTACTGCTCTACATCACCAGGGATCATTACATTACTCCATTACTGCTCTACACCACCAGGGATCATTACATTACTCCATTACTGTTCTACATCACCAGGGATCATTACATTACTCCATTACTGCTCTACACCACCAGAGATCATTACATTACTCCATTACTGTTCTACACCACCAGGGATCATTACATTACTCCATTACTGCTCTACACCACCAGAGATCATTACATTACTCCATTACTGTTCTACATCACCAGGGATCATTGCATTACTCCATTACTGCTCTACACCACCAGGGATCATTACATTACTCCATTACTGCTCTACATCACCAGGGATCATTACATTACTCCATTACTGCTCTACACCACCAGGGATCATTACATTACTCCATTACTGCTCTACACCACCAGAGATCATTACATTACTCCATTACTGCTCTACACCACCAGGGATCATTACATTACTCCATTACTGCTCTACACCACCAGGGATCATTACATTACTCCATTACTGCTCTACATCACCAGAGATCATTACATTACTCCATTACTGTTCTACACCACCAGAGATCATTACATTACTCCATTACTGTTCTACATCACCAGGGATCATTGCATTACTCCATTACTGCTCTACACCACCAGGGATCATTACATTACTCCATTACTGCTCTACATCACCAGGGATCATTACATTACTCCATTACTGCTCTACACCACCAGGGATCATTACATTGCTCCATTACTGCTCTACACCACCAGAGATCATTACATTACTCCATTACTGCTCTACACCACCAGGGATCATTACATTACTCCATTACTGCTCTACACCACCAGGGATCATTACATTACTCCATTACTGCTCTACACCACCAGAGATCATTACATTACTCCATTACTGCTCTACACCACCAGGGATCATTACATTACTCCATTACTGCTCTACACCACCAGGGATCATTACATTACTCCATTACTGCTCTACATCACCAGAGATCATTACATTACTCCATTACTGTTCTACACCACCAGAGATCATTACATTACTCCATTACTGCTCTACACCACCAGGGATCATTACATTACTCCATTACTGTTCTACATCACCAGAGATCATTACATTACTGCTCTACACCACCAGGGATCATTACATTACTCCATTACTGCTCTACACCACCAGAGATCATTACATTACTCCATTACTGCTCTACACCACCAGGGATCATTACATTACTCCATTACTGCTCTACACCACCAGGGATCATTACATTACTCCATTACTGCTCTACACCACCAGAGATCATTACATTACTCCATTACTGCTCTACACCACCAGGGATCATTACATTACTCCATTACTGCTCTACACCACCAGGGATCATTACATTACTCCATTACTGCTCTACATCACCAGAGATCATTACATTACTCCATTACTGTTCTACACCACCAGAGATCATTACATTACTCCATTACTGTTCTACATCACCAGGGATCATTGCATTACTCCATTACTGCTCTACACCACCAGAGATCATTACATTACTCCATTACTGCTCTACACCACCAGAGATCATTACATTACTGCTCTACATCACCAGAGATCATTACATTACTCCATTACTGTTCTACACCACCAGAGATCATTACATTACTCCATTACTGTTCTACATCACCAGGGATCATTGCATTACTCCATTACTGCTCTACACCACCAGGGATCATTACATTACTCCATTACTGCTCTACACCACCAGAGATCATTACATTACTCCATTACTGCTCTACACCACCAGGGATCATTACATTACTCCATTACTGCTCTACACCACCAGGGATCATTACATTACTCCATTACTGCTCTACATCACCAGAGATCATTACATTACTCCATTACTGTTCTACACCACCAGGGATCATTACATTACTCCATTACTGCTCCACACCACCAGGGATCATTACATTACTCCATTACTGCCCTACACCACCAGGGATCATTACATTACTCCATTACTGCTCTACACCACCAGGAATCATTACATTACTGCTCTACACCACCAGAGATCATTACATTACTCCATTACTGTTCTACACCACCAGGGATCATTACATTACTCCATTACTGCTCTACACCACGAGGGATCATTACATTACTCCATTACTGCTCTACACCACCAGGGATCATTACATTACTCCATTACTGCTCTACACCACCAGGGATCATTACATTACTCCATTACTGCTCCACACCACCAGGGATCATTACATTACTCCATTACTGCCCTACACCACCAGGGATCATTACATTACTCCATTACTGCTCTACACCACCAGGAATCATTACATTACTCCATTACTGCCCTACACCACCAGGGATCATTACATTACTCCATTACTGCTCTACACCACCAGGAATCATTACATTACTCCATTACTGCCCTACACCACCAGAGATCATTACATTACTCCATTACTGTTCTACACCACCAGGGATCATTACATTACTCCATTACTGTTCTACACCACCAGGGATCATTACATTACTCCATTACTGTTCTACATCACCAGGGATCATTACATTACTCCATTACTGCCCTACACCACCAGGGATCATTACATTACTCCATTACTGCCCTACACCACCAGGGATCATTACATTACTCCATTACTGCTCTACACCACCAGGAATCATTACATTACTGCTCTACACCACCAGGGATCATTACATTACTGTTCTACACCACCAGGGATCATTACATTACTCCATTACTGCCCTACACCACCAGGGATCATTACATTTCTCCATTACTGCTCTACTCCACCAGGGATCATTACATTACTCCATTACTGCCCTACACCACCAGGGATCATTACATTACTCCATTACTGCTCTACACCACCAGGGATCATTACATTACTCCATTACTGTTCTACATCACCAGGGATCATTACATTACTCCATTACTGCTCTACACCACCAGGGATCATTACATTACTCCATTACTGCTCTACACCACCAGAGATCATTACATTACTCCATTACTGCTCTACACCACCAGAGATCATTACATTACTCCATTACTGTTCTACATCACCAGGGATCATTACATTACTCCATTACTGCCCTACACCACCAGGGATCATTACATTACTCCATTACTGCTCTACATCAGCAGGAATCATTACATTACTCCATTACTGCCCTACACCACCAGGGATCATTACATTACTCCATTACTGCTCTACACCACCAGAGATCATTACATTACTCCATTACTGCTCTACACCACCAGAGATCATTACATTACTCCATTACTACTATATACCACCAGGGATCATTACATTTCTCCATTACTGCTCTACATCACCAGAGATCATTACATTACTCCATTACTACTATATACCACCAGGGATCATTACATTACTCCATTACTGCTCTACACCACCAGAGATCATTACATTACTCCATTACTGCTCCACACCACCAGGGATCATTACATTACTCCATTACTGCTCTACTCCACCAGGGATCATTACATTACTCCATTACTGCTCTACACCACCAGGGATCATTACATTACTCCATTACTGCCCTACACCACCAGGGATCATTACATTACTCCATTACTGCTCTACACCACCAGGGATCATTACATTACTCCATTACTGCCCTACACCACCAGGGATCATTACATTACTCCATTACTGCTCTACACCACCAGGGATCATTACATTACTGCTCTACATCACCAGGGATCATTACATTACTCCATTACTGCTCTACACCACCAGGGATCATTACATTACTGCTCTACATCACCAGGGATCATTACATTACTCCATTACTGCTCTACACCACCAGGGATCATTACATTACTCCATTACTGCTCTACACCACCAGGGATCATTACATTACTCCATTACTGCTCTACACCACCAGGGATCATTACATTACTCCATTACTGCCCTACCCCACCGGGGATCATTACATTACTCCATTACTGCCCTACCCCACCGGGGATCATTACATTACTCCATTACTGCTCTACACCACCAGGGATCATTACATTACTCCATTACTGCTCTACACCACCAGGGATCATTACATTACTCCATTACTGCTCTACACCACCAGGGATCATTACATTACTCCATTACTGCTATATACCACCAGGGATCATTACATTACTCCATTACTGCTCTACATCACCAGGGATCATTACATTACTCCATTACTGCTCTACACCACCAGGGGTCATTACATTACTCCATTACTGCCCTACACCACCAGGAATCATTACATTACTCCATTACTGCCCTACACCACCAGGGATCATTACATTACTCCATTACTGCTCTACACCACCAGGGATCATTACATTACTCCATTACTGCCCTACACCAACAGGGATCATTACATTACTGCTCTACATCACCAGGGATCATTACATTACTCCATTACTGCTCTACACCACCAGGAATCATTACATTACTCCATTACTGCTCTACACCACCAGGGATCATTACATTACTCCATTACTGCTCTACATCACCAGGGATCATTACATTACTCCATTACTGCCCTACACCACCAGGGATCATTACATTACTCCATTACTGCCCTACACCACCAGGGATCATTACATTACTCCATTACTGCTCTACATCACCAGGGATCATTACATTACTCCATTACTGCTCTACACCACCAGGGATCATTACATTACTCCATTACTGCTCTACACCACCAGGGATCATTACATTACTCCATTACTGCTCTACATCACCAGGGATCATTACATTACTCCATTACTGCTCTACACCACCAGGGATCATTACATTACTCCATTACTGCTCTACACCACCAGGGATCATTACATTACTCCATTACTGCCCTACACCACCAGGGATCATTACATTACTCCATTACTGCTCTACACCACCAGGGATCATTACATTACTGCTCTACATCACCAGGGATCATTACATTACTCCATTACTGCTCTACACCACCAGGGATCATTACATTACTCCATTACTGCTCTACACCACCAGGAATCATTACATTACTCCATTACTGCCCTACACCACCAGGGATCATTACATTACTCCATTACTGCGCTACACCACCAGGGATCATTACATTACTCCATTACTGCTCTACATCACCAGGGATCATTACATTACTCCATTACTGCTCTACTCCACCAGGAATCATTACATTACTCCATTACTGCTCTACACCACCAGGGATCATTACATTACTCCATTACTGCTCTACACCACCAGGGATCATTACATTACTCCATTACTGCTCTACATCACCAGGGATCATTACATTACTCCATTACTGCTCTACACCACCAGGGATCATTACATTACTCCATTACTGCTCTACACCACCAGGGATCATTACATTACTCCATTACTGCTCTACACCACCAGGGATCATTACATTACTCCATTACTGCTCTACACCACCAGGGATCATTACATTACTCCATTACTGCCCTACACCACCAGGGATCATTACATTACTCCATTACTGCTCTACACCACCAGGGATCATTACATTACTCCATTACTGCTCTACACCACCAGGAATCATTACATTACTCCATTACTGCCCTACATCACCAGGGATCATTACATTACTGCTCTACACCACCAGTGATCATTACATTACTCCATTACTGCTCTACACCACCAGGGATCATTACATTACTCCATTACTGCTCTACACCACCAGGAATCATTACATTACTCCATTACTGCTCTACACCACCAGGGATCATTACATTACTCCATTACTGCTCTACACCACCAGAGATCATTACATTACTCCATTACTGCTCTACACCACCAGGAATCATTACATTACTCCATTACTGCTCTACACCACCAGGGATCATTACATTACTCCATTACTGCTCTACACCACCAGGGATCATTACATTACTCCATTACTGCTCTACACCACCAGGGATCATTACATTACTCCATTACTGCTCTACACCACCAGGGATCATTACATTAATGCTCTACATCACCAGGGATCATTACATTACTCCATTACTGCTCTACTCCACCAGGGATCATTACATTACTCCATTACTGCTCTACTCCACCAGGGATCATTACATTACTCCATTACTGTTCTACACCACCAGGGATCATTACATTACTCCATTACTGCTCTACACCACCAGGGATCATTACATTACTGCTCTACATCACCAGGGATCATTACATTACTCCATTACTGCTCTACATCACCAGGAATCATTACATTACTCCAATACTGCTCTACAGCACCAGGGATCATTACATTACTCCATTACTGCTCTACACCACCAGGGATCATTACATTACTCCATTACTGCCCTACACCACCAGGGATCATTACATTACTCCATTACTGCTCTACACCACCAGGGATCATTACATTACTCCATTACTGCTCTACATCACCAGGGATCATTACATTACTGCTCTACACCACCAGGGATCATTACAGTACTCCATTACTGCTCTACACCACCAGGGATCATTACATTACTCCATTACTGCTGTACACCACCAGGGAACATTACATTACTCCATTACTGCTCTACACCACCAGGGATCATTACATTACTCCATTACTGCTCTACACCACCAGGGATCATTACATTACTCCATTACTGCTCTACACCACCAGGGATCATTACATTACTGCCCTACACCACCAGGGATCATTACATTACTCCATTACTGCTCTACATCACCAGGTATCATTACATTACTGCTCTACACCACCAGGGATCATTAAATTACTGCTCTACACCACCAGGGATCATTACATTACTCCATTACTGCTCTACATCACCAGGGATCATTACATTACTCCATTACTGCTCCACATCACCAGGGATCATTACATTACTCCATTACTGCTCTACACCACCAGGGATCATTACATTACTCCATTACTGCTCTACACCACCAGGGATCATTACAGTACTCCATTACTGCTCTACACCACCAGGGATCATTACATTACTCCATTACTGCTCTACATCACCAGAGATCATTACATTACTCCATTACTGCTCTACACCACCAGGGATCATTACATTACTCCATTACTGCTCTACACCACCAGGGATCATTACATTACTCCATTACTGCTCTACATCACCAGGGATCATTACATTACTCCATTACTGCTCTACATCACCAGGAATCATTACATTACTCCATTACTGCCCTACACCACCAGAGATCATTACATTACTCCATTACTGCTCTACACCACCAGGGATCATTACAGTACTCCATTACTGCTCTACACCACCGGGGATCATTACATTACTCCATTACTGCTCTACACCACCAGGGATCATTACAGTACTCCATTACTGCTCTACATCACCAGGGATCATTACATTACTCCATTACTGCTCTACACCACCAGGGATCATTACATTACTCCATTACTGCTCTACACCACCAGGGATCATTACATTACTCCATTACTGCTCTACACCACCAGGGATCATTACATTACTCCATTACTGTTCTACACCACCAGGGATCATTACATTACTCCATTACTGTTCTACACCACCAGGGATCATTACATTACTGCTCTACACCACCAGGGATCATTACATTACTCCATTACTGTTCTACACCACCAGGGATCATTACATTACTGCTCTACACCACCAGGGATCATTACATTACTCCATTACTGTTCTACACCACCAGGGATCATTACATTACTCCATTACTGCCCTACACCACCAGGAATCATTACATTACTCCATTACTGCTCTACATCACCAGGGATCATTACATTACTCCATTACTGCCCTACACCACCAGGGATCATTACATTACTCCATTACTGCTCTACATCACCAGGGATCATTACATTACTCCATTACTGCTCTACATCACCAGGGATCATTACATTGCTCCATTACTGCCCTACACCACCAGGGATCATTACATTACTCCATTACTGCTCTACACCACCAGGGATCATTACATTACTCCATTACTGCTCTACATCACCAGGAATCATTACATTACTCCATTACTGCTCTACACCACCAGGGATCATTACATTACTCCATTACTGTTCTACACCACCAGGGATCATTACATTACTCCATTACTGTTCTACACCACCAGGGATCATTACATTACTCCATTACTGCTCTACACCACCAGGGATCATTACATTACTCCATTACTGCCCTACACCCCCAGGGATCATTACATTACTCCATTACTGCCCTACACCACCAGGGATCATTACATTACTCCATTACTGCTCTACACCACCAGGGATCATTACATTACTCCATTACTGCTCTACACCACCAGGGATCATTACATTACTCCATTACTGCTCTACACCACCAGGGATCATTACATTACTCCATTACTGCTCTACATCACCAGGGATCATTACATTACTCCATTACTGCTCTACACCACCAGGGATCATTACATTACTCCATTACTGCTCTACACCACCAGGGATCATTACATTACTCCATTACTGCTATATACCACCAGGGATCATTACATTACTCCATTACTGCTCTACACCACCAGGGATCATTACATTACTCCATTACTGCTCTACACCACCAGGGATCATTACATTACTCCATTACTGCTCTACACCACCAGGGATCATTACATTACTCCATTACTGCTCTACATCACCAGGGATCATTACATTACTCCATTACTGCTCTACACCACCAGGGATCATTACATTACTCCATTACTGCTCTACACCACCAGGGATCATTACATTACTCCATTACTGCTCTACACCACCAGGGATCATTACATTACTCCATTACTGCTATATACCACCAGGGATCATTACATTACTCCATTACTGCTATATACCACCAGGGATCATTACATTACTCCATTACTGCCCTACACCACCAGGGATCATTACATTACTCCATTACTGTTCTACACCACCAGGGATCATTACATTACTCCATTACTGCTCTACACCACCAGGGGTCATTACTCCATTACTGCTCTACACCACCAGGGATCATTACATTACTCCATTACTGCTCTACACCACCAGGGATCATTACATTACTCCATTACTGCCCTACACCACCAGGAATCATTACATTACTCCATTACTGCTCTACACCACCAGGGATCATTACATTACTCCATTACTGCCCTACACCACCAGGAATCATTACATTACTCCATTACTGCTCTACACCACCAGGGATCATTACATTACTCCATTACTGCCCTACACCACCAGGGATCATTACATTACTCCATTACTGCTCTACACCACCAGGGATCATTACGTTACTCCATTACTGCCCTACACCACCAGGGATCATTACATTACTCCATTACTGCCCTACACCACCAGGGATCATTACATTACTCCATTACTGCTCTACATCACCAGTGATCATTACATTACTCCATTACTGCTCTACACCACCAGGGATCATTACATTACTCCATTACTGCTCTACACCACCAGGGATCATTACATTACTCCATTACTGCTCTACACCACCAGGGATCATTACATTACTCCATTACTGCCCTACACCACCAGGGATCATTACATTACTCCATTACTGCCCTACACCACCAGGGATCATTACATTACTACATTACTGCTCTACACCACCAGGGATCATTACATTACTCCATTACTGCTCCACACCACCAGGGATCATTACATTACTCCATTACTGCCCTACACCACCAGGGATCATTACATTACTCCGATACTGCTCTACACCACCAGGGATCATTACATTACTGCTCTACACCACCAGGGATCATTACATTACTCCGATACTGTTCTACACCACCAGGGATCATTACATTACTCCATTACTGCTCTACACCACCAGGAATCATTACATTACTCCATTACTGCTTTACATCACCAGGGATCATTACATTACTGTTCTACACCACCAGGGATCATTACATTACTCCGATACTGTTCTACACCACCAGGGATCATTACATTACTCCATTACTGCCCTACACCACCAGGGATCATTACATTACTCCATTACTGCCCTACACCACCAGGGATCATTACATTACTCCATTACTGCTCTACATCACCAGGGATCATTACATTACTCCATTACTGCCCTACACCACCAGGGATCATTACATTACTCCATTACTGCCCTACACCACCAGAGATCATTACATTACTCCATTACTGCTCTACACCACCAGGGATCATTACATTACTCCATTACTGCTCTACACCACCAGGGATCATTACATTACTCCATTACTGCTCTACACCACCAGGGATCATTACATTACTCCATTACTGCTCTACACCACCAGGAATCATTACATTACTCCATTACTGCTCTACACCACCAGGAATCATTACATTACTCCATTACTGCCCTACATCACCAGGGATCATTACATTACTCCATTACTGCTCTACACCACCAGGGATCATTACATTACTCCATTACTGCCCTACACCACCAAAGATCATTACATTACTCCATTACTGCCCTACACCACCAGGGATCATTACATTACTCCATTACTGTTCTACACCACCAGGGATCATTACATTACTCCATTACTGCTCCACACCACCAGGGATCATTACATTACTCCATTACTGCCCTACACCACCAGGGATCATTACATTACTCCATTACTGCCCTACACCACCAGGAATCATTACATTACTCCATTACTGCTCTACACCACCAGGGATCATTACATTACTCCATTACTGCTCTACACCACCAGGAATCATTACATTACTCCATTACTGCTCTACACCACCAGGGATCATTACATTACTCCATTACTGCCCTACACCACCAGGGATCATTACATTACTCCATTACTGCCCTACACCACCAGAGATCATTACATTACTCCATTACTGCCCTACACCACCAGGGATCATTACATTACTCCATTACTGCTCTACACCACCAGGGATCATTACATTACTCCATTACTGCCCTACACCACCAGAGATCATTACATTACTCCATTACTGCTCTACATCACCAGAGATCATTACATTACTCCATTACTACTATATACCACCAGGGATCATTACATTACTCCATTACTGCCCTACACCACCAGGGATCATTACATTACTCCATTACTGCCCTACACCACCAGGGATCATTACATTACTCCATTACTGCCCTACACCACCAGGAATCATTACATTACTCCATTACTACTATATACCACCAGGGAACATTACATTACTCCATTACTGCCCTACACCACCAGGGATCATTACATTACTCCATTACTACTATATACCACCAGGGAACATTACATTACTCCATTACTGCCCTACACCACCAGGGATCATTACATTACTCCATTACTGCCCTACACCACCAGGGATCATTACATTACTCCATTACTGCCCTACACCACCAGGGATCATTACATTACTCCATTACTGCTCTACATCACCAGGGATCATTACATTACTCCATTACTGCTCTACACCACCAGGGATCATTACATTACTCCATTACTGCTCTACATCACCAGGGATCATTACATTACTCCATTACTGCTCTACACCACCAGGGATCATTACATTACTCCATTACTGCTCTACATCACCAGGGATCATTACATTACTCCATTACTGCTCTACACCACCATGAATCATTACATTACTCCATTACTACTATATACCACCAGGGATCATTACATTACTCCATTACTGCTCTACACCACCAGGGATCATTACATTACTCCATTACTGCCCTACTTCACCAGGGATCATTACATTACTCCATTACTGCTCTACACCACCATGAATCATTACATTACTCCATTACTACTATATACCACCAGGGATCATTACATTACTCCATTACTGCTCTACACCACCAGGGATCATTACATTACTCCATTACTACTATATACCACCAGGGATCATTACATTACTCCATTACTGCCCTACACCACCAGGGATCATTACATTACTCCATTACTGCTCTACATCACCAGGGATCATTGCATTACTCCATTACTGCTCTACACCACCAGGGATCATTACATTACTCCATTACTGCCCTACACCACCAGGGATCATTACATTACTCCATTACTGCCCTACACCACCAGGGATCATTACATTACTCCATTACTACTATATACCACCAGGGATCATTACATTACTCCATTACTGCTCTACACCACCAGAGATCATTACATTACTCCATTACTGCTCTACACCACCAGTGATCATTACATTACTCCATTACTGCTCTACACCACCAGGGATCATTACATTACTCCATTACTGCTCTACACCACCAGGGATCATTACATTACTCCATTACTGCTCTACACCACCAGGGATCATTACATTACTCCATTACTGCCCTACACCACCAGGGATCATTACATTACTCCATTACTACTATATACCACCAGGGATCATTACATTACTCCATTACTGCTCTACACCACCAGAGATCATTACATTACTCCATTACTGCTCTACACCACCAGGGATCATTACATTACTCCATTACTGCTCTACACCACCAGGGATCATTACATTACTCCATTACTGCTCTACACCACCAGGGATCATTACATTACTCCATTACTGCTCTACACCACCAGGGATCATTACATTACTCCATTACTGCTCTACACCACCAGGGATCATTACATTACTCCATTACTGCTCTACACCACCAGGGATCATTACATTACTCCATTACTGCTCTACACCACCAGGGATCATTACATTACTCCATTACTGCTCTACACCACCAGAGATCATTACATTACTCCATTACTGCTCTACACCACCAGAGATCATTACATTACTCCATTACTGCTCTACACCACCAGGGATCATTACATTACTCCATTACTGCCCTACACCACCAGAGATCATTACATTACTCCATTACTGCTCTACACCACCAGGAATCATTACATTACTCCATTGCTGCTCTACACCACCAGGGATCATTACATTACTCCATTACTGCTCTACACCACCAGGGATCATTATATTACTCCATTACTGCTCTACACCACCAGGAATCATTACATTACTCCATTACTGCTCTACACCACCAGGGATCATTACATTACTCCATTACTGTTCTACACCACCAGGGATCATTGCATTACTCCATTACTGCTCTACACCACCAGGGATCATTACATTACTCCATTACTGCTCTACACCACCAGGGATCATTACATTACTCCATTACTGCCCTACACCACCAGGGATCATTACATTACTGCTCTACACCACCAGAGATCATTACATTACTCCGTTACTGTTCTACACCACCAGGGATCATTACATTACTCCATTACTGCTCTACACCACCAGGAATCATTACATTACTCCATTACTGCTCTACACCACCAGGAATCATTACATTACTCCATTACGCTCTACACCACCAGGGATCATTACATTACTGCCCTACACCACCAGAGATCATTACATTACTCCGTTACTGTTCTACACCACCAGGGATCATTACATTACTCCATTACTGCTCTACACCACCAGTGATCATTACATTACTCCATTACTGCTCTACACCACCAGGGATCATTACATTACTCCATTACTGCTCTACACCACCAGGAATCATTACATTACTCCATTACTGCTCTACACCACCAGGAATCATTACATTACTCCATTACGCTCTACACCACCAGGGATCATTACATTACTCCATTACGCTCTACACCACCAGAGATCATTACATTACTCCATTACTGCTCTACATCACCAGGGATCATTACATTACTCCATTACTGCTCTACACCACCAGGGATCATTACATTACTCCATTACTGCTCTACACCACCAGAGATCATTACATTACTCCATTACTGCTCTACACCACCAGAGATCATTACATTACTCCATTACTGCTCTACACCACCAGGGATCATTACATTACTGCCCTACACCACCAGGGATCATTACATTACTACATTACTGCTCTACACCACCAGGAATCATTACATTACTCCATTACTGTTCTACACCACCAGGGATCATTACATTACTCCATTACTGCTCTACACCACCAGAGATCATTACATTACTCCATTACTGCTCTACATCACCAGGGATCATTACATTACTCCATTACTGCTCTACACCACCAGGAATCATTACATTACTCCATTACTGTTCTACACCACCAGGGATCATTACATTACTCCATTACTGCTCTACACCACCAGGGATCATTACATTGCTCCATTACGCTCTACACCACCAGAGATCATTACATTACTCCATTACTGCTCTACATCACCAGGGATCATTACATTACTCCATTACTGCTCTACACCACCAGGGATCATTACATTACTCCATTACTGCTCTACACCACCAGAGATCATTACATTACTCCATTACTGCTCTACACCACCAGAGATCATTACATTACTCCATTACTGCTCTACACCACCAGGAATCATTACATTACTCCATTACTGTTCTACACCACCAGGAATCATTACATTACTCCATTACTGCTCTACACCACCAGGAATCATTACATTACTCCATTACTACTATACATCACCAGGAATCATTACATTACTCCATTACTGCTCTACATCACCAGGGATCATTACATTACTCCATTACTGCTCTACACCACCAGGAATCATTACATTACTCCATTACTGCTCTACACCACCAGGAATCATTACATTACTCCATTACTGCCCTACACCACCAGGAATCATTACATTACTCCATTACTGCCCTACACCACCAGGAATCATTACATTACTCCATTACTGCTCTACACCACCAGAGATCATTACATTACTCCATTACTGCTCTACACCACCAGGAATCATTACATTACTCCATTACTGTTCTACACCACCAGGAATCATTACATTACTCCATTACTGCTCTACACCACCAGAGATCATTACATTACTCCATTACTGCTCTACACCACCAGGAATCATTACATTACTCCATTACTGCTCTACACCACCAGGAATCATTACATTACTCCATTACTGCTCTACATCACCAGGGATCATTACATTACTCCATTACTGCTCTACACCACCAGGAATCATTACATTACTGCTCTACATCACCAGGGATCATTACATTACTCCATTACTGCTCTACACCACCAGGAATCATTACATTACTCCATTACTGCTCTACACCACCAGGGATCATTACATTACTCCATTACTGCTCTACACCACCAGGAATCATTACATTACTGCTCTACATCACCAGGGATCATTACATTACTCCATTACTGCTCTACACCACCAGGAATCATTACATTACTCCATTACTGCTCTACATCACCAGGGATCATTACATTACTCCATTACTGCTCTACACCACCAGGGATCATTACATTACTCCATTACTGCTCTACACTACCAGGGATCATTACATTACTCCATTACTGCCCTACACCACCAGGGATCATTACATTACTCCATTACTGCTCTACATCACCAGAGATCATTACATTACTCCATTACTGCTCTACACCACCAGAGATCATTACATTACTCCATTACTGCTCTACACCACCAGGAATCATTACATTACTCCATTACTGCTCTACACCACCAGGAATCATTACATTACTCCATTACTGCTCTACATCACCAGGAATCATTACATTACTCCATTACTGCTCTACACCACCAGGGATCATTACATTACTCCATTACTGCTCTACACCACCAGGGATCATTACATTACTCCATTACTGCTCTACACCACCAGGGATCATTACATTACTCCATTACTGCTCTACACCACCAGGAATCATTACATTACTCCATTACTGCTCTACATCACCAGGGATCATTACATTACTCCATTACTGCTCTACACCACCAGGGATCATTACATTACTCCATTACTGCTCTACACTACCAGGGATCATTACATTACTCCATTACTGCCCTACACCACCAGGGATCATTACATTACTCCATTACTGCTCTACATCACCAGGGATCATTACATTACTCCATTACTGCTCTACATCACCAGGGATCATTACATTACTCCATTACTGCTCTACACTACCAGGGATCATTACATTACTCCATTACTGCTCTACATCACCAGGGATCATTACATTACTCCATTACTGCTCTACACTACCAGGGATCATTACATTACTCCATTACTGCTCTACACTACCAGGGATCATTACATTACTCCATTACTGCTCTACACCACCAGAGATCATTACATTACTCCATTACTGCTCTACACTACCAGGGATCATTACATTACTCCATTACTGCTCTACACCACCAGGGATCATTACATTACTCCATTACTGCTCTACACCACCAGGAATCATTACATTACTCCATTACTGCTCTACATCACCAGGGATCATTACATTACTCCATTACTGCTCTACACTACCAGGGATCATTACATTACTCCATTACTGCCCTACACCACCAGGGATCATTACATTACTCCATTACTGCTCTACACTACCAGAGATCATTACATTACTCCATTACTGCCCTACACCACCAGGGATCATTACATTACTCCATTACTGCTCTACACCACCAGAGATCATTACATTACTCCATTACTGCTCTACACCACCAGGGATCATTACATTACTCCATTACTGCTCTACACCACCAGGAATCATTACATTACTCCATTACTGCTCTACATCACCAGGGATCATTACATTACTCCATTACTGCTCTACACCACCAGGAATCATTACATTACTCCATTACTGCTCTACACCACCAGGAATCATTACATTACTCCATTACTGCTCTACACCACCAGGGATCATTACATTACTCCATTACTGCTCTACACCACCAGGGATCATTACATTACTCCATTACTGCTCTACACCACCAGGGATCATTACATTACTCCATTACTACTCTACACCACCAGGGATCATTACATTACTCCATTACTGCCCTACACCACCAGGGATCATTACATTACTCCATTACTGCTCTACACCACCAGGGATCATTACATTACTCCATTACTGCTCTACACCACCAGGGATCATTACATTACTCCATTACTGCTCTACACTACCAGGGATCATTACATTACTCCATTACTGCCCTACACCACCAGGGATCATTACATTACTCCATTACTGCTCTACACCACCAGGAATCATTACATTACTCCATTACTGCTCTACACCACCAGGGATCATTACATTACTCCATTACTGCTCTACACCACCAGGGATCATTACATTACTCCATTACTGCCCTACACCACCAGGGATCATTACATTACTCCATTACTGCTCTACACCACCAGGGATCATTACATTACTCCATTACTGCCCTACACCACCAGGGATCATTACATTACTCCATTACTGCTCTACACCACCAGGGATCATTACATTACTCCATTACTGCCCTACACCACCAGGGATCATTACATTACTCCATTACTGCCCTACATCACCAGGAATCATTACATTACTCCATTACTGCCTTAAAATTCTAAGGATCTTTCTTTACATTGAAGAGTGAGTCCCATCTTGTTCCTTTATCACATCTCCACACATTTTCCCATGACTGTGTATTAGACCCGTGTTCCACCATTGGGACCCTCATCCATCTCTAATGCCGGACTCTGCTGCACTCTGTTCTCAATAGAGTAGTATTCAGATTTACCATAGCAATGATTTTCCGCCCACCTCTCCGAAGGCAATGATGTTCCTCACCGCTCTGTTTTAGATAGATACTGGTCCCATTGGAAGGCTTTGCCATAAATCAATGAACGTATAAGGCTGGAATTCCTCTTTTACCTCTTCCTTGGTCAATACCACCAGGAAACCTTAGATTAATTCACCTTGGTTTTTTTCTCTCTAGGCCACCAGGATTTTCTTTAATTAACCTGCTTACTACCCTAGACCACCAGGGAGCCTTACATTTACCTCTTTACTGCCCTAGCACCTCAGGGGTCCTTACATTAATCCCTGTAACACCCTAGTCCAGCAGGATCTTTACATTAACTTCTTTACTGCCTTAGTCCACCAAAAGTTCTTACATTAACCCCATTAATACTCTTGACAACCAGGGATCCTTGTTAACCTCTGTACTGCCTGAGACCACAGGGGGTCCGTACAGTAAGCGTCTTATTCCCACAGATGAACAAGGATACTTACATAAACTCCATTTTTTGCTCATCACAAGGTGGTCCTTATATTAAATTTTTTACTGCTCCATACCACAAGGGATCTTTACATTAACCCTTATTACTGTAGACCATCAGGGGGTCCTTACATTCTTAAATTTATCCCTTTACTGCTCTAGACCATCAGAGATCCTTAAATTAACCCCTATGACCAGTCAGTACCACCACGAGTACCATCATTACCCCATTTATTACGCTACACCAATAGAGATGCTTTCATTAAAGCTTTTATGTCATTACTTTAACTTTTTGTTATCATTTTAGATCACCAGGGCTCCTTACATTAATCTCTCTACTTCTCTAGACCAGTGGTCCCCAACTCCAGTCCTCAAGGCCCACCAACATGTCATGTTTTCAGGATTTCCTTAGTCTTGCCCAGATAATAATTGCATCACCTGTGCAATGCAAAGGAAATCCTGAAAACATGACCTGTTGGTGGGCCTTGAGGACTGGAGTTGGGGACCCCTGCTCTAGACCACCAGAGAGCTTTAAATTAACCTCTTCACTACTCCTAGACTTCCATAGGTCTCTACATTACTTGTATTAGACCACCAGGTCCTTACATTAACTCCTTAACTACTCTAGACCACCAAGGCTCCTTACGTTAACCCCTTAACTGCTCCAGACCACCAGGGCTCCTTACGTTAACCCCTTAACTACTCTAGACCACCAAGGCTCCTTACGTTAACCCCTTAACTGCTCCAGACCACCAGGGCTCCTTACGTTAACCCCTTAACTACTCTAGACCACCAAGGCTCCTTACGTTAACCCCTTAACTGCTCCAGACCACCAGGGCTCCTTACGTTAACCCCTTAACTACTCTAGACCACCAGGGCTCCTTACGTTAACCCCTTAACTGCTCCAGACCACCAGGGCTCCTTACGTTAACCCCTTAACTGCTCTAGACCACCAAGGCTCCTTACGTTAACCCCTTAACTACTCTAGACCACCAGGGCTCCTTACATTAACCATTTCACTGCTCCAGACCATCAGTGCTCCATAGATTAACCCCTTCACTGCTCTAGACCACCAAAATTCATTACAATAACCCCTTCACTGCTCCAGGGCTCCTTACGTTAACCCTTTCATTGCTCTAGACCACCAGGGCTCCTTATAATAGTACCAGTATGTTTTGTTTTTTAGTTTTAATAAGTAAAAATGATGATACGTTGCCTTTACGTCCGCAGAACATACAGCCGCAGCGTCCAGTAGTCTGCAACTTCTGTTACACCGTTCACACTTGCCGCACACACGTGCCGCCTTCTCTTTTCTCGCCACTAGATGTCAGCGTTCCTCCACCACCGTTCTCATGGGGGGCTTCATCCGCCGTCTGGTGGCATGTCGCTGCCCCCTGTGGGACCCAGCACAGCTTGCCGTAGCTGTATCAGTTTTACACCTTTTCTACACAGCGTACATTGAATCCTCTCCAAAGACCACCTCCTTGTGCAGACCACCCCTTTATGAAGACCAGATGCACGTGTACCGATTATTTTAATGCTGTTATGGCTAAAACACTGGACTATTAAGATTTTGGGAGGGGTGACGGTGCACCATCTTGTGTTGCGGGTGCGGAGGGGCTCTGCTGCCCCCGTAACCATGCTGCAGCCTCTAGTTAACCACTTGCTCCCTGCCCGGCTCGTTGCCTTTGCGGACCCTCCGGCCACCAGGGCTCAGTTTCCCCTCTTGTTATGGTATTTCACGCCCAGTTGACCCCCGGGCATCTCGCTCCACGGCGGCGGTGAAGCCCCTGACGAATCCTCGCAGTCCCCCCCTCCGGTATCACGCTGGGATGTTGGCAGCGTGAAGGGCATGCGTGCAAGGCTTGTTTTCCGATGGCGTATCTGCTTTCCGCCTGTCCGGTCCTGACATGGAGCCCGTCGTCATCCATCCCCATAAGGCTGCGGCGGGGCTTGTGATGCTAATAGGACGCGGCGGGCCGCAAGTCTTACTCCGGAGAAGTAGGTCAAGTTTATCACGGTGTCCTTGAATGGCGGCGGGTCACGTTCCCACAACCTGCTACTCTGCTGAAGAAGACCCCCGACTGACCACAGACCCTCAACATACTAAAGGTCATCTGGTGCCTATTTCAACCCTCCCCTGATATTCAGTCTTAAAGGGGGCATTTATGGCATCACTTTATGATCAGTGGGGGTCTGGTCTGATTGATTTACTGCTTAGCGCCCCCCTCGGCCACCAGGCTCTCCAGGGAACTGCAGTATAACCCCACCCCAGTGCTGCCTCCACTGATCATAAAGCGACGGATTATCCCCGTTACTTTTTAGATTGGAAGACCCCCTCTAAAAAGTTGTTAAAGGGGTATTCCCTTTAAAAAAAAAAAAAAAAAAAAGTTACGCAGTCTTATCAAACCGTTCCAATTTCTTTGAAAGTCAGACAATAGTCAATATGTCGGCCGTGACTGCACCAGACACCACACAAGCTCAGCTCCGTTTCTCCTTGCTTGCTTTCAGTGAATGGAAACCTAGAAGTTTACAAGTATTTGCAGGAATTGCTGCAGTTCTATCCAATGTGGAAAGTGCCTGGACTGACACATTGTAGCAAACGATCAGAACAGGAGAGATTAGTGCAGCAGGTTAGATCTCTTTCTCTGTTGGGTAAATGGTGCAATTGTTTTTTCCACCACTAGAGGGAGCATGGGTTTACTGTTCTGTTCAATGGGAGCGGTAAAGTTCTGTATGCAGTGAGCTCCCCCTAGTGGTGACCGCGGGCAGCGCCTTAGCAATTTTTTTGCTAATACAATTCATTTATTTTTTTAACCAAAAATGCCAGTTTGCCTGTGTACCCCTACCAGTAATAAGGCGCCATCCTTCACTGACCTATTAACCCATTCTTATATAACCACGCAGCCACGCTGTAGTGACGGGAGATGCTATCAGGAGGCAGCTCCGGCAGGTGTCCTAATATACAGACAGTGTGAATATTAGGGGGGATGGCAGGTGCTATAACAGTGCATGGTGACATCAAAGCCCCCTGTATGTGCTGCAGTTCTCACGGCGCTGATATTTTTATAACATCCACTGTTTAAAAAAAAAAAAGTCTTCCTCGTTCACAGAGAAACGAGTCCACATTTTGGTGTAAAAGTCAATTGTCCCCTTCCCCCAGGTGCCAGATTATCGAAAGGTGCATTTCCAATATATTTAATCTGTGGAGTGATCAGGGGGAAAAAAATCTGGAAACCATCAACAAGCAGATGATGCTGCAGCTGACCCATCTCATTATTTATCAGCACTTGCACATGGCCACTAGGGGGCAGGCTACCGGGCATACCCAAAAAGGCATTGTACAGACATGGCTGGAATAGGAGATCAGTCAAGAGCAGCCTGCTGATGGTTTCCATGTAATTAGAACAGTCATCACAAAACAATACCCAGTGAACCTCCAAACTATTGTGCCAAGAGTTCACGGTATCTTTTGCCTGTTCACCATGCACAGATTGTTGGGATTATTACCATGGATGGGATTTCCTCCATTGTTCTGGGTCACCCCCCTGCAGTGGTTGCTTGTGTAACCAGGACATGTTTTAGGACCATGGACGCCAAACTGTGGTTCTCCATCTGATGCAAAGCAGAGCGCCCCCCGCCTTCACAAGCCAGAAACTGCACTTATAGCTCTGGCTGCAGTTAGTTGTGGCACCGGCTGCAATATGAAAAACTGAAATATCACATGGTCATAAGTATTCAGACCCTTTGCTCAGTATCGAGTAGAAGCACATTTTGAGTTAGTACAGCCATGAGTCTTCTTGGGAATGATGCAACAAGTTTTTCACACCTGGATTTGGGGATCCTCGGCCATTCTTCCTTGCAGATCTTCTCCAGTTCTGTCAGGTTGGAGGGTGAACGTTGGTGGACGCCATTTTCGGGTCTCTACAGAGATGATCAGTTGGATTTAGGTCAGGGCTCTGGCTGGGCCGGTCAAGAATGGTCACAGAGTTGTTCTGAAGCCGCTCCTTTATTTTAGCTGTAATTGTCTTGTTGGAAGGTGAACCTTCGGCCAAGTCTGAGGTCCAGAGCTCTCTGGAAGAGGTTTTCATCCAGGATATCTCTGTACTTGGCCGCATTCATGTTTCCTTCAATGACAACCAGTCATCCTGTCCCTGCAGCTGTACAACATCCCCATAGCATGATGCTGCCTCCACCATGTTTCACTGTTGGGATTGTATTGGGCAGGTGATGAGCAGTGCCTGGTTTTCTCCACACATACCGCTAAGAATTATCACCAAAAGAGGTCTATCTTCATCTCATCAGACCAGAGAATCTTATTTCTCATAGTCTGGGAGTCCTTCATGTGTTTTTTAGCAAACTCTATGAGGGCTTTCATATGTCTTGCACTGAGGAGAGGCTTCTGTCGGGCCACTCTGCCATAAAGGCCTGACTGGTGGAGGGCTGCAGTGATAGGTGACTTTGTGGAACTTTCTCCCATCTCCCTACTGCATCTCTGGAGCTCAGCCATAGGGATCTTGGGGTTCTTCTTTACGTCTCTCACCAAGGCTCTTCTCCTACGATTGCTCATTTTGGCTGGACGGCCAGGTCTAGGAAGACTTCTGATGGTCAAAAAACTTCTTCCATTTAAGGATTATGGAGGCCACTGTGCTCTTAGGAACCTTGAGTGCTGCAGAAATTCTGTTGTACCCTTGGCCAGATCTTTGCCTTGCCACAATTCTGTCTCTGAGCTCCTTGGCCAGTTCCTTTGACCTCATGATTCTCATTTGGTCTGACATGCACTGTGAGCTGTGAGGTCTTATATAGACAGGTGTGCTCCTTTCCAAATCAAGTCCTATCAGTTTAATTAAACACAGCTGGACTCCAATGAAGGAGTAGAACCATCTCAAGGAGGATCACAAGGAAATGGACAGCAGGTGACAAATATGAGTGTCTGAGCAAAGGGTCTGAATACTTCTGACCATGTGATATTTCAGTTTTTCTTTTTTAATAAATTTGCAAAAATGTCTACATTTCTGTGTTTTTTCAGTCGAGATGGGGTGCAGAGTGTACAATAATGAGAAAAAAAGAACTTTTTTTAATTTACCAAATGGCCTCAAAGAAACAAAGAGTGAAACGTTTCAAGGGGTCTGAATACTTTCCGTTTCCACTTTAGATATGAAATCTGCATCCATGGTTAATGTTTTTTTATGCTCGGCAATCACTAGGTGTGAACAGGGCCTTAGTGGTCCAGGGGGCTCGGACATCTGGGTCCATGACTTCTGCCGTTCCTGTGTCAGATATTGTGTAATGACTTTTTCTTCTTCCTGAGGACACGATTAGCCCAGACTCCTCCAGGGAGCTACCAGCCTTGGTCTCCATCCACGTGCACTCACTCACGTAGGAAACCACAAGAGGAGGAAGCTGTAACTGACACCCGGCTTTCATGTCTCTCTGTTACTGGAAATGACACTGCCATTTTTTATTTTTAGGTTTGGCTGGCATGGGTAATCTCATTAAGGTGCTAACCAGAGACTTAGACCACAATGCCGCTCATTTTTTCTTGGATTTTGAAAGTAAGTCTCGCAGCCGCTTCCTCCACAGCTGGGGCCGGTAACCCACTGGGGTCCTCTCATTATTCACCACCCGGTGGGAACTGTTGTAGGTTACAAAACCCACCCCCCCCCCCAAAAAAAAAAAGAAAGAGGGTGCATGGCATGTCGCTGTCAGGGAGGACATTTACATCATCCAAAACACCAAGGATGGGCCAGCGCAATGTGACCGACCCTTTGGAGTTGGTGGACACATCTCCATTGCTTGCCGACCCTTGGTTAGTTTTTTTCATTTTTTTTCCCGAGGCCATTGAGGGTCCTTTGTGATCAATTCCCTTCTGTATTAATACAGGCGTGTAGTCAGCAGTGATGCCCGCAGTGTCTTCTAGGCTTGGGCCACCATTCCTCACCTGTATGAGAAGATTGCCTTGCCCATTGTGCCGTCCGATGAGGTTCTGGTGGCCTTGCACCCTCCCGTAAGGAGGTTAGAAGACCACGGGGCACCACTGCTGACCTGCCAAGGAACTAATGGGTGAAAATCTCTGTGATGTCCTCAGTGTCTGTTCCTCAGGTTCTCCAAGGAGCGGACGGCCGCCACGTGTGCCAAGCCTCGTCCTCCTCTTCCATAATCATTTTCTCCTTGTGTATATCGGGTGTTCTGTCTGATGGAGACATGCTTTGTCTTTTCTCATTCTTGTCTCGACAGGTATCTTAACATGGGGAACCTTCTTAAAGTTTTGACATGCACAGATCTTGAGCAGGGGCCAAATTTTTTCCTTGATTTTGAAAGTGAGAATATGATTTTATATATCTACTTCTCTCTGCCTGCCGTAGACTGCGTCTGTCTGTCCGTCTGCACTCTGTGTCTGTCCGTCTGCACTCTGTGTCTGTCCGTCTGCACTCTGTGTCTGTCCGTCTGCACTCGGTGTCTGTCCGTCTGCACTCGGTGTCTGTCCGTCTGCACTCGGTGTCTGTCCGTCTGCACTCGGTGTCTGTCCGCTCCTACTTGTCTGTGTGGCTATGGAGACCAAGAAATCTTCCACTGGATAGAACCAGCTAATAGTGTACAAAAACTAGCACCGTAACTTCATCAGCAGAATAGTGAGTGCAGCTCTGGGGTATAATACAGGATATAACTCAGGATCAGTAATGTATGTACACAGTGTCTCCACCAGCAGAATAGTGAGTGCAGCTCTGGGGTATAATACAGGATGTAACTCAGGATCAGTAATGTAATGTATGTGCACAGTGACTGCACCAGCAGAATAGTGAGTGCAGCTCTGGAGTATAATACAGGATGTAACTCAGGATCAGTAATGTATGTACACAGTGACTGCACCAGCAGAATAGTGAGTGCAGCTCTGGAGTATAATACAGGATGTAACTCAGGATCAGTAATGTATGTACACAGTGACTGCACCAGCAGAATAGTGAGTACAGCTCTGGAGTATAATACAGGATGTAACTCAGGATCAGTAATGTAATGTATGTGCACGGTGACTGCACCAGCAGAATAGTGAGTGCAGCTCTGGGGTATAATACTGGATGTAACTCAGGATCAGTAATGTAATCTATGTACACAGTGACTGCACCAGCAGAATAGTGAGTACAGCTCTGGAGTATAATACAGGATGTAACTCAGGATCAGTAATGTAATGTATGTGCACGGTGACTGCACCAGCAGAATAGTGAGTGCAGCTCTGGGGTATAATACTGGATGTAACTTAGGATCAGTAATGTAATGTATGTACACAGTGACTGCACCAGCAGAATAGTGAGTGCAGCTCTGGAGTATAATACAGGGTGTAACTCAGGATCAGTAATGTAATGTATGTACACAGTGACTGCACCAGCAGAATAGTGAGTGCAGCTCTGGAGTACTCATGTGTAATGATAGCTCTTAGCAGAGTTGGTCAACCATAATTGTGATGCATTTTAGTGTCAGTTTTTTGGCTGTAATACCGGGATATTGCAATTACGGTATATTACGGTCTACAGGCATGGCGATATATTTTGAGACTGACACAAATTTTGGTATTCGTTCTGTTTACTGATGCTGTTGTAATTTGCGTAAACTTTAGATTGTGACGAGTGATCAGATGAATGTCAAAACACATTCCTTGCCATGAAAATGAACTTACTGTAATCACTAAAGCCCCATTGTAAGAGCGAGGTTCAGTGGCTGAGAAGGCGACTGCAGGGCTCCCGGGAAAGTCCAGCAAGTGCCAGGACGTCTCCTAAATAAAGAGGATTAATGGCACCAGTGCAGAGCTTGCTCCAAGATGGCAGCGGGCAGTGAGGAGAAGGCTTTTTGGTGGCGGCCTGGTGACAACAAGGGCAGCAAAGAAACCCCATCAAGGACAGACTGACATGGTGCAGGGATCGGACTGCAGAGGACGGGGTAAAGTTATTTTCTGTAATGAAGCCTGAGAACATGACCATAAATAAAGAAAAGGATCCTCATCTCCTCCAAAGGCAACGTCTTCAATAATGTGGCGATGATACTTTTTCCAGCACAATAGAGACGCGGTCGCACTGCAAAAGTGATAACTAAAGTGGCTCAGTGGGCAAAACAATGGCATTATTGAGCAGGAACCTTCCCATTGACAACCTGTGGTCCATCCTCAGAAATCGGAGGACAAATAAAACCCCAGAAATTGTGATAAACTCCAAGCACTGATGAGACGCGAACTGGCGGCCATCAATCATGATCTGCCTAGAAAATGATATCCAACTGCCGGGGCGAAACTGGAGAAATAAGGGCACTGGAAATATTGAGACTTTACAGCGTTTTCCAATAAGAATGTATAAACTTCTGATAATTGTAACCATGGAAATATCCAACCAAAAGAGCGAAAAAGCAAACTTTGTATAAGTCTCAAAACTTTTGGCCATGACTGTATGTGAACACTGACTCGGCTCAAGCTATATACAGTTATCATCAGTTTTACTCCTCTTTTTTATAGGCGGCTTTTGCAGTTTCAGAGGAGATTTAAGGTAAAAGTTGGTTCCATCAAACAGTGGCATGTAAAAGTTTGGGCGCTCCTGGTCAAAATTACTGTTATTGTGAAGATTTGTGATCTCTAACATATACATAGTTAGTAAGGCCGAAAAAAGACATTTGTCCATCCAGTTCAGCCTATATTCCATCATAATAAATCCCCAGATCTACGTCCTTCTACAGAACCTAATAATTGTATGATACAATATTGTTCTGCTCCAGGAAGACATCCAGGCCTCTCTTGAACCCCTCGACTGAGTTCGCCATCACCACCTCCTCAGGCAAGCAATTCCAGATTCTCACTGCCCTAACAGTAAAGAATCCTCTTCTATGTTGGTGGAAAAACCTTTTCTCCTCCAGACGCAAAGAATGCCCCTAAAAAGGCCCAAAGTTACAGATGGCACATTTCCTTTGTATTTAGGCAATAAAATATATATATATTTGCATCTTTTACATTGTAAAAATTACAAAAAGGAAAATGGGCTCATGCAAAAGTTTGGGCATCAATGGAGACTGGGCCGGAGTCCGCATCCAGGTAAGTGCGCAGGCGGGGACACCGGCAAGCTATGGGGGCCCGGCCCATTATACTGTATGGAGCGATATATGGGGTCCATTACTCTGTATGGAGCATTATTTGGGGCTCATTGTTCTGTATGGAGCATTATATGGGGTCCATTATTCTGTATGGAGCATTATTTGGGGCTCATTGTTCTGTATGGAGCATTATATGGGGTCCATTATTCTGTATGGAGCATTATTTGGGGCTCATTGTTCTGTATGGAGCATTATATGGGGTCCATTATTCTGTATGGAGCATTATATGGGGTCCATTATTCTGCATGGCACATTATATGGGGTCCATTATTCTGTATGGAACATTATATGGGGCCATTATACTGTATGGAGTGTTATATGGGGCTCCTTATTCTGTATGGAGCATTATATGGGGTCCATTATTCTGTATGGAGCATTATATGGGGCCATTATACTGTATGGAGTGTTATATGGGGCTCCTTATTCTGTATGGAGCATTATATGGAGTCCATTATTCTGCATGGCACATTATATGGGGTCCATTATTCTGTATGGAGCATTATATGGGGCCCATTATACTGTACGGAGAACTATACTGTCTGGTTTCTGAGCTATTAATATCACTCATGTAATGTAAAAAGTGAAATCTTTGGCATTGTACTATACCTGTATTTCTCTGCTGTATCTGTTCATCATGAATAGTGGTATGTGTTAAAGGGGCTCACTGAGACTCTTTTGCCCGGGGACCATGAAAACCTAGAGCCGGCCCTGATTGGAGATTTGTGTTTTCAGATAACTTTGACCAAGGTTTCAGCCCATAGTTAGCCTGTTAGGGTTATGGCTTGTTCACGATCATTGTCAGGAAAGGCCAGGTGATGCAAATTTCCCAGCATTCTAAAAACCCAGCCTCCTCTAACCTTTTGCCACAAACCGCTGCCATGAGTTCTTCTAAGCAGTTGCTGAGCGCCCTGAAAATGGTGGAGGCCCACAAAGCAGGAGAAGGCTACAAGAAGATAGCAAAGCGTATTCAAGTTGCCTTTTCCTCATTTCAAAATGTAATTAAGAAATGACAGTTATCAGGAACAGTGGAGGTCAAGATAAGGTCTGGAAGATCAAGCAAAATTTCAGTGAGATCTACTTGTAGGATTGCTAGAAGGGAAAATCAGAACCCCTGCTTGACTGCAAGAGAACTTCAGAAAGATTTAGCAAACTCTGGAGTTGTGGCTCATTGTTATACAGTAAAGGGACACCTGCACAAATGTCCTTCGTGGAAGAGTCATCAGAAGAAAACCTCTCCTAGATCCTCACCATAAATTCAGCATCAGAAGCCTGATGCATTTCCTGTGGACTGATGAGGTTGAAATAGAGCTCTTTGGCCACAATGATAATGTATTGAGGTATGTGTGGAGAAAAAAGGGTGCAGAATTTCAGGAAAGAACATCTCTCCAACCATTAAGTATGGGGATGGATCAGTCATGCTTTGGGGTTCTGTTGTATACAATTGGCATGGGTAATATTTAACGGGTACAGAGAAGAATGGATTCAATTAAATTTAAACAAATTCTTGATCCAAACATAACACCATCTGTAAAAAAGCTGAAAGTGAGAAGAGGATGGCTTCTACGATCCTAAACACATATTAAAATCTACAACAGACAACCTCAAAAGGCGCAAGCTGAAGGTTTTGCAATGGCCCTCACAGTCCTCTGATCTGAACATCATTGAAAATCTGTGGCTAGACCTCAAAATAGCAGAGGATGCAAGACGACCCAGGAATCTCACAGAACTGGAGGAATTTTCCAAGTAATAATGGATGAAAATCCTTCAGATAAGAATTGAAAGACTCTTGTCTGACTACAAAAAGCATTTACAAGCTTTGATACCTGCAAAAGGGGGTTTTACTAGGTACTAACCATGCAGGGTGCCCAGACTTTTGCATCAACCCATTTTCCTTTTTGTAATTTTTAAAATGTAAAAGATGAAAATGTGTGTGTGCGTGTTTATATATACAGTTGTGCTTAAAAGTTTACAAACCCCTGCAGAATTTTGCTTTCTTGGGCTTTTTTCAGAGAATATTAATGAGAACACCAAAGCTTTTTCTCCACTCACGGTTAGTTGTTGGGTGAAGCCATTTATTGTGAAACTACTGTATTTTCTCTTTTTAAATCATAATGATAACCCAAAATATCCAAATGACCCTGATCAAAAGTTCTCATACCCCATTTCTTAATACCATGTATTTCCCTCTCTAACATCAATGACAGCTTGAAGTCTTTTGTGGTAGTTGTGGATGAGGTTCTTTATTTTTTCAGATGGTAAAGCTGCCCACTCTTGTTGGCAAAAAACCTCCAGTTCCTGTAAGTTTCTGGGCTGTCTAGCATGAACTGCGCGCTTGAGATCTTCCCAGAGTGGCTCAATGATATTGAGGTCAGGAGACTGAGATGGCAACTCCAGAACCATCACTTTATTCTGCTGTAGGCAATGACAGGTCGACTTGGTCTTGTGTTTTGGATCGTTGTCATGTTGGAACATCCAACTACGTCCCATGCCTCCGGGCTGATGATTGCAAATTTGCCTCCAGTATTTGCTGATAACGTGCTGCGTTCATCTTTCCTTCAACTTTGACCAAGTTTCCTGTGCCTTTGTAGCTCACACATCCCCAAAACATCAGTGAGCCACCTCCATGCTTTACAGTAGGAATGGTGTTCCTTTCATCATAGGTCTTGTTGACCTCTCTCCAAATGTAACATTTATGGTTGTGGCCAAAAAGTTCAATTTTGGTCTCATCACTCCAAATTACCTTATTCCAGAAGTTTTGATTCTTGTCTCTGTGCTGTTCTGTGTATTGTTAGCCAGATACTTTGTGGCATTTGCGCAGTATTGGCTTTCTTCTGGCGACTCGACCATGCAGCCCATTTTTCTTCAAGTGCCTCCTTATTGTGCATCTTGAAACAGCCACACCGCTAGTTTTCAGACAGTCCTGTATTTCATCTGATGTTATTTGTGGGTTTTTCTTAGTATCTTGAACAATTTTCCTGGCCGTTGTGAATGACATTTTTGTTGGTCTACCTGACCTGGTTTTGTTTTTACAGAGCCCCTGATTTTCCATTTGTTAATCACAGTGTGAACGCTGCTGACTGGCACCATCAATTCCTTGGATATCTTTTTGTATCCCTTTCCTGTTTAATACAGTTCAACTACCTTTTCCTGTAGATCCATTGACAATTCTTTTGTTTTCCCCATGACTCACAATCCAGAAACATCAGTGGCTGGATGAAAGATGCAAGAGTCTGTCTGGATCCCAGAAGCTCACTCCGCTTTTATGCACACACATTGATTACAAGCAAACAGGTCAGAGGTGAGGATGTTACCTTTAGTAGCCATTCAGCCCTATTTGTGTCAACTTCTGTGCATGTTATCAGGCCAAAATCACCATGTGAACTTTTGATCAGGGTCATTTGGATATTTTGGGTTGTCATTAAAATTTAAAAAGAGAAAACACAGTAGCCTGACAATAAATGGCTTCACCCAACCACTAACCATGAGTGGAGAAAAAGTTTTGATGTTATCATTCATATTCTCTGAAAAAAGCCAAGAAAGCAAAAATTCTGCCGGGGTATGTAAACTTTTGAGCACAAGTATATATGTTTTGCCTAAAATACAAAGGAAATGTCATCTGTAACTTTAAGCTTTTTTGAGATACTGTAAGTTTATCTTCAACTTGCTTAACCATTCAGCATAACAGTAACGTTGACCAGGGGTGCACAAACTTTTACATGCCACTGTACCTAATTTCTTCTGTTTTGAAAACCTCCGCTTGCTTTCAATGAATGGAAACATTCAGGAATTACATCCAAATTACAAAACCCTGTGAAGACCGGTGACGACTTAGCACAGCATTACTTTTTGCTGGACCACAGTATATCATGAGGATATGACGCTCACCGTGACCTGACAGTCTACTGCTTTCATGGCATGCTGAGTGCTGTAGTCCCCCCAGCTAGATAACAGGGGATTGTAGACCTCTGATGTAGCCATAGTGTCAGTGGAAGATTTCTACAGTCCTCCCAACACAAAGTCTATGGTAAAGATGTTGCAAGTTTACGTCCAGTGTTCTGCATGGCCGCTGTTACCTCCTAGTGCCTGCAGGGGGAGCTGACTCCATGTTAGCGCACTTCTTGTAGACTCGGTGGTTTGGTGCCGATCACTGATTAGATGGATGGATTTGAGTTCTGTAATTGGCTATTTTGGGCTTCCCTTGTTTTTCCTCTGTCTTTTCTTTGCAGTAGTTTTCCCCCTCTCCCAGCGAATTAAGGGAATTGGAATACCCCTTTAAGTCCTATCTTTTTAGGAAAAAAGACCATCTTCTATTCGGCATGCTCAGCCGTGATCTTATAGATGCCACTACAGACGACGTATCCTCGGCTGTTCCTTAA
Source organism: Ranitomeya imitator (assembly GCF_032444005.1). Taxonomy (NCBI): domain Eukaryota; kingdom Metazoa; phylum Chordata; class Amphibia; order Anura; family Dendrobatidae; genus Ranitomeya; species Ranitomeya imitator. The sequence goes on along the minus strand of NC_091287.1, from coordinate 535,425,953 downwards.
ATGGATGATTACCGCGACCGTGGACATAAAGCCACCACCTTCAGTTCAGATTGGAACACGGAGGAGGCTGTAGTTTTCCCCCCTTTTTCCTATCTAAATCCTCCCTAATCTTGTTAAACCATGTTACTGTCCCTTTAAATAATAAAATATGATGGCGGATAAACCTGGGAAGCCCTTTGCTTGTCGCATTGTGTCTCGTCTCTTGTCTGTGCGTCCACCTGCAACTCCTCGTTCTATGGGGCAATGTGCGAGCGCTTATTTCTTCCTCCATCCTGTAATTACTCGCTCTTTTTTTCCACCTCTTTCTATTATATTTTATTCCTTTTTTCTCCCTTTTATCTCTATGGGATTTTGGTATCGTACTTTTATTTTAGACAGTTGTGAATCAAGACTTGTTTTCCCCGTATGCGATTGATGCTGCATTTATGAAATGAAGAATCCTGACTACTTTCTGGTAGAAATCTGCCCTCTGACAATCAGTGTTATATCATACTCATCTGTAGTCAAACAGGACACGTCAGGAACGTAATAAAGCAGGGTACTCTGTATACAGAGCAGCAGTCGTGTAAGTAGCAGCCTGTATTCTGTATACAGAGCAGCAGTCGTGGATGTAGCAGCCTGTACTCTGTATAGAGAGCAGCAGTCATGTATGTACAGCCTTTACTCTGTATACAGAGCAGCAGCCATGTATGTAGCAGCCTGTATTCTGTATACAGAGCAGTAGTTGTGTATGTAGCAGCCTGTATTCTGTATACAGAGCAGTAGTCGTGTATGTAGCAGCCTGTACTCTGTATACAGAGCAGCAGTCATGTATGTAGCAGCCTGTATTCTGTATACAGAGCAGCAGTCATGTATGTAGCAGCCTGTATTCTGTATACAGAGCAGCAGTCATGTATGTAGCAGCCTGTATTCTGTATACAGAGCAGCAGTCATGTATGTAGCAGCCTGTATTCTGTATACAGAGCAGCAGTCATGTATGTAGCAGCCTGTATTCTGTATACAGAGCAGCAGTCATGTATGTAGCAGCCTGTATTCTGTATACAGAGCAGCAGTCATGTATGTAGCAGCCTGTATTCTGTATACAGAGCAGCAGTCGTGGATGTAGCAGCCTGTACTCTGTATACAGAGCAGCAGCCATGTATGTAGCAGCCTTTATTCTGTATACAGAGCAGCAGACATGTATGTACAGCCTTTACTCTGTATACAGAGCAGCAGCCATGTATGTAGCAGCCTGTATTCTGTATACAGAGCAGCAGACATGTATGTACAGCCTTTACTCTGTATACAGAGCAGCAGCCATGTATGTAGCAGCCTGTATTCTGTATACAGAGCAGCAGACACTTGTTATCTTGTGTTTTGCATATGAAGCAGAAGTCGCATTTACAGCACCATGTGTTCTGCATACAGAGACACACACGTGGCAACCTGTATTCCTCATAGAGAGTTCCAGACACACATGTGGCAGCCTGTAATCTGCATGCAAAAGCGCAGACACACGTTGCAGCCTGTATTCCTCACACAGTGTACATACCCACATGTGGCAGCCTGTATTCCTCATACAGTGTACATACCCACATGTGGCAGCCTGTATTCCTCATACAGTGTACATACCCACATGTGGCAGCCTGTGTTCTGCATACAGTGTACATTCCCACATGTGGCAGCCTGTATTCCTCATACAGTTTACATACCCACATGTGGCAGCTTGTATTCCTCACACAGTGTACATACCCACATGTGGCAGCCTGTATTCCTCATACAGTTTACATACCCACATGTGGCAGCCTGTATTCCTCATACAGTGTACATACCCACATGTGGCAGCCTGTGTTCTGCATACAGTGTACATACCCACATGTGGCAGCCTGTATTCCTCATACAGTTTACATACCCACATGTGGCAGCCTGTATTCCTCACACAGTGTACATACCCACATGTGGCAGCCTGTATTCCTCATACAGTTTACATACCCACATGTGGCAGCTTGTATTCCTCACACAGTGTACATACCCACATGTGGCAGCCTGTATTCCTCATACAGTTTACATACCCACATGTGGCAGCCTGTATTCCTCATACAGTGTACATACCCACATGTGGCAGCCTGTGTTCTGCATACAGTGTACATACCCACATGTGGCAGCCTGTATTCCTCACACAGTTTACATACCCACATGTGGCAGCCTGTATTCCTCACACAGTGTACATACCCACATGTGGCAGCCTGTATTCCTCATACAGTGTACATACCCACATGTGGCAGCCTGTATTCCTCATACAGTGTACATACCCACATGTGGCAGCCTGTGTTCTGCATACAGTGTACATACCCACATGTGGCAGCCTGTATTCCTCATACAGTTTACATACCCACATGTGGCAGCCTGTATTCCTCACACAGTGTACATACCCACATGTGGCAGCCTGTATTCCTCATACAGTGTACATACCCACATGTGGCAGCCTGTATTCCTCATACAGTGTACATACCCACATGTGGCAGCTTGTATTCCTCATACAGTGTACATACCCACATGTGGCAGCCTGTGTTCTGCATACAGTGTACATACCCACATATGGCAGCCTGTATTCCTCATACAGTGTACATACCCACATGTGGCAGCCTGTATTCCTCATACAGTGTACATACCCACATGTGGCAGCCTGTATTCCTCACACAGTGTACATACCCACATGTGGCAGCCTGTATTCCTCATACAGTGTACATACCCACATGTGGCAGCCTGTATTCCTCATACAGTGTACATACCCACATGTGGCAGCCTGTATTCCTCGCACAGTGTACATACCCACATGTGGCCGCCTGTATTCCTCGCACAGTGTACATACCCACATGTGGCAGCCTGTATTCCTCATACAGTGTACATACCCACATGTGGCCGCCTGTATTCCTCATACAGTGTACATACCCACATGTGGCAGCCTGTATTCCTCATACAGTGTACATACCCACATGTGGCAGCCTGTATTCCTCACACAGTGTACATACCCACATGTGGCAGCCTGTATTCCTCGCACAGTGTACATACCCACATGTGGCCGCCTGTATTCCTCGCACAGTGTACATACCCACATGTGGCAGCCTGTATTCCTCACACAGTGTACATACCCACATGTGGCAGCCTGTATTCCTCGCACAGTGTACATACCCACATGTGGCCGCCTGTATTCCTCGCACAGTGTACATACCCACATGTGGCCGCCTGTATTCCTCACACAGTGTACATACCCACATGTGGCAGCCTGTATTCCTCGCACAGTGTACATACCCACATGTGGCAGCCTGTATTCCTCACACAGTGTACATACCCACATGTGGCAGCCTGTATTCCTCACACAGTGTACATACCCACATGTGGCAGCCTGTATTCCTCACACAGTGTACATACCCACATGTGGCAGCCTGTATTCCTCGCACAGTGTACATACCCACATGTGGCAGCCTGTATTCCTCACACAGTGTACATACCCACATGTGGCAGCCTGTATTCCTCACACAGTGTACATACCCACATGTGGCCGCCTGTATTCCTCACACAGTGTACATACCCACATGTGGCAGCCTGTATTCCGCATCTGATGGGCGCGCAGTTATACTATTCTGACACTCTTTGCTGGACCTTTTGGCTCAGCGTTTGCAGCCATTGTTGCCGGGGTAGAACAAGTCTTGATGATGTGACTGATCTGACTCTGATGGGCATCGTGCGGTGCATGACGTGGGCTGATGACCAGTGGCTCCTGACTGTACCATCTTACCCGCTTCTGTCCTCCGCACAGCAGTCTTCTGCAGCTTACAAATTCCCCCCTCATCCCTTTAAGCGATGGCCTCTCAATTCTAGTCAGCGTCTATTAAGCATTTTACATCTGTGAACACAAAGGACCTACACTTCACATATCACTGGGTGGCATTAGCCACATGCGAGGGTCACAGGGACGGACCCTTAATAATAGAATTATGCGTAGACCCTCATAACCCGGACCACTGAGCAGAATCATTCATGTGTCCATCTTATTGCTCACCATGGCTCTCACCTGGAGAATTACCACTCCGTTCCCAGTAATTCACGATGGACGTAATTATACAGAGGGTCCACTGGGGGCACTAGTGGGTAGATAGTGCTAAAATGTAGTCTGTGTAAGGGCGCCCTCAGTGATAGTATTGGGGTATGGGTGTCATAGGGACGCCCTACAGTGTTACAGCATAGCCTGTGTAGAGGCTCATAAGGAGGTAATATTAGCACATGGCCTGTGTAAGGGACTGTTATAGGGACCCCAGAGGATAGCCTTGATAGGAACCCACAAGTAGATAATATTAGAGCATGGACCATGTAAGGGACTGTTATAGGGACCCCGGAGGATAGCCTTGATAGGAACCCACAAGTAGATAATATTAGAGCATGGACCATGTAAGGGACTGTTATAGGGACCCCGGAGGATAGCCTTGATAGGAACCCACAAGTAGATAATATTAGAGCATGGACTGTGTAAGGGACTGTTATAGGGACCCCGGAGGATAGCCTTGATTGGAACCCATAAGTAGATAATATTAGAGCATGGACTGTGAAAGGGACTGTTATAGGGACCCCGGAGGATAGCCTTGATTGGAACCCATAAGTAGATAATATTAGAGCATGGACTGTGAAAGGGACTGTTATAGGGACCCCAGCGGATAGCCTTGATAGGAACCCACAAGTAGATAATATTAGAGCATGGACTGTGTAAGGGACTGTTATAGGGACCCAGGAGGATAGCCTGGTTAGGAACTCCTGAGTAGATAGTATTAGAATATGGACTATATAAGGGACTGTTATAGGGACCCCGGAGGATAGCCTGGTTAGGAACTCCTGAGTAGATAGTATTAGAATATGGACTATATAAGGGACTGTTATAGGGACCCCGGAGGATAGCCTGCTTAGGAACTCATGTGTAGATAGTATAAGAATATGGACTATATAAGGGACTGTTATAGGGACCCCGAAGGATAGCCTGCTTAGGAACTCCAGAGTAGATAGTATTAGAACAAGGACTGTTATGAGGACCCCTAGGACACAATATGAGAGCATATCCTGCTTGGGAATTCATAATGTAATATTGTTGAAGTGACTTTAGGACATGCTGGGACAGATTTATTACCTCTGCCCACTACTGAGACATGACGGTCTAAGGGTAAGTTCACACATGGCGTTTTTGCTGCTTTTTACTTTTTCTGCAGCAAAACCTGATCTTCTTGGCAGGAAAGAAGCTGCGTCAAAAACGCAGGTTTAGGTGCGTTTTTTTGTTGCGTGTTTGGTGCGTTTTTTGTGTGCATTTTTTTCTTTGTCCATGCTAACGTCCTTGGATTTTCAGCAGCAAATAATGATACCTGCATTTTTGCTGCGTTTTTCTCAACACCCATTCAAGTCAATGAGTGAAAAAACGCAGCAAAAACGCTGAAAGAAGTGACGTGATCTATGTCCAAAAAACGCAGCAAAGCACAAAATACTGATCAAACAAAAAACCAATGTGTGTGCATGAGATTTCTGAAATCTCATAGGCTTTGCTGGTATTGTAAAAGCAGCTGAAAATTAGCATTAAAAAAGCAGCAAAAAAACGCCCTGTGTGAACTTACCCTAAGACTGCGCCAAATTTATCCCATTGGTTTCCTCTGGATGATAAATTGGTGAATTTCTGTCTCATTTTACATGAAAATTGTGGTAAATGTTATCACATTGAAGCCCTGTCCCGCCTTCTCAGCCACAGCCCCGTTCCTGTTGTGGGCTCCTCTAGGGCTGTATCTTTGCTGATTGACACCTAAAAAGTCAAAACAACATTATGCCCCAAAATGTGTGTACACCTTGGGAAATCTGCGCCAGTATGTGCCGGACTCCACGGGTCCAGTGTAGGGATGGACTGTACCTGGTGATGGACTGTAGATTATACAGCATAGCCAGTGTAGGGACGGATGAGCAGGCAGGACTGGCGTAGGGACCGGAGTGTAGCAGGGACCCGAGCAGCCGGGGCAGGGGCCAGCGCAGGGACCCGAGCAGCCGGGGCAGGGGCCAGCGCAGGGACCCGAGCAGCCGGGGCAGGGGCCAGCGCAGGGACCCGAGCAGCCGGGGCAGGGGTCAGCGCAGGGACCTGAGCAGCCGGGGCAGGGGTCAGCGCAGGGACCCGAGCAGCCGGGGCAGGGGCCAGCGCAGGGACCCGAGCAGCCGGGGCAGGGGCCAGCGCAGGGACCCGAGTAGCCGGGGCAGGGGTCAGCGCAGGGACCCGAGCAGCCGGGGCAGGGGTCAGCGCAGGGACCCGAGCAGCCGGGGCAGGGGCCAGCGCAGGGACCCGAGCAGCCCAGACAGGGGCCAGCGCAGGGACCCAAGCTGCAGGTGCCAGCACAGTGACCCGAGCAGCCGGGGCAGGGGCCAGCGCAGGGACCCGAGCAGCTAGGGCAGGGGCCAGCGTAGGGACTCTTGGGTAGATCACATTAGATTGTAGTCCTTCCTAAAAGCTTTCTAGCCCATTAGAAGGTTGGGGTAGAGTTTTTGTTCATGGCCCAAAGATGGACGTAGCCTTTTAGGGTCCATTCCAGTATCGTGACCGGGGTCATCCCCAAAATGAAGTCCTACCCACACAACCTAAAGGGTTGTCCACCTTGAATCTCCCTTTTTATGCGGTAGTTATAGCAGGGGCTGCCTTTTTATTGGGACCCACCTCTATTAAGGTCACCTCTTGTTCCAGAGGGTCTTCAGTGCTCCCACATTTCAGGGTGCCCATTGGTAACTATTGGCTCCATGTGATTCTTGCTGGACAATTACCCAGCAGATGGACATGACGGGTCCAATGTGGACAATCCCTTTAAGTAATCAGTATGCTGAAGTAATGAGATTCCCGTCAGGGTTGCCTGCTTCTCCTTCTCCCCGTTGTTGCCCCTGTTGTCGGGGATCCTGATATCGATGGTAACAGTCGTTATGATTTCATGCCGTCTAGATGCTCAACCTACAGAATCCGAGAAAGATATTTATAATCAGGTGAATGTAGTATTAAAGGACGCGGAAGGAATCCTGGATGATCTACAGTCGTACCGCGGAGCAGGGCTGGAGATCAGAGAGGTAAATGGCTCATTTCTAATATTTTATAATGACTCATTTATTTGGTATTACTTTTACGGTTGTGTTGTATTTTATACTCTAGTCCAGGGGTGGGCAATTAATTTTCCCAAGTGGCAACGTAAAAGACCCTTACTGTTGTAGAGGTCAAACCAACTGATTTATCCACAGGTGTTTGCTATGTAATCTGAGGACAGCATGATGTAGGGGCTGAGAGCCTGATTCCAGTGATGTCAGTTACCCGACTGCTTGATGTCGTTTTGATAAAATCCCTGTTTTATCTGCTGCAGATCTAACAGAGCTCAGAGTGCTGAGCGGTGTATAGCCCCACCCACAACACTGGCAAATTTTTGTGTATAACTCCGCCCACATCACTGATTGGCAGATTTCGGTGTATAGCCCTGCCCACACCACTAGCAGCTTTCTGTGTACATTGACAGAAAACTGCTAATCAGTGGTTGGGGTGTGGTTGGACTAGGAGGCACGAGACCCCTAGTCCTGTAGTGATAATCTCCTGCTGATAAAACACTGATTTGATCAAAACAGCAAAACACAGCCTAATAAGTGACACATCACTGGAATCGGGGTGTCTGCCCCTACATCATGCTGCTATCAGTATTACATGGCAAAAAAACTTCTGACAGATTCCTGTGTATTATAATTTCATACTTGCATCACTTAATATTGAGCAGAATTATGTACGTTGAGCAGCAGCTACTGCTAATACATATTACCATAGGACATGTTGTAACCTGTGCAGTCTTAGATGCGTCAGAAACTCCACCATTGTGTGATGGCTGCCGATGGGTTGGCATGACAGATCCGTGCCTGTCATTGTAGATCTCCAATAGACGATAATCATTTTTGCTACACAGCGATCGCATGATCGCAGCTTCAAGTCTCTTATGGAGACTATTGAAGCCAGTAAAAAGTGTTTAAAAAAAAAAAAAGTTTTTAAAAAATATGAAAGTTCAAATTGCCCCCCTTTTGCCCCATTGAAAATACAACAATAAAAAATACACATATTTCCTATAGCTGCATTCAGAAACCTGCACACAGTATGATGTCCCCACAGCCTACTTAGATACATTATAATGCCTCCACTACCCTCCTCCCATGGGAAGTATGTATGTATGATGGGACGAGGAGGAGATGGGTGGAGTTACCCACGCACGGTATGATGTCCCCACAGTCCCCCACACACAGTATGATGTCCCCACACACCATTTGATACGCTCACACAGTATGATATCCCCACAGTCCCCCACACACCGTATGGTGCCCTTACACAGTGTGATGTTCCCACAGCCTCCTGAGATACATTATGATGCCTCCACTGCCCTCCTCCCATAGCATGATGTCTCTACAGTCCCAACACACAGTATGATGTCCCCCACACAGTATAATGTCTCCACAGTCCTCCACACTCAGTATAATGTCCCTACAGTCCCCCACACAGTGTGATGTCCCCACAGTCCCCCACACACAGTATGATGCCCTGACACAGTATGACCCCAGTCTTCCCCACACAGTATGATGCCCTCATATGATTCCCTCCCATAGTATGATGTCCCCACAGTCCCCCATACACAGTATGATGTCCCCACAGTCCCCCATACACAGTATGATGTCTCCACAGTTCCCTACACAGTATGATGTCCCTAAAGTTCCCTACACAGTATCATGTCTCCACAGTTCCCTACACAGTATGATGTCTCCACGGTTCCCTACACAGTATGATGTCTCCACAGTTCCCTACACAGTATGATGTCTCCACATTTCCCTACACAGTATGATGTCTCCACAGTTCCCTACACAGTATGATGTCTCCACAGTTCCCTACACAGTATGATGTCTCCACAGTCCCCCATACACAATATGATGTCCCCACAGTCCCCCATACACAGTATGATGTCCCCACAGTCCCCCATACACAGTATGATGTCCCCACAGTCCCCCATACACAGTATGATGTCCCCACAGTCCCCCATACACAGTATGATGTCCCCACAGTCCCCCATACACAGTATGATGTCCCCACAGTCCCCCATACACAGTATGATGTCCCCACAGTCCCCCATACACAGTATGATGTCCCCACAGTCCCCCATACACAGTATGGTGCCCTTACACAGTGTGATGTTCCCACAGCCTCCTGAGATACATTATGATGCCTCCACTGCCCTCCTCCCATAGCATGATGTCTCTACAGTCCCAACACACAGTATGATGTCCCCCACACAGTATAATGTCTCCACAGTCCTCCACACTCAGTATAATGTCCCTACAGTCCCCCACACAGTGTGATGTCCCCACAGTCCCCCACACACAGTATGATGTCCCCACAGTCCCCCACACACAGTATGATGCCCTGACACAGTATGACCCCAGTCTTCCCCACACAGTATGATGCCCTCATATGATTCCCTCCCATAGTATGATGTCCCCACAGTCCCCCATACACAGTATGATGTCCCCACAGTCCCCCATACACAGTATGATGTCTCCACAGTTCCCTACACAGTATGATGTCCCTAAAGTTCCCTACACAGTATCATGTCTCCACAGTTCCCTACACAGTATGATGTCTCCACAGTTCCCTACACAGTATGATGTCTCCACAGTTCCCTACACAGTATGATGTCTCCACATTTCCCTACACAGTATGATGTCTCCACAGTTCCCTACACAGTATGATGTCTCCACAGTCCCCCATACACAATATGATGTCCCCACAGTCCCCCATACACAGTATGATGTCCCCACAGTCCCCCATACACAGTATGATGTCTCCACAGTTCCCTACACAGTATGATGTCCCCACAGTACCCCCCCACACACACTGTATGATGCCCTCGCAAAGTATAATGTCCCAACAGCCTCCTGAGATACATTATGATGCCTCCACTGCCCTCCTCCCATAGTATAATGTCTCTACAGTCCCCACACACATTATGATGTCCCCAAAGTCCCCCACACAGTATAATGTCTCCACAGTCCCTCCACAGTATGATGTCCCTACAGTCTCCCACACAGTGTGATGTCCCCACAGTCCCCCACACACAGTATGATGCCCTGACACAGTATGACCCCACAGTCTTCCCCACACGGTATGATGCCCTCATATGATTCCCCTAATTCCCTCCCATAGTATGATGTCCCCAAAGTCCCCCATACACAGTATGATGTCTCCACAGTTCCCTACACAGTAGGATGTCCCCACAGTCCCCCCACACTGTATGATGCCCTCACAAAGTATGATGTCCCCACAGCCTCCTGACATACATTTTGATGCCTCCACTGCCCTGCTTCCATAGTATGATGTCCCCACGGTCCCCCGCACGCAGTATGAAGCCCTCCCATAGTATGATGTCCCCACAGTCCCCCATACACAGTATGATGTCCCCACAGTCCCCCATACACAGTATGATGTCCCCACAGTCCCCCATACACAGTATGATGTCCCCACAGTCCCCCATACACAGTATGATGTCCCCACAGTCCCCCATACACAGTATGATGTCCCCACAGTCCCCCATACACAGTATGATGTCCCCACAGTCCCCCATACACAGTATGATGTCCCCACAGTCCCCCATACACAGTATGATGTCCCCACAGTCCCCCATACACAGTATGATGTCCCCACAGTCCCCCATACACAGTATGATGTCCCCACAGTCCCCCACACACAGTATGATGCCCTGACACAGTATGACCCCACAGTCTTCCCCACACGGTATGATGCCCTCATATGATTCCCCTAATTCCCTCCCATAGTATGATGTCCCCACAGTCCCCCATACACAGTAGGATGTCCCCACAGTCCCCCATACACAGTATGATGTCCCCACAGCCTCCTGACATACATTTTGATGCCTCCACTGCCCTGCTTCCATAGTATGATGTCCCCTCAGTCCCCCACACACAGCATGATGCCCTCACATAGTATGATGTCCCCACGGTCCCCCGCGTGCAGTATGAAGCCCTCATAGTAAGATGTCCCCAAAGCCCCTCACATAGTATTATAGCCCCCACAAGTACTGACTGATAATTAACACAAAATACAACTACTCCCTTCCCCCATTCCCTGCGATGTGCTGCTCCGCTGTGTACGGAGTCTCCGCACAGGCCACGCGTTTTGGTAAAGTCATCAGGACCGCTGAGACTCCATCACACAACAGGATAAATGATGACTTGTGGAGCCGGCGGCCCCTTGTGTGTCTGTGTTCTGAGGATGCCGTCAGTGGTGAAATGTCGGGTGGCCGCATGGTGCAGAAGACCACTGTGTCTGACCCTTTGGCTATTCCTATGTGGGCCGCACTGTGCCCGGGTCTGCTCTAGTCCAGCCCAACAGCGGTAACGGTCTTACTGTCGGCCTGTCACTTCCTATGCATCGGGGGAAATTTCCCCTCAATTTTGCATGCTGTGTGGGAGAACTTAAAACTTAATGGTGGCCAATATCCCCCCGTACTATGACTCTCTCTGATATACTGCTCATCGCCTTGTTCTCTTGCCCTGCAGGCCATACAGCATGCTACTGATGAGAAACTACAGGAGAAAGCCTGGGGGGCCGTGGTGCCGCTAGTCGGCAAACTAAAAAAGTTTTATGAATTTTCTCAAAGACTAGGTACGTATTGACTGTGTACGGGGGTACTCCCAGAATGCCGAGCACCGCGGCCAGCTTCTTCCATAAATCCCAGAGTCTCGAGGGAATATTGAGTGTTACGCGGGTTTGGCCGGACCCTCTTGTTTTCCGTTATGAGTTATGGTATCTGTGCCTTATACAGTTGTGTGATGTCTTACAGTATTTTTCGGTTGTGTGTTTAGAGGCGGCATTACGGGGGCTCCTGGGGGCCCTCACCAGCACTCCCTACTCCCCAACACAGCACCTGGAGCGAGAGCAGGCTCTTGCCAAACAGTTTGCCGAAATCCTTCACTTCACACTCCGTTTTGATGAGCTTAAGGTAAAATATCTAATATTCAGCTGATACGAAAAAGACAATTTGCGTAATGTGCCTGACCGATGACGAGGGCAGCGCCACAATCAGTCCTCATTTATTAATAAATTAGTTTTTTGCACCTATAACCTTTGATTTTACGATCAACCGTTTTTTGATATGTAATCTCAGAACATCATGATGTAGGAGCAGAGACCCAGATTCCAGCAATGTATCAATTACTGGGCTGCTTGCTGCAGTTTGGATAAAATACCTATTGTCTCTGCTGCAGATCTAGCAGGGCTCTGGAGTGCCCCGATGGCTCTGGAGTGCCCCCGATGGCTCTGGAGTGCCCCGATGGCTCTGGAGTGCCCCGATGCTCTGGAGTGCCCCGATGGCTCTGGAGTGCCCCCGATGGCTCTGGAGTGCCCCCGATGGCTCTGGAGTGCCCCCGATGGCTCTGGAGTGCCCCGATGGCTCTGGAGTGCCCCCGATGGCTCTGGAGTGCCCCCGATGGCTCTGGAGTGCCCCGATGGCTCTGGAGTGCCCCCGATGGCTCTGGAGTGCCCCCGATGGCTCTGGAGTGCCCCGATGGCTTTGGAGTGCCCGAGGCTCTGGATAAGCCCGCCCACACCAATGGTATCTGCATAGGCAGAAAGCTGCTAATCAGTGGTGAGGGCCCTGGCTGGACTCACTGGCAGCAGGCCAAGTAGACTTCTAGTGATCAAATCACTGTTTTATCTGCAGGAAATTATCAAAACTACAACAAGCAGCCCAGAAAATGACACCTCTCCGGAATCAGGCTCTCTGCCCCTACATCATGCTCTTCTCAGACTAAGCAGTATAAAGAATGCTGTGCTCCACTGCCAGTAAGCCCAAGATATTGGGGGGCTGAGCAATGACCACAAACCCTCTCTAGTGGCCACGGCCAGAGGGGCCACCTGTTTCCACCCTACGTTGTTCTCCCCGCACTGTGCCAGCTGTCACACCGCCATCTTGTATGTCATTCTTTCTCGTGTGCTATAGTTATCGTGTATTGTGTTCATTTAATGATTGATGTCGCTTTTCCTTCCTCCTAGATGACAAATCCCGCTATACAGAACGATTTCAGCTATTACAGACGAACCCTGAGCCGCATGCGGATTAACAATGTCCCGGTAGGTACGCTGTGCGCGGGCCGTCCTTCTAGTAGATGCCGCCATCACTCACTTCTCTTCTCCTGCACACGACCGTATTACGGTTTCATGCGACCCCCTGGTGGCACCGTGATGTAATATGGCAAAAAAAAGTGGAGAACCCCTTTATTATTTGCTTTTTTTTTTTTTTAGCTAAAAGACTGGTGATGAGCGAGCGTTCTGGGCTAAGGTGTTATCTAGGCATGCTCAGGTCCCGCGGCTGCATGTGTTGCGGCTGTCCGAAAGTTCGTTTGTTAGGCAATCCCTGCATGTGTCGCAGCTGCTGAACAGCCGCCAGGACTCAAAAATATTATTCGAGCACGCCAAAGTCACTCGATTAGCACCCGAGCATGCTCAGATAACACCTTATCCCAGCACGTTCAGGCATCACTTATAGAGACGTTAAAGGATTTCTCTGCTTCTTTTTTGTTTTTTAACCAAAGGGTGGAGAACCCTTTTGATATTTACATTATTTGAAAAATACAAAAAAAAAAGGCAGAACCTCCTTATACTTTTGGCATGTCTTGTAATGTTTTATTTTTCCTTTTTTTAAAATCTTTATTATATATGTTTTTTTTCCCTTCTGGATCAAAAGTTGCGTTTTAATTTAAAAAAAAAAAAAATATTACAGGATATTTCAAAAAATATAAGGAGGGTCTCCACTTTTTTTTTCTTCTAAACCAGAGTCAAGAGAAAAAAAACCTTACAGGATAATGCCAAAAGTATAAGGGGGTTCTTCACTTTTATTTTTTTTTTTTATACCAATAATGAAAATATTAAAGGGACTCTCCACCTTTTGGTTAAAAAGCAAAAAGTGGAGAAATCCTTTTTAATGTGCTTAAGTAAAAAAAAGAACAATTGTCAATTTTTTATTTTTTTTCTTATGAAAGCCGGGTCAACAGTCGTGTTTAAAAGAAAAAAGTGTTTCAAATAGGTACTTAATTTGTGGTTTCAAAAAAATTAATATTTCTTCTGTTCTGTTTTTTTTTTTTTTTTTTTTTTTTATAAAGGTTTTAGGTTTGGTAGGAACCTGTAAATACCTTTTTTATTCTAATATTTAGCATTTGATATTGTTATGATCATCCTAATTATTTTTTTCTCTTGTATGACATTTTATTATATATATATATATATATATATATATAATTTTTTTTTTTCCAATTTTTATTGGTCATCATCTTCTCATCTTTTTTTCCATTATTTTTATTCCTTTTTTTTTTTTTTTTTTTTTTTTCATTTTCTGCCTTGAGGATTTTTAGCATTCAATTCCTCCTTGCTCACAACTGCTGCACTATGCTGTTTTTTTTTTTTTTTTTGTGCTGCAATTATCACAAAATTATGGCATAAAATGCTAAAAATTTTAAATTTGTGTTTATATTTTTTTGGGTTTTTTTTTTTTCTGACTTTGGTTAATCAGTGATTCTCAGTTTGATGATGATTCATTAGGGGACCAGATGTCTCCAGTAATGACCTTTCCATCCCCCGGATTCAGTGCAGGTCTCCGATGTAGCCCCTTCTTGTTCAGGGCGGGGTAATGAATCGGTGTTTAGGAGTAATGTGATGAATCTCCGGGATATACATGATGTTTATTCCCACTTCCACACTTCTAATTCTAGGCAGAGGGAGAAAACGAAGTAAATAATGAACTGGCCAATAGGATGTCACTATTCTACGCTGAGGCCACGCCCATGCTCAAAACGTTAAGCGATGCCACAACTAAGTTTGTATCAGAGGTAAGAGAAGGGGCCGAGGGCATTTTCTGGTTTCCAGGTTCCTTTGCGGCGCTCATAGGTTGGTGAAATGAACTTTGTCATCTCGGTCGTCTCCTATGCAGAGCACAGCAGCCAGTGACAAAACTCATCTTGACTGCTGCGCTCTGCATAGTCAGCAACAGAGGTTACAAATGTTGCACTGAGCTCTGCCAAAGTTCCTAACCTTTCCTCTCGCTTGTAATTTTGTGGAAGTAGAGACATAGACCCGGCGGTGGGGTGAGGGTGCTGTCCTAAATACAAAAAAAAAAAAAAAAAAAAAGAGGTCCACCTGTAAGTCAAAACAAAAAAAATAAAACATTATATTACTACTTTAAGGGTCCAATTCATGAACGTGTTTTTGCCAGAATACTGTTATAAAACGCCTTCATATGGTGCAATATTTTTGAGCAACATGAAGTTGCGCAATATTTTTGCAACTTTTTTCGTTTGTATGCCAGTTCTGCCAAAGTGGGCGTAGTTGGTGGCAGTGTGGCGCGTGACAACTCAATCATCGAAGGATGTGGTGTAATTTGCGTAAGAAATGTTACTCAAATTTTTGACTGGAGAGAACAACCTTTTTGGCGCTCGCCAGTTGTAAGGGTTATTGCTTGGCCTAGGGCTTGGGTTTAGGCTTGGGTTATGGATTGGGTTAAGGCTTGGGTTAGAGCGTGGGTTAGGACTTGGGTTAGGGTTGGGGTTTGGGTTATGGATTGGGTTAAGGCTTGGGTTAGAGCGTGGGTTAGGGCTTGAGTTGGGGTTTGGGTTATGGCTTGGGTTATGGCTTGGGTTAGGGCTTGGGTTAGGGCGTGGGTTAGGGCGTGGGTTAGAGCGTGGGTTAGAGCGTGGGTTATGGCTTGGGTTATGGCTTGGGTTAGGGCTTGGGTTAGGGCTTGGGTTAGAGCGTGGGTTAGAGCGTGGGTTAGAGCGTGGGTTAGGGCTACGGTTAGGTCTAGTCATAGGGTTAAGGTTAGATTTCGGGTTATGGTTAGGGTTAAGGTAAGATTTTGGACTTAGGACTAGGGTTAGGTTTAGGGTTAGGTCAAGGATAATAAAAATTACTACATACAAAAACCCTTGAAAAATTTTATGTAAACTTAAGTTAAAAATAAGTATAACTATGTATAGCTTCTTTAAAAAAAAATGTTAAATTGGATTTGAGCAAAAAGCAGGAAATTAAACGATCAAATGTCAGGAGAACCCATTCTCCCCTTAAAACACCTATAAGGTTGCCCTAATGGGACATCAACATGGCGAGATAATTTCTTATGATCACATTTTATATGTTTACATTTTTTTGCATCAGTTTAATTATTTTTTTTCTCTTGCATTGGATTTTCGGCTTTTCCTCCCCCTTCATAGAACAAGAACCTACCTATAGAAAATACCACTGATTGTCTAAGCACCATGGCCAGTGTGTGTCGGGTAATGCTGGAAACTCCGTAAGTTCTTTATATTATTAAATTTTTCTTTAGTGTTTTTTTTTCTACTGTATTATATGTACTATTAGTTAATTAACCTCTTCAGGACCTATGACGTATACATACGTCATCGGTCATGTCACTGCATCCATGTGGACTCTGGTGCTGAGGCCACATGTTTTCCTGCACAAGACAATTCATTTCATCAGCTGACATGTGCCCCTAACAGCCGCGGGTGGATTCATGATCCACCCACAACTGTTAACATGGTAAATGGCACTGTCAATGTCTGACATTGACATTTAACATGGCCGTGCTGAAAGTGTGTCACTAACCCCGCCCATCCGCGCCCCTGTCACATTATTTGGGGGGTACCGTTGAGTTGGCATGACAACCCAGGGTCTGCAGGAGACCCATGTGGTTGTCATTGCCGCTCTGCTATGAGCGCCACCCAGTGACCGAGGTCTGTAGCAGAGGTGATTGGATGATCACAACTTTATTGAAGCAATTAAAAAGTGTAAAAAAAAATGTTTTAAAAGTTATAAAAAAAATATAAAAGTTGTAATCACCTCCGTTTTGCCCCATTCAAAATAAAGCAATATTTTTTTTTAAAAATTACGTGTAATTGGTATCGCTGCGTTCAGAGACGCCCGATCTATCAAGATATAAAAAGAACCAATCCAATCAGTAAATGGCGTAAGGGGAAAAAAAAATAAAAACCCTGGAATTATGTTAGATTTTTTTGGTCGCCACAGCATTACAATAAAATGCAATAATGGGCGATCAAATGATCATATCTACTCCAAAATGGTATTGATAAAATCGTCAGCTCGGCGCGTAAAAAATAAGACCACACCCAACCCCAGATCAACCTACGGGTCTCGGAAAATGACGCTTTTTTAAAAAAAAAAAATTTATACAAACTTTTTTCTTTTTTTTTACCGCTTAAATAATAACGATCCTAGACATGTTTGGTATCTACGAACTCGTAATGAGCTGGAGAATCATAATGGCAGGTTAGTTTTAGCATTTGGTGAACATGGTAAACAAATTAATAAAAAATTGTGAAATTTACCTTTTTTTTTTGCAATTTCGCTGTTTTTTTGAATTTTAGCCCCAAATATATACATTGAACAAAAAAAAAAATAAGGTTACCAAAGGTGGACAGCTCCTTTAAAGTGACTATACAGTAAGCTCCTAAGATTCTCAATTGTGGTGACAGCAGGAAAATCCTTTTTTATTATTTAAAGCAGACCTGTCACCAGGTCAGAAGTGACGACTAATTAACTCTTTATTCCCATTGTTCCCCTGAGTTTAACATTTTTTGTTTTTTTAAAATTCTTCTCACGGATCCAGAGATATGGGCCTTTTTAGTTAGCGCTAGTGCTTATGGTCTTTAGGAGGGGGGCGGAGCTCACACGGTCATTATGCAGATCAGCCTAAAGACACGCCCCTGTAGAATTTTGTCAGACACACCCCCTGGTAAGGGGCCGTAAAATCAGCACTGAATGAGTAAAAGACCCATATCTCTGGAACCGTATGGCGGATTTAAAAAAAACAAAAAGCGGAATACTCAACGGGAGCAGCGGAAATAAAATAAGCGCAAAAATCGGCCACTTTTGACTTGGTGACAGGTTCCCTTTAAATGCGTCTGTATGAGAAAAAAATGAAGCTATAACCGTTCTGAAAAAATATTTTAAAAAATGACATGGAGATTCACTTTGAGAGATGTGAATGTGTCGATATACGGTATTTATTTTGATTGTACAGTAATTATCTGGTTGCGTCTCTTACTCATTGCAGAGAATACAGGAGTCGGTTTACAAATGAAGAGACCGTGTCCTTCTGTCTGAGAGTGATGGTGGGAGTCATCATCCTGTACGACCACGTGCATCCCGTGGGAGCCTTCGCCAAAATGTCAAAGATTGATGTATGTTTGTTCTCTTTGAATATTAAAGAGCGGCGCGTCCTCGCCAGGATCAGGAAGTGCATTAGCACCGCAGGTCCGCGCGCTGTATCCATTAGCACAACACAGAGTCAGCAGGAAAGTTCTCAAAGACGCGCTGGTGTCAAGAGACCTGATCAAAAATGACAGACTAAGCTGGCGCTCTGGCGGGCACACCGACCGCCGGCTCAGGGTCACCCCCTCCGTGACCGCGGCTACTAAACACTTTTAGGAAATGCTCATCTGAAATTGACGGTTTGATGATAGGAAAGCCAGGACAGCAAATTTTTATTTTATTTTTTTTTTTAAATGTTCAAGCTGCTCTGGAAAAAAAAAAAAATTTTTAATCACAACCTCCATTATCACGTCAGTCGGCCCTGAACTTATCACCCTGAACACCAACTCACACCCTGTGTAAAGGGAACGTGTCTTATTTATTCACACAATACATTGGTGAGGTCAGGTTCTTATACTACACGTTCTTACTTTT